>NW_025335474.1:58272-183076 GCF_004798865.1 Varanus komodoensis | reverse complement strand
ATGTGTCCCCCTTTTTTCGGGGCAACGTTTGCCCCTCTGTCTTGGTGGGGCCGGGAAATCCCGGCCTTTGGGCAGGCCTCCAACTGTCGTAACGTGCTCGGTATGGGCAGAAACGGAGGCACGTGCGGAGGGACATCCTCTCAAAGAGGACTATGTGTGTCCGCGTGACCCTCTTTTCGGGGCAGCTTTTGGCCCTCTGTCAGGGTGGGGCCAGGAAATCGCGGACTCCGGGCGAGCCTCCGACCGTCGGAACGTGCCCGAAACGCATGGAAAGAGAGGCCTGCGCAAGGGACATGGTCTCAAAGAGGACTAGGTTTGTCCGCGTCGCATTCTTTTCGGGGCAACTTTTACTACACTATCATGGTGGAGCCGGGAAATCGCGGCCTATGGGCGGGACTCTGACCGTGGGAATGCACTCTCAACGGGCAGAAACAGAGGCCTGCGCGGAGTGACAACGTCTCAAAGAAGACTAGGTGTATCCGCGTCGCACACTTTTCAGGGCAACTTTGCCTCTTGGTTAGGGAGGGGCGGGGAAATTGCGGCCTCCGGGCGGGCCTCCGACCGTCAGATTATTCTCGGAACGGGCGGACATGGAGGCATGCGCGAGGGACAGCCTCTCAAAGAAGACTAGGTGTGTCTGCGTGGCCCTTTTTCGGGGCAACTTTTGCCCCTCTGTCAGGGTGGAGCCAGAAAATCGCGGCCTCTGGGCGGGCCTCCGACCGTCGGAACGCTCTCGGAACAGGCGGAAACGGATTTCTGCGCGGAGGTACAGAGCCTCAAAGGGGACTAGGTTTGTCCGCGTCACCCTCTTTTCGGGGCAACTTTTGGCCCTCTATCTGGGTGGGGCCGGGAAATTGCGGCCTCCGGGAGAGCCTCCGACTGTCGGAATGCACGCAGTACAGACAGAAACGGATGGCTGCGCAGAGGTACAGCGTCTCAAAGAGGTCGCTGCGTGTCCGCGTGGCCCTTTTTACAGAGCAACGTTTGCCCCTTTGTCAGGGTGGGAACGGGAAATCGCAGCCTCCGGGAGGGCCTCCGACCATCGAAACGTGCTCGGAACGGGCGGAAACGGAGGCCTGCGCAAGGGACAGCGTCTCAAAGAGGACCATTTATGTCCGCGTGGCCCTCTTTTCGGGGCAACTTTTGCCCCTCTGTCAGGGTGGAGCCGGGAAATCTTGGCCTCTGGGCGGGCCTCCGACCATCGAAATGCACTCGGAACGGTGGGAAGCGGAGGCCTCCGCGTGGGACAACGTCTCAAAGAGGACTAGGTGTGTCCACGTGGCCCTTTTTTCGGGGCAAATTTTGCCCCTCTGTCAGAGTGGGTCCGGGAAATTGTGGCCTCCGGGCGGGCCTCCGACCGTTGGAACGTGCTCAGAATGGGCGGAAATGGAGGCCTGCGTGGAGGAACAGCATCTCAAACAGGACTAGGTGTGTCCACGTCACCCTCTTTTCGGGGCAACTTTTGGAACTCTGACAGGGTGGGGCCGGGAAATCGCGGATCTGGGCAGGCATCCGACCGTCGGAACGTGCTCTGAACGGGTGGAAACGGAGGCCTGCACTAGGGACTACGTCTCCAAGGGAACAAGGTGTGTCCGTGTGGCCCTCTTTTCGGGGCAACATTTGCCGCTCTGTCATGGTGGAGCCGGGAACTCCCGGCCAACCGGCAGTCCACAGACTGTGGGAACACGTTCGGAACGGGGAGACACGGAGGCCTGCGTGGAAGGACAGCGTCTCAAAGAGGACAAGGTGTGTCCGCATGGCCGTCTTTTCGGGGCAACTTTTGGGCCACTGTCAGGGTGGGGCTGGGAAATCGCGGCCTCCGGGTGGGCCTCCGACAGGCGGAACGCGCTCGTAACGGGCGGAAACGGAGGCCTGCGGGAAGGACATCTTCTCAAAGAGGACTAGGTGCGCTCGCTTCGCCCTGTTTTCCGGGCAACTTTTGCCTCTCTGGCAGGGCTGGGCCGGGAACTCCTGGCCTTCGGGCTGACCTCCGACCGTGGGAACGCACTCGGTATTGGCAGAAACGGAAGCCTGCGCGGAGGGACAGCGTCTCAAAGAGGACGCTGTGTGTCCACATGGCCCTTTTTTCGGAGCAACTTTTGCCCCTCTGTCAGAGTGGGTCCGGGAAATCGTGGACACCGGGGGGAACTCTGACCGTCAGAACGCACTCAGTATAAGCAGAAACGGAGGCCCCCACAAAGGGACAGCATCTCCAAGAGGACTAGGTGCGTGCACTTCCCCCTCTTCTCGGGGCAACTTTTGGCCCTCTGTCAGGGTGGGCTGGGAAATCGGCACCTCCGGGCTGTCCTCCGACCGTCAGAACGTGCTCGGAACGGGCAGAAACAGAGGCCTGCGCGGAGGGACAGCATCTCAAAGGGCACTAGGTGTGTCTGGGTCACCCTCTTTTTGGGGAAAATTTTGGGCATCTATCATGGTGGGGCCGGGAAATCGCGGCCTCGGGGCAGGCCTCCGACCATCAGAACATGCACGGAATGGGCGGAAACGGAGGCCTGTGCGAGGGACAGCGTCTCAAAGTGGACTGGTGTGTCCGCGTCAGCCTCTTTTCGGGGCAAATTTTGCTCGTCTGTCAGAGTGGGGCCAGGAAATCGTGGCCGCCAGCGGGACTCCGACCGTCGGAACGTGCTCTGAACGGGCGGAAACGGAGGCCTGCGTGGAGGGACAGTGTCTCAAAGAGGACTAGGTGTGCCCGCGTTGCCCTCTTTTCGGGGCAAGTCTTGCCCATCTGTCAGAGTGGGGCCGGGAAATCGCGGCCTGCGGGTGGGCCTCCGACCGTCGGAACGTGCTCGGAACGGGTGGAAATGGAGGCCTGCATGGAGGGACAGTATCTCAAAGCAGACTAGATGTGTCCGCGTCGGCCTCTTTTCGGGGCAAGTCTTGCCCCTCTGTCAGGGAGGGGCCAGGAAATCGCGGTCTCCAAGCGGGCCTCCAACCGTCAGAACGTGCTCAGTACGGGCAGAAACGGAGGCCTGCGCGGAGGGACAGCATCTCAAAGAGGACTAGGTGAGTCCGCTTGGCCCCCTTTTCTGGGCAACTTTTTCCCCTCTGTCAGGGTAGGGCCGGGAAATCGTGGCCTGCGGGCGGGCCTCGGACAGCCGGAAAGCGCTCGTGACGGGAGGAAATGAAGGCCTGCGTGGAGGGACAGCCTCTCAAAGAGGACTAGGTGCGCAAGCATCCCCCTGTTTTAATGGCAACTTTATCCCCACTGTCAGGGTGGGGCCGGGAAATCTCGGACTCCGGGCGGGCCTCCGACCGTCAGAACGTGCTCGGAACAGGCGGAAATCGAGGATTGCACGAGGGATTGCGTCTCCAAGAGAACCTGGTGTGTCCGTGTGGCCCTCCTTTTGGGGAAACTTTTGCCCCTCTCTCAAGGTGGAGCCGGGAAATCGCGGCCTCTGGGCAGACGTCCGACCGTCGGAACGCGCTCAGAAGAAGCTATAATGGAGGCCTGCGCGGAGGGGCAGCATCTCAAAGAGGACTAGTTGTGTCCGCGTCACCCTCTTTTCGGGGCACCTTTTGGCACTCTGTCAGGGACGGGCCGAGAAATCGCGGATCCGGGCGGGCCTCCGACCATCGGAAGGTGCTCTGAACGGGCGGAAACGGAGGCCTGCACAAGGGACAGATGCTCAAAGAGGATTAGCTGTGTCCGCGTGGCTCTCTTTTCGGGGCAACTCTTTCCCCTCTGTCAGGGTGGAGCCGGGAAATCGCGGTCTCTGGGCGGTCCTCCGACCGTCGGAACGCACTCGTAACTGCGGGCACAGATTCCTGCGCAGAGGGACAGTGTCACAAAGAGGACTAGGTGCGCTTGCAACTCCCTCTGTTCAGGGCAACCTTTGCCTCTCTGTCAGACAGGGGACGGGAAATCAGAGCCTCCGGGCGGGCCTCCGACCGTCGGAACGCTCTCGGAATGGGCCGGCAATGGAGGCCTGGGCGGAGGGACATCACCTCAAAGAGGATTAGGTGTGTCCGCGACACCCTCTCTTCGGGCAACTTTTGCCCCTCTGCCAGAGTGGGGCCAGTTATCACGGCCTCCGGGTGTACGTCTGACCGTCGGAACGTGCTCTGAACAAGCGGAAACGGAGGCCTGCACGGAGGGCAGTTTCTCCAAGCGGACTAGGTGCGCGCGCTTCCCCTTGTTTTCGGGGCAACTTTAGCCCCACTGTCAGGGAAGGGCCGGGAAATCGTGGCCTCCAGGCGGATGTCCGACTGTCGGAACATGCTCAGAACATGCGGAAACGGAGGCCTGCGCGGAGGGACAGCATCTCAAAGAGGACTGGGTGTGTCTGCGTGGCTCTCTTTTCGGGGCAACACTTGCCCATCTGTCAGGGTCAGGCCGGGAAATCCTGGCATTCGGGCAGGCCTCTGACCGTCAGAACACACTCGGTATGGGAAGAAACGGAAGCCTGCGCGGAGGGACAGCGTCTTAAAGATGAATATGTGTGTCCGCGTGGCCCTCTTTTCGGAGCAACTTATGCCCCTCTGTTGAGTGGGGCCGGGAAATCCCAGCTTCCAGGAGGGGCTCCGACCGTCGGAACGCACTGAGAACAGGCAGAAACGGAGGACTGCGTGGAGGGACAGCGTCTCAATGAGGAGTAAGTGCGCGTGCATGGCTCCTTTTCGGGGCAAATTTTGCCCCTCTGTCAGGCTGGGGCCGGGAAATCATGGCCACGGGGCGGGCCTCCGACCGTTGGAACGCGCTCGGAATGGACGGAAATGGAGGCCTGCGCGGAGGGACAGCATCTCAAAGGGGACTAGGTGTGTCCGCGTCACCCTCTTTTCGGGGCAACTTTTGCCCCTCTGTCATAGCGGGGCCGGGAAATCGTGGCCTCTGGGCGGATGTCCGACCGTCGGAACGCGCTCAGAACAAGCGCAAACGGATTCCAGCGTGAGGGACTGCGTCTCCAAGGGAACCAGTTCTGTCCGTGTAGCCCTCTTTTCGGGGCAACTTTTGCCCTCTGTCAGGGTGGAGCCGGGACATCCCGGCCTCCGGGCGGGCCTCAGACCGTGGGAACGCGTACGGAACGGGCAGGAACGGAGGCCAGCGTGGAAGGAGAGCTTCTCAAATTGAACTAGGTGTGTTCGCGTGACCCCCTTTTCGGGTAAACTTTTGGGCCTCTGTCAGGGTGGGGCCGGGAAATCGCGGCCTCCGGGCGGGCCGCCGACCGTCGGAACGCGCTCGGAATGGGCGGAAACGGATTTCCGCGCAGAGGGATGGCGTCTCAAAACGGACTAGCTGTGTCCGCGTCACCCTCTTATTTGGGAAACTTTTGGGCCTCTGTCAGCGTGGGGATGGAAAATTGCGGTGTCCGGGTGGGCCACCGACTATCGGAACGTGCTCGGAACGGGCAGAAACGGAGGCCTGCGCGATGGACAGCGTCTCAAAGGGGACTAGGTGTGTCCGCGTCACCCTCTTTTCAGGGAAACTTTTGGGCCTCTGTCTGGGTGGGGACGGGAAATCGCGGCCTTTGAGCGGGCCTCCGACCGTCGGAACGCGTTCAGTATGTGTGTAAACAGAGGCCTGCGCGGAGGGAAAGCGACTCCAAGAGGAATAAGTGGAAGCGCGTCACCCTGTTTTCGGGGCAACGTTTGCCCCATTGTAAGCGTGGGGTTGGGAATTCGCGGCCTCTGGGCGGGACTCCGTTCGTCGGAACGCGCTCGGAACGGGCGGAAAAGGAGGCCTGCGTGGAGGGACAGCGTCTCAAAGGCGACTGGGTGTGTAAGCGTGACCCTCTTTCGGGGCAACGTTTGAACCTCTGTCAGGGTGGGGCCGGGAAATCGCGGACTCTGGGTGGGCCTCCGACCGTCGGAACGCACACGGAATGTGCGGAAACGGATTTCTGCGTGGAGGGACAGCGTCTCAAATGGACTAGGTGTCTCCGCGTCACCTTCTTTTTGGGGAAACTTATGGGCCTCTGTCAGGGTGGGGCCGGGAAATCGCGGCCCCTGGGCGGGCCTCCGACCGTCGGAACGCACTCAGAACGGGCGGAAGCGGATTTCTGCGTGGAGGAACAGCGTCTCAAAGGGGACTAGGTGTGTCCGCGCCACCCTCTTTTCGGGCCACCTTTTTCCCCTCTGTCAGAGTGGGGCCGGGAAATCGTGGCCTCCGGGCGGACGTCCGACCATTGGAACGCGCTCAGAACAAGCGGAAACGGAGGCCTGCGCGGAGGGACACCACCTTAAAGAGGACTAGGTGTGTCCGCGTCACCCTCTTTTCGAGCAACTTTTGCCCCTCTGTCAGGGTGGGGCCGGGAAATCTCGGCCTCTGGGCGGGCATCCGACCATCGGAACGCACTCGGAACGGGTGGAAACGTATTTCTGCCTGGAGGGTCAGCGTCTCAAAGAGGACTAGGAGTGTCCGCCTCACCTTCTTTTTGGGGAAACTTTTGGGCCTCTGTCAGCGTGGGGCCGGGAAATCGCGGCGTCTGGGTGGGCCTGTGACCATTGGAACGTACTCGGAACGGGCGGAAGCAGATTTCTGCGTGGAGGAACAGCGTCTCAAAGGGGACTAGGTGTGTCCACGCCACCCTCTTTTCGGGCCACCTTTTTGCCCTCTGTCACAGTGGGCTCAGGAAATCGTGGCCTCCGGGCGGACGTCCGACCATCGGAACGCGCTCAGAACAAGCAGAAACAGAGGCCTGCGTGGAGGGACAGCATCTCAAAGGGGACTAGGTGTGTTTGCGTCACCCTCTTTTTGTGGAAACTTTTGCGCCTCTGTCAGGGTAGGGCCGGGAAATCCCGGCCTCCGGGCGGTCCCCCGACCATCGGAACGTGCTCAGAACGGGCAGAAACAGAGGCCTTCACGGATGGAAAGCGTCACAAAGGGGACTAGGTGTTTCCGCATCACCCTCTTTTTGGGGAAACTTTTGGGCCTCTGTCAGGGTTGGGCCGGGAAATCGCGGCCTCCGGGAGGGCCTCCGACCATCGGAACGCACTCGGAATGGGCGGAAATGGAGGCCTGCGTGGAGGGACAGCGTCTCTTAGGGGACTAGGTGTGTCCGCGTCACCTTCTTTTTGGGGAAACTTTTGGGACACTGTCAGGGTGGAGCCGGGAAATCGGGGCCTCTGAGCGGGCCTCCGACTGTCGGAACGCCCTCGGTTAGGGCAGAAACGGAGGCCTGTGTGGAGGGACAACGTCTCAAAGAGGACTAGGTGTGTCCACGTAGGCCTCTTTTCGGGGCTAGTCTTGCCCATCTGTGAGGGCTTGGCTTGGTAATCGCGGACTCCGGGCAGGAGTCTGACCGTCAGAACGCACTCCCAATGGGCGGAAATGTAGGCCATTAAGGAGGGACCGAGACTCAAAGATGACTAGGTGCTTCCGCGTCACCTTCTTTTCGGGGCACCTTTTGCCCCAAGTCAAGGTGGGGTCAGGAATCCCGGCCTTTGGGCAAGACTCCGACTGTGGAAATGCGGTTGGTACGGTCAGAAACGGAGGGCTACGCGGAGGGACAGCGTCTGAAAGAGGACTAGGTGTGTCCGTGTGGCCCTGTTTTCGGGGAAACTTTTGTCCTCTGTCAGGGTGGAGCCGGGAGATCGCTGCCTTTGGGCAAGCCTCTGACCGACGGAACACGCTCTGAATGGGCGGAAATGGAGGTCTGCGCGGAGGAACAGCGTCTTGAAGAAAACTAGGTGCGTCCACTTATCCCTCTTTTAGGGGCAACTTTTGGCTCTCTGTCAGGATGGGGCCGGGCAATTGCAGCCTTTGGGCGGGCCTCCGACCCTCGAAACGTGGCCGGTACAGGCAGAAAAGGAGGCCTGGGCAAGGGACAGCGTCCCAAAGAGGACTAGGTGCGAGCACGTTGCCGTTTTCGGGGCAACATTTACCCTCTGTCAGGGTGGGGCCGGGAAATCGCGGCCTCCGTGTGGGCCTCGGAACGTCAGAACGTACTTGGAACGGGCGGAAAAGGAGGCCTGCAGGAGGGACTGCATCTCAAAGAGGAGTAGGTTTTCGGCGTCGCTCTCTTTTTGGGGCAACTTCTGCCGCTCTGCCAGGGTTGGGCCGGGAAATCGCGACCTACGGGCGGGCCTCCGACCATCGGAACGTGCTCGGAATGGGCGGAAACGGAGGCCTGCGTGGAGGGACAGCGTCTCAAAGATGACTAGGCGTGTCCGCGTCGCCCTCGTTTCGGGGCAAGATTTGCCCCTCTGTCAGGCAGGGGCCGGGAAATCGCTGCCTCCGGGCGGACCTCCGACCGTCAGAACGCACTCAGAACAAGCGGAAACGGAGCCCTGTGCGGAGGCACGGCGTCTCCAGGAGGACTAGGTGCGCTCTCATCCCCCTGTTTTCGGGGCACCTTTAGCCTCACTGTCAGCATGGGGCCGGGAAATCTCGTCCTCCGGGCGGGCCTCTGACTGGCAGAATGCGTTCGGAATGGACGGAAGCGGAGGCCTGCGCGGAGGGACAGCGTTTCAAAGAGGACTACGTGTGTCCACGTGGCCCTCTTTTCGGGGCAACTTTTGCCCATCTGTCAGGGTGGAGCCAGGAAATCGCGGCCTCTGGGCGGGCCTCCGACTGTTGGAACGCACTCGGAATGGGCGGATACAGATTACTTCGCAGAAGGACAGCGTCTCAAAGGGGAGTATGTGTGTCTGCGTCACCCTCTTTTCGGGGCAACTTTTGGCCCTTTGTGCGGGTTGGGCCAGGAAATCCTGGCCTCTGGGACGGACTCCGAACTTCAGAACGCCCTCGGAATGGGCGGAAACGGAGGCCTGCGCGGAGGGACAGCGACTCAAAGAGGAGTAGGTGTGTCCACGTCATCCGCATTTCGTGGCACCGTCAGGCCCTCTGTCAGGATGGGGCCAGGAATCCCGGCCTTCGGGCAAGCCTCCGACCGTGGAAAAGCGGTTGGTACGGACAGAAACGGAGGGCTACGCAGAGGGACAGCGTCTGAAAGAGGGCTAGGTGTGTCCACATCGCCCTCTCTTCGGGGAAACTGTTGCCCCTCTGTCAGGATGGGGCCGGGAAATCGCGGTCTCCGGGCGGGCCTCCGACTGTCGGGACGCGCTCGGACCGGGCGGAAACGCATGCCGGCGTGGCAGGACAGCGTCTCAAAGAGGCCTAGGTGTGTACTCGTCGCCCTGTTTTCGGGGCTACTTTTGCCCTCTGTCAGGTGGAGCTGGGAAATTGCGGCCTCCGGGCGGGCCTCCGGCTGTCGGAACGCACTCGAACGGGCAGAAACGGAGGCCAGCATGTGGGACAGCGTCTCAAAGAGGACTAGGTGTGTCTGCGTGACCTTCTTTTTGGGACAACTTTCCCCCTCTGTCAGGGTAGGGCCAGGAAATAGCGGCCTCTGGGCTGGCCTCCGACCGTCAGAACGCACTCGGAATGGTCGGAAACGGATTACTGCGCAGAAGGAAAGCGTCTCATCGGGGACTAGGTGTGTCCGCGTCACCATCTTTTCGGGGCAATCTTTGGCCCTGTGTCAGGGAGGGCCGGGAAATCGCGGCATCCGGGCGGTCCTCCAACCACCGTAACCCGCTCCAAAAGGGTGGAAACAGAGGCCTGAGCGAGGGACAGCGACTGCAAGATGAGTAGGTGCGCGTGCATCCCCCTGTTTTCGGGGCAACTTTAACCCCACTGTCAGCATGGGGCTAGGAAATCTCGGCCTCTGGGCGGGCCTCCGACCGTCGGAACGGAATCGGAACCGGCGGAAGCGGAGGCTGCGTGGAGGGACACCCTCTAAAGAGGACTAGGTGTGTCCGCGTCACCCTCTTTTCGGGACAACTTTTGGCCCTCTGTCAGGGTGGGGCCGGGAAATCGCGGCCTCCAGGCGGGACTTCCACCATCGGAACGTGTTCGGAATGGGCGGATATGGAGGCCTGCGTGAGGGACAGCGTCTTACAGATGACTAGGTTTGTCCGCATGGCCCTCTTTCCGGGGCAACTTTTGCCCCTCTGTCAGGGTGGGGCCGGGGAATCACGGTTTCAGGGGGGGCCTCCGACTGTTGGAACGCACTCGGATTGGGCAGAAATGGTGGCCTGTGCGGAGGGACATCGTCTCAAAGAGGACTAGGTGTTCCCGTGTCACCCTCTTTTCGGGGCAACTTTCCCCCCTCTGTCAGAGTGCCGCCGGGAAATCGCTGCCTCTGGGCGGACCTCCGACCTTCGGGACACGCTCTAAACAAGCGGAAGCGGAGACCTGCGGGGTGGCATAGCGTCTCCAAGAGGACTAGGTGCTCGCGCGTCCCCCTGATTTCGGGGCAACTTTTGCGCCTCTGTCAGCATATGGCCGGGGAATCACGGCCTCAGGGGGGGCCTCCGACCGTCGGAACGCACTCGGAACAGGTGGAAGAGGATGACTGCGTGAGGGACACCGTCTTAAAGAGTACTAGGTGTGTCCGCGTGGCCCTCTTTTCGGGGCAACTTTTGCCCCTCTGTCAAGGTGGGGCCGGGAAATTGCAGCCACCGGGTGGGGCTCCGACCGTCGGAACGCGCTCAGAACAAGCGGAAACGGAGGCCTGCGCGGAGGGACAGCGTCTCAAAGAAAACAAGGTGCGCGTGCATCTCCCACCTTTCGGGGCAAATTCTGCCCCTCTATCAGGGTGGGTCCGGGAAATCGCAGCATCCAGGCGGGCCTCCGACCAAAGGAACGCACTCGGAATGGGCGGAAACGGAGGCCTGCATGAGGAACAGTGCCTCAAAGAGCACTTGGTTTTCCGCATCGCCGTCTTTTTGGGGCAACTTTTGCCCCTCTGTCAGGGTGGGGCCGGGAACTCTCGGCCTACGGGCGGGCCTCTGACCGTGGGAACACGCTCGGAATGGGCAGAAACGAAGGCCTGCACGGAGGGACAGCGCCTGAAAACGGACTAGATGCGCGCCTCGCCCTGTGTTCCGGGCAACTTTTGCCTCTCTGTCAGGGTGCGGCCGTGACATTCCGGCCTTCGGGCGGGCCTCCGACCGTCGGAACGTGCTCAGAACAAGCGGAAACGGAGGCCTGCGCGGGGGACAACGTCTCAAAGAGGATTACGTGTGTCCATGTGGCCATCTTTTCGCGGCATCTTTTGGCCCTTTCTCAGGGTGTGGCCGGGAAATCACGGCCTCCGGGCAGACCTCCAACCATCGAAACGTGCTCAGAACTAGCGGAAACGGAGGCCTGCGCGGAGGCACAGCATCTCCAAAAGGACTAAGTGGGCGCGCATCCCCCTATTTTCGGGGAAACTTTAGCCCCTCTATCAGCGTGGGGCCGGGAAATCTCGGCCTCCGGGCGGGCCTCCGACCCTCGGAACGCGCTCGGAACGGCCGGAAGCGGAGGTCTGCGTGGAGGGACACTGTCTCAAAGAGTACTAGGTTTTTCCGCGTGGCCCTCTTTTCGGGGCAACTTTTGGCCCTCTGTCAGGGTGGGGTCGGGAAATTGCGGCCTCCGGGCGGTCTTCCAACCGTCGGAACACCCTCGGAATGGGTGGAAACAGAGGACTGCGCGGAGGGACACTGTCTCAAAGAGGACTATGTGTGTCCGCGTCACCCTCTTTTCGGGGCAACTTCTGGCCCTCTGTCATGGTGGAGCTGGGAAATCGCGGCCTCCGGGCGGGCCTCCGACCGTCGGAACGCAGTCTGAATGGGTGGAAACGGAGACATACGCGGAGTGACAGCATCTCCTAGAGGACTAGGTGCGCGCACATCCCCCTGTTTTCGGGACAACTTTAGCCCCACTGTCAGTGTGGGGCCGGGAAATCACGGCCTCTGGACGGGCCTGTGTCCGTTGGAAACGCGCTCGGAACGGGCGGAAGCGTAGGCCTGCGCGGAGGGACAGCATCTCAAAGAGGACTAGGGGTATCCGCGTCACCCTCTTTTTGGGGAAACGTTTGGCCCTCTGTCAGGGTGGGACCGGGAAATTGCGGCCTCCGGGCGGACGTCCGACCGTCGGAACGCGCTCAGAACAAGCGGAAACGGAGGCCTGTGCGAGGGACAGCGTCTCAAGGAGGACTAGGTGTGTCCGCGTGGCCCTCTTTTCGGGGCAACTTTTGTTCCTCTGTCAGGGTGGGGACGGGAAATCGCGGCCTCCGTGCCCGCCTCCAACCGTCAGAACGCGCTCAGAACGGGAGGAAATGGAGGCCTGCGCGAAGGACAGCTTCTCAAAGAGGACTTGGTGCGCACGCTTCGCCCTGTTTTCCGGGCAACTTTTGCCTCTCTGTCAGGTTGGGGCCGGGAAATCCTGGCCTTCGGGCTTTCCTCCGACCATCGTAAAGTGCTCGGTATGGGCAGAAACGGATCCTGCGCGGAGGGACAGCATCTCAAAGAGGTCTATGTGTGTCCACGTGGCCCATTTTTTAGAGCAACTTTTGCCCCTCTGTCAGAGTGGGGCCGGGATATCACGGCCTCTGGGTGGGCATCTGACCGTCGGAATGCACTCAGAACGGGTGGAAACGGATTCTTGTGTGGAGGGACATCGTCTCAAAGGGGACTAGGTGTGTCTGCATCACCCTCTTTTCAGGGCAACTTTTGCCCCTCTGTCAGAGTGGGGCCGGGAAATCGCCGCCTCCGGGCGGACGTCTGACCGTCGTAACACGCTCAGAACAAGTGGAAACCGAGACCTGCACGGAGGCACAGCGTCTCAAAGAGGACTAGGTCCGCGCGCATCCCCCTGTTTTCGGGACAACTTTACCCCCACTATCAGGGTGGGGCTGGGAAATCGTGGCCTCCGGGCGGTCCTCCGACTGTTGAAACGCACTTGGAATGGGTGGAAATGGAGCCATGCCCGGTGGGACAGTGTCTCCAAGAGGACTAGGGGCGTGCTATTCCCCCTGTTTTCGGGACAACCTTAGCCCCACCGTCAGCATGGGATCGGGAAATCTCGGCCTCCGGGCGAGCCTCCGACGGTCGGTACGTGCTCGGAACGGGTGGAAATGGAGGCCTGCGAGGAGAGACTGCGTCTCAAATGGGACTAGGTGACTCCACGTCTTCCTCTTTTCGGGCATCTTTTGGCCCTCTTTCAATGTGGGGCCGGGAAATCGCGGCCTCTGGGCGGTCCTCCGACCATCGGAACGCGCTCTGAATGGGGGGAAGTGGAGGCCTGCGCGGATGGACAATGTCTCCAAGAGGACTAGTTGGACGCGCGGCACCCTCTTTTCAGGGCAACATTTGCCCCTCTGTCAGAGTGGGGCTGGGAAATCTCGGCCTCCGAACGGGCCTGCGACCATCGGAACGCGCTCGGAATGGGTGGAAGCGGTGGCCTGCAGGGAGGGACAGTATCTCAAGGAGGACTAGGTGTGCCCGCATCACCCGCTTTTTGGGGAAACTTTTGGCCAACTGTCAGGGTGGGGCCGGGAAATTGTGGCCTCCGGTCGGGCCTCCGACCGTCGGAACGTGCTCTTAACGGGCGGAAACGGAGACCTGCGCTAGGGACAAATGCTCAAAGAGGATTAGGTTCGTCCGCGTGGCTCCCTTTTTGGGGCAACTTTTGCCCCTCTGTCAGGGTGGAGCCGGGAAATCGCGGCCTCTGCGCGTTCCTCCGACCGTCGGAACGCACTTGGAACGTCGGGCACACATTCCTGCGCGAAGGGACAGCGTCTCAAAGGGGACTATGTGTGTGCATCGCCCTTTTTTCCAGGCACCTTTTGCCTCTCTGTCAGGGTGGGGCCGGGAAATCCTGGCCTTCGGGCTGGCCTCCGACTGTCGTAACGCGCTCGGTATGGGCAGAAATGGAAGCCTGCGGGGAGGGACAGCGTCTCAAAGAGGACTATGTGTGTCCGCGTCACCCTCTTTTTGGGGCAACTTTTGCCCTCTGTCAGTGTGGGGCTGGGAAATCGCGGCCTCCGGGCGGTCCTCCGACCATAGGAACGCGCTCGGAATGGGTGGAAATGGAGACATGCGCGGAGGGACAGCGTCTCCAAGAGGACTAGGTGCGCGCGCATCCCCCTGTTTTCGGGAAAACTTTCGCCCCACTGTCAGCATGGGGCCAGGAAATCTCTGCCTCCGGGCGGGCATCCGACCATTGGAACACACTCGGAACAGGTGGAAACGGATTCCTGCGTGGAGGGACAGCGTCTCAAATGGGATTAGGTGTGTCCGCGTCACCCTCTTTTCGGGGCAACTTTTCCCCCTCTGTCAGAGTGGGGCCGGGAAATCACGGCCTCCGGGCGGACGTCCGACCATCGGAATGCGCTCAGAACAAGCGGAAACGGAGGCCTGCGCGGAGGGACAGCTTCTCCAAGAGGACTAGGGCCGCGCGCATCCCACTGTTTTCGGGGCAACTTTGGCCCCACTGTCAGGGTGGGGCCGGGAAATTGTGGCCTCCGGGCGGGCCTCACACCGTGGGAACATCCTCGGAACGGGCAGAAACGGAATCCTGCGCGGAGGGACAGCGTCACAAAGAGGACTATGAGTGTCCGCGTCGCCCTTTTTTCGTAGCAACTTTTGCCCCACTGTCAGAGTGGGGCCGGGAAATTGCAGTCTCTGGGAGGTCCTCCGACCGTCGGAACCCACTCAGAACAGGCAGAAAAGGAGTCCTTCGTGGAGGGACAGCATCTCAAAGAGGAGTACGTGCGTGTGTATGGCCCCTTTTCGGGGCAACTTTTGCCCCTCTGTCAGAGTGTGGCCGGGAAATCGCGGACTCCGGGCGGAACTCTGACTGTCGGAACGTGCTCAGAACAAGCAGAAATCGAGGCCTTCGCGGAGGGACATCGTCTCAAAGGGGGCTAGGTTTGTCCGTGTCACCTTCTTTTCGGGGCAACTTTTTCCCCTCTGTCAGAGTGGGGCCGGGAAATCGTGGCCACCTGGCGGAGGTCTGACTATCGGAACGTGCTCAGGAAAAGCGGAAACGGAGGCCTGCGCGGAGGGACAGCATCTCAAAGAGGACTAGGTGTGTCCGCGTCACCCTCTTTTCGGGGCAACTTTTGGCCCTCGGTCAGGGTGGGGCCGGGAAATCGCGGATCCGGGTGGGCCTCCGACCGTCGGGACGTGCTCTGAACGGGCGGAAACGGAGGACTGCGCTAGGGACAGATGCTCAAAGAGGATTAGGTGTGTCCGCGTGGCTCTCTTTTCGGGGCAACTCTTGCCCCTCTGTCCGCGTGGAGCCGGGAAATCGCGGCCTCTGGGCGGTCCTCCAACCGTCGGAACCCATTCGGAACGGGGGGCACAGATTCCTGCATGGACGGACAGCGTCTCAAAGGGGACTGGTGTGTCCACATCACCCTCTTTTTGGGGAAACTTTTGGGCCTTTGTCAGGGTGGGGCCGGGAAATCGCGGCGTCCGGGCAGGCCTCTGACCGTTTAACGCACTCAGAACGGGCGGAAACGGAGGCCTGCGCGAAGGACAGCTTCTCAATGAGGACGAGGTGTGCGCGCTTCGCCTTGTTTTCTGGGCATCTTTTGCCACTCTGTCAGGGTCGGGCCGGGAAATCCTTGCCTTCGGGCGGACCTCCGACCGTCGTAACGTGCTCGGTATGGGCAGAAACGGAAGCCTGCTGGAGGGACAGCGTCTCAAAGAGGACTAGGTGTTTCCGCGTCACCCTCTTTTTAGGGAAATTTTTGGGCCACTGTCAGAGTGGGGCCGGGAAATCGCGTCCTCCGGGTGGGCCTCCGACCATCGGAACGTGCTCGGAATGGGCAGAAACAGAGGCCTGCGCGGAGGGAGAGCGTCTCAAAGGGGACTAGGTGTGTCCGCGTCACGCTCTTTTTGGGGAAACTTTTGGGCCTCTGTCGGGGTGGGGCCGGGAAATCACGGCCTCCCGGCGGGCCTCTGACCGATGGGACGTGCTCGGAACGGGCGGAAACGGACTCTTGCGCTTAGGGACACCATCGCAAAGAAGTCTAGGTGTGCCCGCGTGGCCCTGTTTTCGTGGCAACTTTTGCCCTCTATCAGGGAGGAGCCTGGAAATAGCGGCCTTTGTGCGGGCCTCCGACCGACGGAACGCTCTCTGAATGGGCGGAAACGGAGGTCTGCGCGGAGGGACAGCGTGTCAAAGAAAACTAGGTGCGCGTGCGTCTCCTCCTTTTGGGGCAACTTTTGCCCCTCTGTCAGGGTGGGGCCGGGAAATCGCGGCCTCCATGCCGGCCTCCGAACGTCGGAACGTACTCGGAACGAGCGGAAATGGACGCCTGCATGAGGGACAGCGTCTCAAAGATGACTATGCGTGTCCACTTCTCACTCTTTTCGGGGCAACATTTGCCTCTCTGTCAGGGTGGGGCCGGGAATTCGCAACCTTCGGGAGGGCCTCCAAACGTTGAAACGCGGTCAGTACAACCAGAAACGGAGGCCTGCGTGGAGGGACACCTTCTCAAAGAAGATTAGTTGTGTCCTCGTGGCCCTCTTTTCTGGGCAACTTTTGCCCCTCTGTCAGAGTTGGGCCGGGAAATCCTGCCTCCGGGCGGGCCTCTGACCATAGGAACATGCTCGGAATGGATGGAAATGGAGGCCTGCGCGGAGTGACAACGCCTGAAATAGGACTAGATGCACGCCTCGCCCTGTTTTCGGGGCAATTTTTGCCTCTCTGTCAGGGTGGGACCGTGACATTCCGGCCTTCGGGCGGGCTTCCGACCATCGGAACGCACACGGAATGGGCAGAAATGGAGCCCTGCAAGGAGAGACAGTGTCTCAAAGAGGACTAGGTGTGTCCACGTCACCTTCATTTCGGGGCAACTTTTGCCCCTCTGTCAGGGTGGGGTGGGAAATCGAGGCTGCCGGTGGGATTCCGACCGTAGGAACGTGCTCGGAACACGCGGAAACGGAGGCATGTGCGGCGGGACAGCGTCTCAATGAGGACTTTCTGTGTCCCCCTCGCCCTTTTTTCGGGGCAACTTTTGCCCTGTGTCATGGTGGAGCCGGGAAATCGCGGTCTCTGGGCGGGTCTCTGACCGTCGGAACGCACTCGGAACGGGCGGAAATGGAGGCCTTCATGGAGGAACAGCGTCTCAAAGAGAACTGGTTGTGTCTGGGTCGCCCTCTTTTCGGGGCAAGTCTTGCCCATCTGTCAGGGTGGAGCCGGGAAATCAGGGCCTCTTAGCGGGCCTCGACTCTCGGAACGCCCTCGGTTAGGGCAGAAACGGAGGCCTGCATGGAGGGACAGCGTCTCAAAAATGACTAGGTGTGTCCATGTTGGCCTCTTTTCGGGGCACATTTTGGGCCTCTGTCTAGGTGGGGCCAGGAATCCCGGACTTCGGGCAAGACTCCGACCATGGAAACGCGGTCGGTACGGGCAGAAACGGAGGGCTACGTGGAGGGACAGCGTCTCAATGAGGACTAGGTGTGTCCGCGTCGCCCTCTTTTCGGGGCAACTTTTGCCCTCTGTCAGGGTGGAGCCGGGAAATTGCGGCCTTTGGGCAAGCCTCCGACCGACGGAACGTGCTCTGAACGGGCGGAAATTGAGGTCTGCGCGGAGGAACAGCGTCTCAAAGAAAACTAGGTGCGCGTGCGTCTCCCCCTTTCGGGGCAATTTTTGCCCCTTGTCAGGGTGGGGCCGGGAAATCGCGGCCTCCGTGCGGGACTCCCAACGTCAGAATGTGCTCGGAACGGGTGGAACAGGAGGCCTGCATGAGGGACAGCGTCTCAAAGAGGACTAGGTTTTTCGTGTCGCTCTCTTTTTGGGGCAACTTCTGCCACTCTGTCAGGGTGGGGCCGGGAAATCGCGGCCTCTGGGCTGTCCTCCGACCGTAGGAACACACTCGGAATGGGCGGAAACGGAGGCCTGCACGGAGGGACAGCGCCTGACAGAGGACTAGGTGCGCTCCTCGCCCTGTTTTCCGGGTAACTTTTGCCTCTCTCAGGGTGGGGCCTGGAAATTCCGGTCTTCAGGCGGGCCTCCGACCATCGGAACACACTCGGAAAGGGCGGAAACTGAGGCCTGTGCGGCGGAACAGCGTCTCAAAGAGGACTTGGTGTGTCTGCGTCACCCTCTTTTCGGGGCAAGTCTTGCCCATCTGTCAGGGTTGGGCCAGGAAATCGTAGCCTCTGATAGGCTTCCGAATGTCGGAAAGTGCTCGGTAAGGGCAGAAACGGAGGACTGCGCGGAAAGACAGCGTCTCAAAGAGGACTTGGTGTGTTCGCGTCACCCTCTTTTCGGGGCAACTTCTGCCCCTCAGTAAGGGGGGGCCGGGAAATCGTGGCCTCCGGGCGGGGCTCCGACCGTTGGAAGGGGCACGGAACGGGCGGAAATGGATGCCTGCGTGCAGGCATAGTGCCTCAAGGAGGATTTGGTGTGTCTGCGTGGCCCTCTTTTCAGGGCAACTTTTGCCCCTCTGTCAGAGTGGGGCCGGGAACTCGCAGCCTCCGGGCGGGCCACCGACTGTTGGAACTTGCTCTGAATGGGCAGAAATGGGGGCTTGCGCAGAGGGACAATGTCTCAAAGAAAACTAGGTGTGTCCGTGTCACCCTCTTTTCGGGGCAAGTCTTGCCCAACCGTCTGGGTGGGGCTGGGAGATCGCGGCCTCTGGGCGGGCCTCTGATCGTCGTAACATGCTCGGATCGGGTGGAAACAGAGACCTGCATGATGGACAGCGTCTCAAAGAGGACTAGGTGTTTCCGCATGGCCCTCTTATTGGGGCAACTTTTTCCACTCTGTCAGGGTAGGGCCGGGAAATCGCGGCCTCCGGGAGGGCCTCAAACTGCCGGAACGCGCATGGAATGGGCGGAAGCGGAGGCCTGCGCGAGGGACAGCATCTCAAAGAGGACTAGGTGTGTCCGCGTCCCCCTCTTTTCGGGGCACGTTTTGCCCCTCTGTCAGGGTGGAGCTGGGAAATCGTGGCCTCCGTGCGGGCCTCCGACCGTCAGAACGCACTCGGAAAGGGTGGAAACGGAGACATGCGCGGAGGGACAGCGTCTCCTAGAGGACTAGGTGCGCGCGCATCCCCCTGTTTTCGGGACAACTTTAGCCCCACTGTCAGCGTGTGGCCGGGAAATCTCTGCCTCTGGGTGGGTTTCCGACCGTCGGAACACGTTCGGAACGGGCGTAAGCGGATGCCTGCGCTGAGGGAAAGCGTCTCAAAGAGGAATAGGCGTGTCCGCGCCACCCTCTTTTCTTGGTAACTTTTCACCTTCTGTCAGGATGGGGCCAGGAAATCATGGCCTCCGGGCGGGCCTCTGACCGTCGGAACGTACTCGGAACGGGCGGAAACGGAGACATGCGCGAGGGACAGCGACTCAAAGAGGACTAGGTGTGTCCGCGTCACCCTCTTTTCGGGGCCACTTTGGCCCCACTCTCAGTGTGGGGAGGGGAAATCGCGGCCTCCAGGCGGGCCTCCGACCGTCGGAACTTGCTTGTAACGGGCGGAAATGGAGGCCTGCGTGAGGGACATCGTCTCAAAGAATACTAGGTGTGTCCGTATGGCCTTCTTTTCGGGGCAACTTTTGCCCCTCTGTCAGGGTGGAGCCGGGAAATCGTGTCCTCTGGGCGGGCCTCCGACTGTCGGAACACGCTCGGAACATGTGGAAACGGAGGCCTGCGTGGCGGGACAGCGTCTCAAAGAGGACCTGGTGTGTCCGCGTCGCCCTGTTTTCGGGGCAAGTCTTGCCCATATGTCAGGGTGGGGCCGGGAAATAGCGGCCTCTGAGTTGGCCTCTGCTTGTCGGAACGCGCTCGGTGAGGGCAGAAACGGAGGCCTGCATGAGGAACACTGTCTCAAAGAGGACTAGGTGTGTCCAGGTCACCCTCATTTCGGGGCAGCTTTTACCCCTCTGTCAGGTTGGGGCCGGGAAATCGCGGCCTTTGGGCGGGCCTCCCACCATTGAAATGCGCTCGGAACACATGGAAACGGAGGCCTGCGCGACGGGACAGCGTCTCAAAGAGGACCAGGCGTGTCCGCGTGGCCTTCTTTTCGGGGCTACTTTTGCCTCTCTGTCAGAGTGGGGCCGGGAAATCGCGGCCTCCAGGCGGGCCTCCGACTGTCAGAACGTGCTCGGAATTGGCGGAAATGGGGTTTCTGCACGGAGGGACAGCGTCTCAAAGAGGACTAGGTGTCCCCGCATCGCCCTGTTTTCAGGGCCAATTTTGCCCCTCTGTCAGGGTGGGGCCAGGAAATCGCGGGCTATGGGCGGGCCTCCGACCGTCGGAACGCACTCGGAAGAGGCGGAAATGGAGGCCTGTGCGGAGGGACAGCTTCTCAAAGAAAACTAGGGGTGCGCGCATCGCCCTCCTTTCGGGGAAACTTTTGCCAATCTGTGAGGGTGGGGCCGGGAAATCGCGGTCTCCAGGCGGGCCTCCGACTGTCAGAATGCACTCGGAACGGGCGAAAACGGAGGCCTGCGTGGAAGGACAGCGTCTGAAGGAGGAGTAGGTGTGTCCACGTCACCCTCTTTTCTGGGCAACTTTTGCCCCTCTGTCAGGGTGGGGCCAGGAAATCGCAGTCTCCGGGCGTGCATCCGAAGGAGGAATGTGCTCGGAAAGGGCAGAAACAGAGTCCTGCGCAGAGGGACAGCATCTCAAAGAAGACTAGGTGTGTCCGCGTGGCCCTCTTTTCCGGGCAAGTCTCGCCCACCTGTCAGGGTTGTGCCGGGAAATCGTGTCCTCCGGGCTGGACTCCGACCGTCGGAACACGCTCGAAATGGATGGAAACGGAGGCCTGCACGTAGGGACAGCGTCTCCAACAGGATTAGGTGCGCGCGTCGCCCTTTTTTCCCGGCAACTTTTAGCCCTCTGTAGGGTGGGGCCGGGAAATCGCGCTCTCAGGGCGGGCCTCCGACTGAAGTAGCGCACTCGGAATAGGCGGAAATGGAGGCCTGTGTGGAGGGACAGTGTCTCAAAGAGGACTACGTGCGCGCATCGCCCTCTTTTCGAGGCAACTGTTGCCCCTCTGTCATGGTGGGGCCGGGAAATCCCAGCCTCCTGTTGGGCCTCCGTCCGTCGGAACGCGCCCGGAATGGGCGGAAACGGAGGCCTGGGTGGAGGGACAGCATCTCAGAAAGGACTAGGTTTGCGCGCATTGCTCTGTTTTCGGGGAAACTTTTACCCCTGTGTCAGGGTGGGGGCCAGAAAATCCCAGCCTCCAGGCGGGCCTCCGACCGTTGTAACGAGCTTGGAACGGGCGGAAAAGACCTGCGCGGAGGGACAGCGTCTCAAAGAGGACTACGTGCGGGTGTGACCCTCTTTTCGAGGCAACTTTTGCCCCTCTCTCATGGTGGAGTCTGGGAATCCTGGCCTCCGGACGGGCCTACGAACATCGGAAAACTTTCGGAACGGGCAGAAACGGAGGCCTGTGCGTAGGGACACCATCCACAACAGGTTTAGGGGTGCGCGTTGCTCTTTTTTCCGGGCAACTTTTGCCTCTCTGCCAGCGTGGGGCCGGGAAATCCCAGCCTCCGGGAGGGCCTCCGACCATCGGAACGCGCTTGGAACTGTTGGAAACAGAGTCCTGCATGGAGGGACAGAGTCTCCATGAGGAATCGGTGCGCACGCATTGCCCTGATTTCGGGGCAAATTTTGCCCCTCTGTCATGGTGGGGTCAGGAAATAGCGGTCTCTGGGCGGGACTCTGACCATCGGAATGCACTCAGAATGGGCGGAAACCGAGGCCTGCGCGGGGGAGACTGCGTCTGAAAGAGGACAAGGTGAGCGCGCGTCCCCCTGTTTTCGGGGCAACTTTTTCCCCTCTGTCATGGTGGAGCCGGTAAATCGCAGCCTCCGTGCGTGCCAGTAAACATCGGAACACACTCAGAACTGGCAGAAAAGGAGGCCTGCGCGAGGGACAGCGTCTCAAAAATGACTAGGTGCGCCTGCGTCGCCCTCTTTTCAGGAAAATTTAGCCCTCTGTCAGGGTGGGGACAAGAAATCGCCGCCTGCGGCCGTACTCCGATCATCAGAACGCGCTCGGAATGGGCGGAAACGGCGGCCTGCGTGGAGGAACAGCGTCTCAAACAGGACCAGGTTTGTCCGCGTTGCTCTCTTTTCCGGGCAACTTTTGCCCCTCTGTCATGGTGGAGCCGGGAAATCCCGGCCTCCGGGCGGTTCTCCGACGGTCAGAACGCGCTCGGAACGGGCGGAAACGGAAGCCTGCGCGTGAGGACAGTGTCCAAAAGGATTAGGTGCACACGTCGCTCTTTTTTCCGTGCAACTTTTGCCTCTCTGTCATTGTGGGGCTGGGAAATCAGGCCATATGGGCGGGCATCCGACTGCCGGAACGTGCTCGGAACGGGCAGAAATGGAGGCCTGCGCAGAGGGACAGCGTCTCAAAGAGGAGTACGTGCGCACGTGACCCTCTTTTCGAGGCAACTTTTGCCCCTCTCTCACGGTGGAGCCAGGGAATCCGGGCCTCCAGACTGGCTTACGAACATCGGAACACGTTCAGAATGGGCGGAAACGGAGGCCTGCGTGTAGGGACACCGTCCACAACAGGTTTAGGGGTGCTTGTCACCCTTTTTTCTGGGAACTTCTGCCTCTCTGCCGGCGTGGGGCCAGGAAATCCCAGCCTCCAGGTGGGCCTCCGACCATCGGAACGCGCTCGGAACTGGTGGAAACAGAGTCATGCGTGGAGGGACAGAGTCTCCATGAGGAATCGGTGCGCACGCATCGCCCTGATTTTGGGGCAACTTTTGCCCCTCTGTCATGGTGGAGCCGGGAAACCTGGCCTCCGGGCGGTTCTCCGACGGTCAGAACACGCTTGGAATGGGCGGAAACGGAAGCCTGCGCGTGAGGACAGCGTCTCCAAAAGGATTAGGTGCACACGTCGCTCTTTTTTCCGTGCAACTTTTGCCTCTCTGTCATCGTGGGGCTGGGAAATCGGGCCATATGGGCGGGCATCCGACTGCAGGAACGCGCTCGGAACGGGCAGAAACGGAGGCCTGCGCTGAGGGACAATGTCTCAAAGAGGTCTACTTGCGCGCGTCGCCCTCTTTTCGAGGCAACTTTTGCCCCTCTCTCACGGTGGGGCCGGGAAATCCTGGCCTCCGGGCGGGCCTCTTATGTTCGGAACGTGCTCGGAACGTACGGAAACGGAGGCCTGCTTGGAGGGACAGCGTCTCAAAGAGGACTACGTGCGGGTGCATCGCCCTTTTGTCGGGGCAACTTTTGCCCCTCTGTCAGGGTGGAGCCAGAAAATCCCGGCCTCCGGGTGGGCCTCCGAGCATCAGAACGCGCGGAAACGGAGATCTTCGCGGAGGGACAGCGTCTCAAAGAGGACAAGGTGTGTCCGCGTTGCCCTCATTTTGGGACAACTTTTGCACCTCTGTCAGGGTGGGTCCGTGAAATCGTGCCCTCCGGGCGGGCCTCCGACCATCGTCATGCGCTCGGAACGGGCGGAAATGGAGCCCTGCTCGGTGAGACATCTCCGACAGGATTAGGTGCGCGCGTTGCCCTGTTTTCGGGGAAACTTTGCCCCTCTGTCAGGGAGGGGCCGGGAAATCGCGGCCTCCAGACTGGCCTCCCACTGTCGGAACGCTCTTTGAAGATGCGGAAATGGAGATCTGCGCAGATGGACAGTGTCTCAAAGAAAACTAGGTGCATGCGCTTCCCCAATTTCCGGGGGAAAATTTGACCTTCTGTCATCGTGGGGCTGGGAAATCCTGGCCTCCGGGCGGGCCCCGACCATCGGAAGGCGCTCGGAAGGAGCAGAAACAGTGGCCTGCGCAGAGGGATAGCGTCTCAAAGGGGTCTACCTACGCGCGTCTCCCTCTTTTCGAGGCAACTTTTTCCCCTCTGTCACGGTGGAGCCGGGAAATCCCAGGCTCTGGGCAGGCCTCCGACTGTGGGAACAAGCTCAGAACCGGCGGAAAGGGAGGCCTGCGCGGAGGAACAGCGTCTCAAAGAGGACTATGAGTGTCCATGTTGCCCTCTTTTCAGGCTTCTTTTGCCGCTCTGTCAGGGTGGTGCCGGGAAATCGCGGCCTCCGGGCGGGCCTCTGACTGTAGGAACACGCTCGGAACGGGCAGGAACGGAGGAGTGCACGGAGGGACAGCTTCTCAAAGAGGACTATGTGCGCGCGTCGCCCTCTTTTCGAGGCAACTTTTCCCCTCTATCACGGTTTAGCCGGGAAATCGCGGCCTCCGGGCGAGCCTCCGATCGTCAGAATGCCCTCAGAACGGGCAGAAACGGAAGCCTGCGTGTAGCGACAGCGTCTCCATCAGGATTAGGTGCGTACGTCGCCCTTTTTTCCGGGCAGCTTTTTCCCCTCTGTCAGCTTTGCGCCAGGAAATCCCGGACTTCAGGCGGGCCTCCGACCTTCGGAATGCGCTCAGAATGTGTGGAAACGGAGCCCTGCGCGTACGGTCAGCGTCTCCATCAGGATTAGGTGCGCCCGTCGCCCTTTTTTCCAGGCAACCTTTGCCCCTCTGTCAGTGTGGGGCCTGGGAATCCCGGCCTTCGGGCGAGGCTTCGACTGTCGGAACGCCCTCGGAAAGGGCGGAAACGCAGTCCTGCGCGGAGGGACAGCATCTCCAACAGGATTAGGTGCATACGTCGCCCTTTTTTCCGGGCAGCTTTTTCCCCTCTGTCAGCTTTGCGCCGGGAAATCCCGGACTTCGGGCGGACCTCCGACAGTCGGAACACCCTCAGAATGTGTGGAAACGGAGCCCTGTGCGTACGGTCAGCGTCTCCATCAGGATTAGGTGCGCCTGTCTCCCTTTTTTCCAGGCAACCTTTGCCCCTCTGTCAGTGTGGTGCCGGGAAATCCCGGCCTTCGGGCGAGGCTTCGACTGTCGGAACGCGCTTGGAACGAGCGGAAACAGAGGCCTGTGTGTAGGGACAGCGTCTCCAACAGGATTAGGTGCGCGCATCGCCTTTTTTTCAGGCAACGTTTGTGTCTCCGTCAGCGTGGGGCCGGGATATCCCGGCCTTCGGGCGGGACTCCGACCCTCGGAACGCGCTCAGTACGGGCGGAAACGGCGGCCTGCCTGGAGGGACAGCTTCTCAAAGAAGACTCGGTGTGTCCGCGTCTCCCTCTTTTCAAGGCAACTTTTGCCCCCCTGTCTGGGTGGTGCCGGGAAATCGTGGCCTCCGGGCAGGCCTCCGACCGTCGGAACGCGAACGGAATGGGCGGAAACGAATTTCTGTGCGGAGGGACAGTTTCGAAAGGGGACTAGGTGTGTCCGCGTCACCTTCTTTTTGGGGAAACTTTTGGGCCTCTGTCAGGGTGGAGCCAGGAAATCCCGGTCTCCGGGCGGGCCTCCGAGCGTCGGAACGCGTTCTGCATGGAGAGACAGTGTCTCAATGAGGACTAGGTGTGACCGTGTCGCCCTCTTTGCAGGCAACTTTTGGCATTCTGTCAGGGTGGGGCCGTGAAATCCTGGCCTCCAGACGAACCTACGACCATCGGAACGCTCTCGGAAGTTGCGGAAATAGAAGCCTGCGCGGAGGGAAAGCGTCTCAAAGAGGACTAGGTGTGTGGTCGTCACCCTGTTTTGGGTGAAACTTTTGCCCCTTTCTCATGGTGGAACTGGGAAATCCCGGCATCCAGGGGGGCCTCCGAGCGTCGGAACGCGCTCTGAATGGGTGGAAACGGAGGCCTGCGCGTAGGCACAGAGTCTCCAACAGGATTAAATGCGCGTGTCGCCCTCTTTTCTGGGCAACTTTTGCCTCTCTGTCAGCATGGGACCCAGAAATTCGGGCTCCGGGCGGGCCTCCGACCATCGGAACGCGCTCGGAACGGGCGGAAAAAGAGGCCTGCGCAGAGGGACAGCGTCTCAAAGAGGACAAGGTGTGCCCGTGTCGCCCTCTTTTCAGGCAACTTTTGGCCCTCAGTCAGGGTTGGGCCGGGAAATCCCAGCCTCCAGTCGGGTGTCCGACTGCAGGAAAGCACTCGGAACGGGCAGAAACGGAGGCCTGCGTGGAGGTACAGCGTCTCGAAGAGGACTACGTGCGCGCTTGGCCCTCTTTTCGAGGCAAATTTTGCCCCTCTGTCATGGTGGAGCCGGGAAATCCCGGACTCCGCCCATCGGAATGCGCTCGGAACGGGCGGGAACGAAGGCCTGCGCAGACGGACAGCGTCTCAAAGAGGACTAGGTGTGTCCGCGTCGCCCTCCTTTCAGGCAACTTTTGGCCCTCTGCCAGGGTGCAGCCAGGAAATCGCAGCCTCCGGGCGGGATTCCGACTGTTGAAACGTGCTCAGAGTGGGCGAAAATGGAGGCCTGCGCGTAGGGACAGCGTCTCAAACAGGACGAGGTTTGTCCACTTGGCCCTCATTTCGGGGCAAGTTATGTTCCTCTGTCAGAGTGGGGCCGGGAAATCCCGCCCTCAGAGCGGGCATCCGACCGTTGGAACGCGCTCGGAATGGATGGAAACGGAGGCTTGCGCGGAGGGACAGCGTCTCCAAGACAACTAGGTGGACGCGAATCCCCTGTTTTCGGGGCAACGATAGTCCCACTGTCAGCATTGGGGCGGGAATTCTCAGCCTCTTGGCGGGACTTCGATCGTCGGAACGCGCTCGGAACGGGCGGAAGCGGAGGCCTACGCGGAGGGACACCATCTCAAAGAGTACTAGGTGTGTCCACGTGGCCCTCTTTTTGGGGCAACTTTTGCCCCTCTGTCAGGGTGGGGCCGGGAAATCGCGGCCACCGGGCGGGCCTCCAACCGTCGGAACGCACTCGGAATGGATGGAAACGGAGGCGTGCACGGAGGGACAGCGTCTCCAAGAGGACTAGGTGGACGCGCGTCCCCGTTTTCGGGGCAACTTTTTCCCCTCTGTCAGGCTGGGGCCGGGAAAACTTGGCCTCCGGGCGGGCCTCCGACCTTCGGAACGTGCGCGGAACAGGCGGGAAACGGAGCCCTACGCGAGGGACAGCGTCTCAAAGAGGACTAGGTGTGTCCGCGTGGCCCTATTTTCGGGGCAACTTTTGACCCCCTGTCAATGTGGGGCCGGGAGATCACGGCCTCCGAGTGGGCCTCCGACCTACGGAAAGAGCTTGGAACAGGTGAAAATGGATGCCTGCGTGGAGGGACAGCGTCTCCAAGAGGACTAGGTGCGCACGCATCCCCCTGTTTTCGGGGCAACTTTTGCCACTCTGACAGCGTGGGGCCCGGAAATCTTGGCATCCGGGCATGCCTCCGACCGTCGGAACGCGCTCGGAACGGGCGGAAGCGGAGTCCTGCGCGGAGGGAGAGCCTCTCAAAGGGGACTAGGTGTGTCCGCGTGGCCCTATTTTCGGGGCAACTTCTGGCCCTCTGTCAGGGTGGGGCTGGGAAATCGAGGCCTCCGGGCGGTCCTCCGACCGTTGGAACGCGGTCGGAAAGGGTGGAAACGGAGGCCTGCGCGGAGAGACAGGGTCTCCAAGACGACTTGGTGGACGCGCGTCCCCCTGTTTTTGGGGCAACGGTAGCCCCACTGTCAGCGTGGGGCCATGAAATCTCGGCCTCGGGGTGGGCCGCCGACCGTCGGAACACGCTCGGAATGGGCGGAAGCGGAGGCCTGTGCAAGGGAGAACATCTGAAATAGGACAAGGTGTGTCCGCATGGCCCTCTTTCGGGGCAACTTTTGGCCCTCTGTCAGGGTGGGGCTGGGAAATCGCGGCCTCCAGCCGGGCCTCCACCGTCGGAACGTGCTCGGAACGGTCAGAAATGGAGGCCTGCGCGAAGGACAGCGTCTCAAAGACGACTAGGTTTGCTCACGTCACCCTCTTTTCGGGGCAACTTTTCGCCCCCTGTCCGAGTGGGGCCGGGAAATCGCGGCCTCTGGGCAGGCCTCCAACCTTCAGAACACGCTCAAAAGAAGCGGGAAGGGAGCCCTGCGTGGAGGAACAGCGTCTCCAAGAGGACTACGTGCGTGATAATCCCCCTGTTTTCGGGGAAACTTTAGCCCCACTGTCAGTGTGGGGGCGGGAAATCTCGGCCTCTGCCAGGACTCCGACGTTGGGAATGCACTCAGATCGGGCGGAAGCAGAGGCCTGCGCAGAGGGACACCGTCTCAAAGAGTACTATGTGTGTCCGCGGGGCCCTCTTTTTGGGGCAACTTCTGCCCTTCTGTCAGGGTGTGGCCGGGAAATTGCGGCCACCGGGCGGGCCTCCCACCGTCGGAACGCACTCGGAATGGATGGAAACGGAGACCTGCACGGAAGGACAGCGTCTCCAAGAGGACTAGGTGGATGCGCGTGCCCGCTTTCGGGGCAACTTTCTCCCCTCTGTCAGGGTTGGGCCGGGAAATCTTGGCCTCCGGGCGGGCCTCCGACCGTCGGAACGCACTCGGAACTGGTGGGAACGGAGGCCTACGCGAGGGACAGCGTCTCAATGAGGACTAGGTGTGTCCGCGTCACCCTCTTTTCGGGGCAACTTTTGCCCCTCTGTCAGGTTGGGGCTGGGAAATCGTGGCATTTGGGATGGCCTCCGACCGTCGGAACGTGCTCGGAGCACGCGGAAATGGAGGCCTGCGCGTCGGGTCACCGTCTAAAAGAAGACTTGGTTTGTCCGCGTCGCCCTGATTTCAGGGCAACTTTTACCCTCTGTCAGGGTGGAGCTGGGAAATCGTGGCCTTTGGGCGGGTCCCCGACCGTCGAAACGCGCTCTCAATGGGAGGAAAAGGAGTTCTGCGGGGAGGGACAGCGTCTGAAAGAAAACAAGGTGCGTGTGCATCTCCCACCTTTTGGGGCAACTTTTTCCGCTCTGTCAGGGTGGGGCCGGAAATCGGGGCATCCGGGCGGGCCTCCGACCATCGGAACGCACTCAGAACGGGTGGGAACAGAGGCCTGCATGAGGGACAGCGTCTCAAAAAAGACTAGGTTTTCCACGTAGCCCTCTTTTCGGGGCAACTTTTGCCTCTCTGTCAGGGTGGGGCTGGGAAATTGCAGCCTTCGGGCGTGCTTTCAACCGTAGAAACGCGGTTGGTGCAGGCGGAAACGGAGTCCTGCGCGGAGGGACACGATCTGAAAGAAGACTATTTGTGTCCTCGTGGCCCTCTTTTCGGGGCAACTTTTGCCCCTCTGTCAGAGTTGGGCTGGGAAATCCTGGCCTCCCGGCGGGCCTCCAAACGTAGGAACACGCTCAGAATGTGCCCAAACGGAGGCCTGCGCAGAGGGACAGCGCCTGAAAGAGGACTAGATGGGCGCCTCGCCCTGTTTTCCCAGCAAATTTGGCTCTCTGTCAGGGTGGGGCCGTGAAATTCCGGACTTTGGGCGGCCCTCCAACTGTCGGAACGCGCTTGGAAAGGGCGGAAATGGAGGCCTGCACGGTGGGACAGCGTCTCAAAGAGGACTAGGTGTGTCCGTGTGGCCCTCTTTTTGGGGCAACTTCTTCCCCTATGTCAGGGTAGGGCCGGGAAATCGTGGCCTCTGGGCGGGCCTCCGACTGTCGGGCCGCGCTCGGTAATGGCTGAAACGGAGGCCTTCCCGGACGGAAAGCGTCTCAAAGAGGGCAAAGTGTGTCCACATCACACTCATTTCAGGGCAACTTTTGCTCCTCTGTCAGGGTGGGTCCGGGAAATCGTGGCTGCCGGACGGGACTCCGACTGTCGGAACGCGCTCCGAACACACGGAAACGGAGGCCTGCTCGGTGGGACAGCGCCTCAAAGAGGACCAGGTGGACGCGTCGCCCTGTTTTCTGGGCAACTTTTGCCACTCTGTCAGGCTGGGTCCTGGAAATCCTGGCATCGGGCGGGCCTCCGACCGTCGTAACTCGCTTGTTATGGGCAGAAACGGAGGCCTGCACGGACGGACAGTGTCTCAAAGAGCACTAGGTGTGTCCGTGTGTCCCTGTTTTCAGAGCAACTTTTGCCCTCTGTCAGGGTGGAGCCGGGAAATCGCAGCCTTCGGGCGGGCCTCCGACCGTCGGAAGGTGCTCGGAACACACGGAAACGGATGCTTGCGCGGCGGGACAGCCTCTCAAAGAGGACTTGGTGTGTCCGCGTTGCCCTGTTTTCGGGGCAACTTTTGCCCTCTGTCAGGGTGGACACGGGAAATCGCGGACTTTGGGCGGGCCACCGACCGTCGGAGCGTGCTCTGAACGTGCGGAAACGGAGGCCTGTATTAGAGAGAGCGTCTCAAAGGGGACTAGGTTTTCCGCTTCTCCCTCTTTTCAGGGCAGCTTTTGCCCCTCTGTCAGGGTGGGGCCGGGAAATCGCAGGCTTTGGGCAGGCCTCCGACCGTCGGAACGAGCTCAGAACACGCGGAAACGGATGCTTGCGCGGCGGGACTGCGTCTTTAAGAGGACTTGGTCCACGTCGCCCTGTTTTTGGCGCAAGTTTTGCCCTCTGTCAGGGTCAAGCCGGAAAATCGCGGCCTTTGCATGGGCTTCCGACCGTCGGAATGCGGTAAGTACCGGCGGAAACGGAGTCCTGCATGGAGGGACACGATCTGAAAGAAGACTAGTTGTGTCCTCGTGGCCCTCTTTTCGGGGCAACTTTTGCCCCTCTGTCAGAGTTGGGCCAGGAAATCCTGGCCTCGGGGGGTGCCTCTGACCGTAGGAACATGCTCGGAATGGGTGGAAACGGATGCCTGTGCGGAGGGGGAGTGCCTAAAGAGGACTAGATGCGCGCCTCGCCCTGTTTTCCGGGCAACTTTTGCCTCTCTGGTAGGGTGGGGCCGGGAAATCCCAGCCTTCGGGCGGGCCTCCGACCGTCGGAACGCGCTCGGATAGGACGGAAATGTAGACTTGCGTGGCAGGACAGCGTCTAAAAGAGGACTAGGTGTGTCCGCGTCGCCCTGTTTCGGGGCAACTTTTGCCCCTCTGTCAGGTGGGGGCCGGGAAATCATGGCCTTTGGGCTGGCCCCCGTCCGTGGGAACGCGTTCGGAACACGCGGAAACGGAGGCCAGCGCAGCGGGACAGCGTCTCAAAACGACTAGGTGTGTCCGCTTCTCCCTCTTTTCGGGGCAACTTTTGCTTCTCTGTCAGGGTGGGGCCGGGAAATCGCAGCCTTTGGGCGGGCCTCCGACCGTCGGAACGTGCTCAGAACACGCGGAAATGGATGCTTGCGCGGCGGGACAGCATCTCAAAGAGGACTTGATGTGTCCACGTCGCCCTGTTTTTGGGGCAACTTTTGCCCTCTGTCAGGGTCGAGCCGGGACGTCGTGGCCTTGCGGAGGGCCTCAGACCGTCGGAACGCGCTCTGAACAGGCGGAAACGGAGGCCTGCATAAGGGACAGCGTCTCAAAAAGGACTAGGTTTTCCGCGTAGCCCTCTTTTCGGGGCAACTTTTGCCTCTCTGTCAGGTTGGGGCCGGGAAATCGCGGCATCCGGGTGGGCCTCCGACCGTCGGAACACGCTCGGAACACACAGAAACGGATGCTTGCGTGGCGGGCAGCATCTCAAAGAGGACTTGATGTGTCCACGTTGCCCTGTTTTTGGGGCAACTTTTGCCGTCTCTCAGGGTGTAGCCGGGAAATCGCGGCCATTGGGTGGGCCTCCGACCGTTGGAACGCGCTCTGAACGGGCGGAAACGGAGGCCTGCATGAGGGACAGCGTCTCAAACAGGACTAGGTTTTCCGCGTCGCCCTCTTTTCGGGGCAACTTTTGCCTCTCTGTCAGGGTGGGGCTGGGAAATCGCAGCCTTCGGGCAGGCCTTCAACCGTAGAAACACGGTTGGTGCAGGCGGAAATGGAGTCCTGCGCGGAAGGACACGATCTGAAAGAAGACAAGTTGTGTCCTCGTGGCCTTCTTCTCGGGGTAACTTTTGCCCCTCTGTCAGAGTTGGCCGGGAAATCCTGGCCTCGGGGGGTGCCTCTGACTGTAGGAACATGCTCGGAATGGGTGGAAACGGAGGCCTGTGTGGAGGGGGAGTGCCTAAAGAGGACTAGATGCGCGCCTCGCCCTGTTTTCCGGGCAACTTTTGCCTCTCTGGTAGGGTGGGGCCGGGAAATCCCAGCCTTCTGGCGGGCCTCCGACCGTCGGAACACGCTCGGACAGGACGGAAATGTAGACTTGCGTGGCAGGACAGCGTCTTAAAGAGGACTAGGTGTGTCCGCGTCGCCCTGTTTCGGGGCAACTTTTGCCCCTCTGTCAGGTGGGGGCTGGGAAATCACGGCCTTTGGGCTGGCCTCCGACAGTCGGAACGCGCTCGGAACACGCGGAAACAGATGCTTGCGTGGCGGGACTGCGTCTCAAAGAGGACTTGGTGTGTCCACGTCGCCCTGTTTTCGGCGCAACTTTTGCCCTCTGTCAGGGTCGAGCCGGAAAATCGCGGCCTTTGGGTGGGCTTCCAACCGTCGGAACGCGCTCTGAACAGGCGGAAACGGAGGCCTGCATGAAGGACAGCATCTCAAAAAGGAATAGGTTTTCCACGTCGCCTCTTTTCGGGGCAACTTTTGCCTCTCTGTCAGGGTGGGGCCGGGAAATCGCAGCCTTCGGGCGTGTCTTCAACAGTAGAAACGCGGTTGGTGCAGGTGGAAAAGGAGTCCTGAGTGGAGGGACACGATCTGAAAGAAGACTAGTTGTGTCCTCGTGGCCCTCTTTTCGGGGCATCTTTTGCCCCTCTGTCAGAGATGGGCCGGGAAATCCTGGCATCCGGGCAGCCCTCCGACCGTAGGAACACGCTCGGAATGGGCAGAAACGGAGGCCTGCGCGGAGGGACAGCACCTGAAAGAGGACTAGATGCGCGCCTCGCCCAGTTTTCCGGGCAACTTTTGCCTCTCTGTCAGGGTGGGGCCGTGAAATTCCGCCCTTCGGACAGGCCTCCGACCGTCAGAACGTGCTCGGTAAGGCCAGGAATGGAGGCCTGCACAGTGGGACAGCGTCTCAAAGAGGACTAGGTGTGTACGTGTGGCCCTCTTTTCGGGGCAACTTTTTCCACTACGTCTGGGTAGGGCCGGGAAATCGTGGCCTCTGGGTGGGCCTTCGACTGTCGGAACGCACTCAGTTATGGCTGAAATGGAGGCCTGCCCGGACGGAAAGCGTCTCAAAGAGGACAAGCTGTGTCCACGTCACCTTCATTTCGGGGCAACTTTTGCCTCTCTGTCAGGGTGGAGCTTGGAAATCGCGGCCTCTGGGCGGGTCTCTGACCGTCGGAACGCGCTCGGAATGGGTGGAAACGGAGACCTGCGTGGCGGGACAACGTCTCAAGGAGCACTAGGTATGTCCGCTTCTCCCTCTTTTCGAAACAACTTTTGCCTCTCTGTCAGGGTGGTTCCGGAAAATCGCAGCCTTCGGGCGGGCCTCCGACCGTCGGAACGCGCTCGGAGCACGCGGAAATGGAGGCCTGCGCAGCGGGTCACCGTCTAAAAGAGGACTTGGTTTGTCCACGTCACCCTGTTTTTGGGGCAACTTTTGCCCTGTGTCAGGGTGGAGCTGGGAAATCGCGGCCTCCCGGCGGACCTCCAACCATAGGAACCTGCTTGGATTGGGCCCAAATGGAGGCCTGCGCGGAGGGACAGCGCCTGAAAGAGGACTAGATGCGCGCCTCGCCCTGTTTTCCCGGCAACTTTGGCTCTCTGTCAGGGTGGGGCCGGGAAATCGCAGGCTCAGGGCGGGCCTCCGACCGTCGGAACGTGGGCGAAACAGCGGAAACCGAGGCCTACACGGAGGGACAGTGTCTCAAAGTGGACTAGGTGTGTCCGTGCCGCCCTCTTCTCAGGCAACGTTTGGCCCCCTGTCCGGGTGGGGCAGGGAAATCACGGCCTCTGGGCGGGCCTCCAACAGTAGGAACACGCTCGGAACGGGCATAAACGGAGGTCTGCGGAAAAGGACAGCGTCTCAAAGAGGACTTGGTGCACGCACGTCGCCCTGTTATCGGTGTAACTTTTCCCTCTGTCAGGGTGGAGCCGGGAAATCCCAGGCTCAGGGCGGGCCTCCAATCGTCGGAACGCGAGCGAAACGGGTGGAAATTGAGGCGTACGTGGAGGGACAGCGTCTCAAAGAGGACTAAGTTTATCCGAGTCGCCCTGTATTCGGGGCAACTTTTGCCCCTCTGTCAGGGTGGGGCCAGGAAATTGCGGCCTCCGGGCAGGCCTCCGACCGTCGGAACGCACTCGGAACGGGCTGAAATGGAGGCCTGCGTGGAGGGACAGTGTCTCAAAGAGATCTAAGTGTGCCCGCTTCGCCCTTTTTGGGGCAAGTATTGACCAACTGTCAGAGTGTGGCAGGGAAATCGCTGCCTCTGAGCGGGCCTCCGACTGTCAGAATGCGCTCGGTAAGGGCAGAAACAGCGGCCTGCGTGGAGGGACAGCGTCTCATAGAGGACTAGGTGAGTCCGCGTCGGCCTATTTTTGGGGCAAGTCTTGCCCATCTGTGAGGGTGGAGCCGGGAAATCGCGGCCTCCGGGTGGGCCTCCGACCGTCAGAACGCACTCGGAACGGGCGGAAACGGAGGCCTGCATGAGGGACAGCGTCTCAAAGAGGACTAGGTTTTCCGCGTCTCCCTCTTTTTGAGGCACTTTTGCCTATCTGTCAGGGTGGGTCCGGGAAATCACCGCATTCGGGAGGGCCTCGGACCATCGAAACGCCGTCGGTAGAGGCGGAAATGGTGTCCATAGTGGAGGGACAAGATCTCAAAGAAGACTAGTTGTGCCCTCGTACCCCTCTTTTCGGGGCAATTTTGCCCCTCTTTCAGAGTTGGGCCGGGAAATCCTGGCGTACGGGCGGGCCTCCGACCGTCGGAACTCCCTCGGAATGGGCAGACACGGAGGCCTGCGTGGAGGGACAGCTTCTCAAAGATGACTAGGTGTGTCCGCTTTTCCCTCTTTTCGGGGCAACTTTTGCCTCTCTGTCAGGGTGGGGCCGGGAAATTGAGGCCTCTGGGCGGGCCTCCGACTCTCGGAACGCGCTCGGTAAGGGCTGAAATGGAAGCCAGCGCAGACGGAAAGCGTCTCAAAGAGGACTTGGTGTGTCCACGTCACCCTCAATTTGGGTTAACTTTTGCTCCTCTGTCAGGGTGGGGCCGGGAAATCGCAGCTGCCGGCGGGACTCCGACAGTCAGAACGCGCTCGGAACGGGCGGAAATTGAGGCCTGCTTGGAAGGACAGCGCCTCAAAGAGGACCAGGTGCGCGCATCACCTTGTTTTCTGGGCTACATTGGCCACTCTGTCAGGGTGGAGCCGGGAAATCCTGGCCTCTGGGCGGGCCTCCGACCGTCGGAACGCTCCCGGAAAGGGCGGAAATGGAGGCCTGCACGGAGGGACAGCGTCTCAAAGAGGACTAGGTGTGTTCGCGTTGCCCGCTTTTCGGGGCAACTTTGTCCCCTCTGTCAGGGTAGGGCCGGGAAATCGCAGCCGCCGGCGGGACTCCGACAGTTGGAACGCGCTCGGAACGGGCGGAAATGGAGGCCTGTGTGGAGGGACAGCGTCTCAAAGAGGACTAGGTGTGTCCGCGTTGCCCTCTTTTTGGGACATCTTTTGAGCCTCTGTCAGGGTGGGGACGGGAAATCGCTGCCTCCGGGCGCGTTTCTGACCCTCGGAACGTCTTTCAGAACGGGCGGAAACGGAGGCCTGCCTGAGGTACAGCGTCTCAAAGAGGACTAAGTGCGCGCGCTTCACCCTGTTTATGGGCAACTTTTGCCTCTCTCTCAGGGTGGGGCTGGGAAAATCGGGCCTTCAGGCGGGCCTCAGACCGTCGGAACACGCTCGGAATCGGCGAACCGGAGGAATGCGCGAGGGACAGCGCCTCAAAGAGGACTAGGTGCGCGTGCGTCCCCCTCTTTCGGGGCAGCTTTTGCCCCTCTGTCAAAGTGGAGCTGGGAAATCGCGGCCTACGAGCGGACCTCCTACCCTCGGAACTTGCTCAGAATGGGTGGAAACGGAGGCCTTTTCGGAGGTACAGCGTCTAAACGAGGTCTAGATGGGTCCGCGTCGCCCTCTTTTTGGGGCAATTTTTGCCCCTCTGTCTGGGTGGGGCCAGGAATTGCGGCCTCTGGGCAGGCATCCAAAGGTGGAACGCGCTCGGAACGGGCGGAAACTGAATCCTGCGTGAAGGGACAGCGTCTAAACGAGGACTATGTGTGTACGCGTCTCCCTCATTTCGGGGCAACTTTTGCCCTTCTGTCAGAGATGGGCTGGGAAATCCAGGCCTCTGGGCGGGCCTCCGACCATCAGAACGAGCTTGGAATGGGTGGAAACGGAGTCGAGCAGGAGCGACAGCGTCTCAAAGAGGACAAGCTGCCTGCACTTCGCCCTCTTTTCCGGGCAACTTTTGCCTCACTGTCAGAGTGGGGCCGGGAAATTCCAGCCTCCGGGCAGGCCTCCAAATGTCGGAACGCGCTTGGAACGGGTGGAAACGGATGCATGCGCGAGGGACAGCGTCTCAAAGGGGAATAGGTTTGCGCGTGTCCCCCTGTTTTCGGGGGAACTTTTGCTCTTCTTTTAGGGTGGAGCCGGGCAATCCCAGCCTCCGGGCGGGCCTCCGACCGTCGGAACATGCTTGGAAGGGGCATAAACGGTGTCCTGCGCAGAGGGACAGCGCCTCAAGGAGATTTAGGCGCCCGTGTGTCGCCCTCTTTTGGGGGCAACTTTTGCCCCTCTGTCAGAGTTGGGCCGGGAAATCGCGACCTCCGGGCCGGCCACCAACCATTGGAACGCGCTCGGAACAGGCGGAAATGGAGGCCTGCCCATAGGGACAGCGTCTCAAAGAACAATGGGGGGTGCGCGCGTCGCCCACTTTCGGGGCAACGTTTGCCGCTCTGTCAGGCTGGGGCCGCGAAATAGTGGCCTCCGGGTTGGCCTCAGACCTTCGGAACAAGCTCGGAACGGGCGGAAACGGAGGCCTGCACGGATGGACAGCGTCTCATAGAGTACTAGGTGCGTCCGCGTCGCCCTATTTTTGCGGCGCCTTTTGCCCATCTATAGGGTTTGGGCCAGGAATTTGCGAGCTCCAGGCGGTCCTCCGACTATTGGAACGCGCTCGAAACAGGCGGAAACGGAGGCCTGCGCGTATGGACAGGTTCTCAAAGAACAATAGGTGCGCGCACTTCGCCCTGTTTTCCGAGCAACTTTTGCCGCTCTGTCAGGATAGGGCTGGAAACCCCAGCCTTTGGGCGGGCCTTGGACCGTCGGTTCACGCTCGGAATGGCGAAATGGAGGAATGCTCGAGGGACAGCGCCTCAAAGAGGACTAGGTGCGCGTGCGTCGCCCTCTTTTTGGGGCAACTTTAGCCCCTCTGTCAGAGTGGAGCCGGGAAATAGCGGCCTCCGAGCGGACCTCCTACCGTCGGAACATGCTTGGAACGGGCGGAAACCGAGGCCTGCGCTGAGGTACAGCATCTAAATGAGGACTAGGTGTGTCCGGGTGGCCCTCATTTTGGGGCAACTTTTGCCCCTCTGTCAGGGTGGGGCCAGGAAATCTCGGCCTCCGGGCGGGCATCCGACCATCGGAACGTGATCGGAACGGGCGGAAATGGAGGCCTGCGTGGAGGGACAGCGTCTCAAAGAGGACTAGGTGCGCGTGCTTCGCCCTGTTTTCCAGGCAACCTTTGCCTCTCTGTCTGGGTGGGGCCGGGAAATATCGGCCTTCGGGCGGGCCTCCGACAGTCGGAACGCGCTCATAACAGGCGGAAATGGAGGGGTGCGTGGAGGGACAGCGTCTCAAAGAGGACTAGGTGTGTCTGCTTCTCCCTCTTTTCGGGGCAACTTTTGCCTCTCTGTCAGGGTGCGGCCGGGAAATCGCAGCCTTCAGGCGGGCCTCCGACTGTCGGAACGCGCTTGGTAAGGGCTGAAACGGTGGCCTGCACGGAGGGACAGCGTCTCAAAGAGGACTAGGTGTGTCCACGTCACCCTCATTTCGGAGCAACTTTTGCCCCTCTGTCAGGTTGGGGCCGGGAAATCGCGGTCTTTGGGCGGGCCTCCGACCATCAGAACGCACTCGGCAAACGGGGAAACGGCGACCTGCGCGGCGGGACAGCGTCCCAAAGAGGACTAGGTGTGTGCGCTTCTCCCTCTTTTCGGGTCAACTTTTTCCTCTCTGTCAGTTTGGGGCTGGGTAATTCCGGCCTTCGGGGGGGCCTCCGACTTTAGGAATGTGCTCGGTACGGGCAGAAAGGGAGGCCTGCGTGGAGGGACAGCGTCTCAAAGAGGACTAGGTGTGTCCGTGTCGCCCTCTTTTTGGGGCAAGTCTTGCCCACCTGTCAGGGTTGGGCCGGGAAATCGTGGCCTTTCACGGGTCTCCGACAGTCGGAACGCGCTCGGTATGGGCAGAAACGGAAGCCTGTGCGGAGGGACAGCAGCTCAAATAGGATTAGGTGTGTCTGCGTGGCCCTCTTTTCGGGGCAACTTTCGCCCCTCTGTCAGTGTGGATCCGGGAAATTCCGGCCTCCGGGCATGCCTCCGACCATCAGAACACGATCAGAACGGGCATAAACGGAGGCCTGCACGGAGGGACAGCGCCGAAAAGAGGACCAGTTGAGCACGTCGCCCTGTTTCCCGGGCGCTCGGAACGGGTAGAAACGGAGGTCGGCACAAAGTGACAGCTTCTCAAAGATAACTAGTTGCCCCCGCGTCGCCCTCCTTTCGGGGCAACTTTTGCCTCTCTGTCAGGCTGGGGCCGGGAAATTGCGGCCTCCGTGCGGGCATCCGACCGTCGGAACGCGCTCGAAACGGGCGGAAATGGAAGCCTGCGTGGAGGGACAAAATCTCCAAGAGGACTAGGTGTGTCCACGTCACCCTCATTTCGGAGCAACTTTTGCACCTCTGTCAGGTGGGGGGCGGGAAATCGCTGCCTTTGGGTGGGCCTCCGACCGTCAGAACGCATTCGGAAAATGGGGAAACGGAGGCCTGCACGGCGGGACAGCGTTTCAAAGAGGGCTCGGTGTGTCCGCTTCTCCCTCTGTTCCGGGCAACTTTTGCCCCTCTGTCAGGTTTGGGCCGGGAAATCGCGGCATTTGGGTGGGCCTCCGACCGTCGGAACGCATTCGGAAAACGGGGAAACGGAGGCCTGCGCGGAGGGACAGCGTCTCAAAGAAGCGTAGGTGTGTCCACGTGGCCCTCTTTTTGGGGCAACTTTTGCCGCTCTGTCAGAGTGGGGACGGGAAATCACGGCCTATGGGCGGTACTCCGACTTTCGGAACACGATTGGGAAGGGCAGAAACGGAGGCCTACGCGGAGGGACATCGTCTCCAAGAGGAATAGGTGTGCCTGCGTCACCATCTTTTCTGGGCAACATTTGCCCCTCTGTCAGGGTGGGGCCGGGAAATCGCGGCCTCCAGGCGGGGCTTCAACCGTCAGAACGTGCTCCAAACAGGCTGAAATGGAGTCCTGCTTGGAGGGACCGCTTCTCAAAGAGGATTAGGGGAGTCCTCGTGGCCCTCTTTTCGGGGTAACTTTTGCACCTCTGTCAGGTTGGGGACGGGAAGTCGCGGCCTCCGGGTGGGCCTCTGACCGTCAGAACGCACTCAGAACAAATGGAAACGGAGGCCTGCGTGGAGGGAAAGCGTCTCAAAGAGGACTAGGTGTGTCCATTTCGCCTTCTTTTTGGGGCAAGTCTTGCCCATCTGTCATGGTTGGGCCGGGAAATCGTGGCCTTTCGTGGGTCTCCAACTGTCGGAACGCTCTCTGTATGGGCAGAAACGGAGGCCTGCGCGGAGGGACAGCATCTCAAATAGGATTAGGTGTGTCCGCGTGGCCCTCTTTTCGGGGCAACTTTTGCCCCTCAGTCAGTGTGGAGTCGGGAAATTCCAGCCCCCGGGCATGCCTCAGACCGTCGGAACTTCATCGGAACGGGCCTAAATGGAGGTCTGCACGCAGGGACAGCTCCGAAAAGAGGACCAGGTGCGCGCGTCGCCCTTTTCCCAGGCAACTTTTGCCCCTCTGTCAGGGGGGCCTGGGAAATCGCGCCCTCCAGGCGGGACTCCGACAGTCAGAACGTGCTCGGAATGGGCGAAAATGGAGGCCTGCGTGGAGGGACAGCCTCTCAAAGAGGACTAGGTGTGTCTGCGTGGCCCTCATTTTGGGGCAACTTTTGCCCCTCTGTCATGTTCGGACACGGAAATAGTGGCCTCCGGGCGGGTCTCTGACCATAGGAACGCGCTCGGAACCGGCGGAAACAGAGGCCTGCACGGAGGGAGAGAGTCTCAAAGAGGACTAGGTGTGTCCGCGTCGACCTCTTTTCGGTTAGCTTTTGTCCCCCTGTCAGTGTGGGGCTGGGAAATCGCGGCCTCCGGGCGGGCCTCCGACTTTTGGAATGCGCTCGGTAAAGGCAGAAAGGGAGGCCTGCGTTGAGGGAAAGCGTCTCAAGGAGGAATAGGTGTGTCCGCGTCTGCCTCTTATCGGGGCAAGTCTTGCCCCTCTGTCAGGGTGTGGCCGGGGAATCGCTGCCTCCGGGCGGGCCTCTGACCAACGGAGCACGCGGAACGGGCGGAAACAGAGGCCTGCACCGAGGGACAGCGTCTCAAAGAGGACTAGGTGTGTCCACGTCACCCTTATTTCGGCGCAACATTTGCCCCTCTTTCAGGTTGGGGCAGGGAAATCGCGGCCTTTGGGCGGGCCTCCGACCATCGGAACGCATTCGGAAAATGGGGAAAAGGAGTCCTGCGCGGCGGGACAGCGTTTCAAAGAGGGCTAGGTGTGTCCGCTTCTACCTCTGTTCGGGGCAACTTTTGCCTCTCTGTCAGGGTGGGGACGGGAAATCGCGGCCTCCGGGTGGGTCTCTGACTGTCGGACATGATCGGGAAGGGCAGAAACGGAGGCCTGCGCGGAGGGGCAGCGTCTCAAATAGGAATAGGTGTGTCCGCGTCACCATCTTTCCGAGGCAACTTTTGCCCCTCTGTCAGGGTGGGGCCGGGAAATTGCGGCCGATATGGAGTCCTGCGCGGAGGCACAACGTCTCCAAGAGGACTAGGTGTGCGAGCATCCCCCATTTTTTGGGACAACTTGCGTGGGGCTGGGAAATCTCGGCCTCCGGGCTGGCCTCCGACCATCGGAACGCGCTCGGAACGGAGGGAAGCGGAGTCCTGCACGGAGGGACAGTGCCGAAAAGAGGACCGGGTGCGCGTGTCGCCCTGTTTCCCGGGCAACTTTTGCCCCTCTTTCAGGGGGGGCTGGGAAATCACTCCCTCTGGGCGGGACTCCGATATTCGGAACGCGCTCGGAACGGGCGAAAATGGAGGACTCCGTGGAGGGGCAGCGTCTCAAAGAGGACTAGGTGTGTCCACTTCTCCCTCTTTTCTGTGCAACTTTTGCCTCTCTGTCAGGGTGCGGCCGGGAAATAGCAGCCTTCAGGCGGGCCTCCGACTGTCGGAACGCGCTCGGTAAGGGCTGAAACGGTGGCCTGCACGGAGGGACAGCGTCTCAAAGAGGACTAGGTGTGTCCACGTCACCCTCATTTCGGAGCAACTTTTGCCCCTCTGTCAGGTTGGGGCCGGGAAATCGCAGCCTTTGGGCGGGCCTCCAACCGTCGGAACGCACTCGGCAAATGGGGAAACGGAGGCCTGCGCGGTGGGACAGCGTCCCAAAGAGGACTAGGTGTGTGCGCTTCTCCCTCTTTTCGGGTCAACTTTTTCCTCTCTGTCAGTTTGGGGCCGGGAATTCCCGGCCTTCGGGGGGGCCTCCGACTTTCGGAACGCGCTCGGTATGGGCAGAAAGGGAGGCCTGCGTGGAGGGACAGCGTCTCAAAGAGGACTAGGTGTGTCCGTGTCGCCCTCTTTTTGGGGCAAGTCTTGCCCACCTGTCAGGGTTGGGCCGGGAAATCGTGGCCTTTCACGGGTCTCCGACAGTCGGAACGCGCTCGGTATGGGCAGAAACGGAAGCCTGTGCGGAGGGACAGCAGCTCAAATAGGATTAGGTGTGTCTGCGTGGCCCTCTTTTCGGGGCAACTTTCGCCCCTCTGTCAGTGTGGATCCGGGAAATTCCGGCCTCCGGGCATGCCTCCGACCATCAGAACACGATCAGAACGGGCATAAACGGAGGCCTGCACGGAGGGACAGCGCCGAAAAGAGGACCAGTTGAGCACGTCGCCCTGTTTCCCGGGCGCTCGGAACGGGTAGAAACGGAGGTCGGCACAAAGTGACAGCTTCTCAAAGATAACTAGTTGCCCCCGCGTCGCCCTCCTTTCGGGGCAACTTTTGCCACTCTGTCAGGGTGGGGCTGGGAAATTGCGGCCTCCGGGAGGGCCTCCGACCATCGGAACATGCTCGGTACGGGCAGAAACAGAGGCCTGCGCAGAAGGCAACACGTCTCAATGAGGACTATGTGGGTCCATGTCGGCCTGTTTTCGGGGCAACTTTTGCCCCTCTGTCAGAGTGGGGCTGGGAAATCACGGCTTCCGGGCGGGCCTCCGACCATTGGAACGCGCTCGGAACAGGCAGAAACAGAGGCCTGCGCATTTGGACAGCGTCTCAAAGAACAATAGGTGCGCGCGCGTCGCCCTCTTTTTGGGGCAACTTTTACCCATCAGTAGGGTTATGGCAGGGAAATGGCGTCCTCCGGGCGGGCCTCCGACCATCAGAACACACTCGGAATGAGTGGAAATGGAGCCCTGTGCGGAGGGACAGCGCCTCAAAGAGGATTAGGTGTGCGTGCGTCGACCCCATTTCAGGGCAAATTTTGCCCCTCTGTCAGGGTGGAGCCGGGAAATCGTGGCTCCGGGCGGACCTCCGACCATCGGAACATCCTCGGAACGGGCGGAAACGGAGGCCTGCGTGGAGGGACAGCGTCTAAACGAGGACTAGGTGTGTCCGCGTGGCCCTCATTTCTGGGCAACTTTTGCCCCTCTGTCAGAGTGGGGCCGGGAAATCCTGGCCTCCGGGCGGGCCTCCGACTGTCGGAACGCTCTCAGAACAGCCGGAAATGGAAGCCTGCGCAACGGACACCGTCTGAAAAAGTACATGGTGCTCGCGTGTCGCCCTGTTTTCGGGGCAACTTTTGCCCCTCTGTCAGAGTGGAGACGGAAAATCCCGGCCTCCGGATGGGCCTCCGACCATCGGAAATGGCTCGGAACAGGCGGAAACGGGGGCCTGCGCGGAGGGACAGCGTCTCAAAGGGGAATAGGTGCGCACTTGTCGCCCTGTTTTCGGGGCAGCTTTTGCCTCTCTGTCAGGGTTGTGCCGGGAAATCCTGGCCTCCGGGAGGGCCTCCGACCATCGCAACATGATCGGAACTGGCGGAAACGGAGTCCTGCGTGGAGGTCAGCCTCTCAATGAGGAATAGGTGAGTCCGCCTGGCCCTTTTTTCGGGGCAACTTTTGTCCATCTGTAGGGTTTGGGCAGGGAAATCGCGGCCTCCGGGGGAGCCTCCGACAGTTGGAACGCTCTCGGAACGGCCAGAAACTGATGCCTGCGCGGAGGGATAGCGCCTCAAAGAGGACTAGGGGCAAGTTCGTCGCCCTCTTTTGGGGGCAAGTTTTGCCTCTCTGTCAGGGTGGAGCCCAGAAATCCCGGCCTCCGGCGGGCCTCCGACCGTCGGATTAAGCTCGGAACTGGCGGAAACTGAGGCCTGCACGGAGGGACAGCGTCTGAAAGAGGACTAGGTGTTTCCGCGTGGCCCTCTTTTCAGGGCAACTTTCGCCCCTCTGTCTGCTTGGGGCCGGGAAATCGCGGCCTCCGGGCGGACATCCTACCGTCGGAACGCTCTCGTAACGGGCGGAAATGGATTCCTGCACGGTGGGACAACGTATCAAACGGGACTATGTTTTAACGCGTCACCCTCTTTTCGGGTTAACTTTTGGCCCTTTGTCAGCGTGGGCCTGGGAAATCGCGGCCTCCAGGTGGTCCTCCAACCATCGGGACGCGCTCGGAATGGGTGGAAGAGGAGGCCTGCGCGAGGGAGAACGTCTCAAAGAGGAATAGGTGTGTCCTCGTGGCTCTCTTTTCGGGGCAACTTTTGCCCCGCTGTCAAGGTGGGGCCGGGAAATCGCGGCCTCCGGTCGGGCCTCCGACCGTCGGAACGCACTTGGAATGGGTGGAAACGGAGGACTGCATGGAGGGACAGCGTCTCAAAGAGAACTAGGTATGTCCGCGTCGCCCTCTTTTCGGGGCAAGTCTTGCTCTTCTGTCAGGCTGGGGCTGGGAAACCGCAGCCTCTGAGCGGCCCTCGACTGATGGAACATGCTTGGTAAGGGCAGAAACGGAGGCCTGCGCGGAGAGACAGCGTCTCAAAAGGGACTAGGTGTGTCCGCGTCACCGTCTTTTTGCAGAAACTTTTGGGCATCTGTCAGGGAGGGGCCGGGAAATCCCGGCCCCCGTGCAAACCTCCAACCGTCGGAACGTGTTCGGAACGGGCAGAAAATGAGGCCTGCGCGGAGAGACAGCGTCTCAAAAGGGACTAGGTGTGTCCGCGTCACCGTCTTTTTGCGGAAACTTTTGGGCGTCTGTCAGGGAGGGGCTGGGAAATCGCGGCCTCCTGGTGGGCCTCCGAGCGTCGGAACGTGCTCGGAACGGGCGGAAACGGTGGCCTGCGCGAGGGACAGCGTCTTGAAGGGGAATAGGTGGACGCACGTCCCCCTGATTTTGGGCAAAGTTTGCCCAACTGTCAGCGTGGGGCCAGGAAATCGCAGCATTCGGGCGGGCCTCCGACTGTCGAAACGCGCTTGGAATGGGTGGAAACGGAGGCCTGCACAGAGGGACAGCATCTCCAAGAGGACAAGGAGCGCACGCGTCCCCCTGTTTTCGTGCAATATTTGCCCCTCTGTCAGGGTGGAGGCAGGAAATCCCGTCCTCCTGGCGGGCCTCCGACCGTCGGCACGCGCTTGCAACGGGCAGAAACGGAGGCCTGCACAGAGGAACAGCATCCCAAATAGGACACGGTGAGTCCGCATCACCCTCTTTTCTGGGCAACATTTGGCCCTCTGTCAGGGTGGGGCCGGGAAATCGCGGTGTCTGAGCGGGACTCCAATTGTCGGAAAGCGCTCGGAATTGCCGGAAACAGGGCCTGCGGAGAGGGACAGCGCCTGAAAAGGACTAGTTGCGCGCGACACCCTCTTTTCGGGGAAACTTTTGGCCCTCTCTCAGAGTGGGGCCAGGAAATCCCGGCCTTTGGGTGGGCCTCCAACCGTTGAAACGCGGTCGGTACGGTCAGAAATGGAGGCCTACAAGGAGGGACAGCATCTGAAAGGGGACTAGGTGTGTTCGCGTCACCCTTTTTTCGGGGCAGCTTTTTCCCCTCTGTCAGGGTGGGGCCGGGAAATCGCGACCTCCGGGCGGTCCTCCGACCTTCGGAACATGCTCGGAATGTGCAGAAACAGGGGCCTGCGCAGAGGGACAGCGTCTCAAAGGGGACTACGTGTGTCCACGTCACCCTCTTTTTGGGTAAACTTTTGGGCCTCTGTCAGGGTGGGGCAGGGAAATCGCGGCCTCCGGGACGGCATCCGACCATCGGAACGCGCTCGGAACGGGCGGAAAGGCAGGCCCGCCCAGAGGGACAGTGTCTCAAAGGGGACTAGGTGTGTCCACGTCACCCTCTTTTTGGGGAAACTTTTGGCCCTTTGTCAGGGTGGTTCTGGGAAATCGCGGCCTCCGGGCGGGCCTCCGACCATCGGAACGCGCTCGGAATAGGCAGAAACTGAGGCCTGCGCGGAGGGACAGCGTCTCAAAGAGGACTATGTGTGTCCGCGTGGCCCTCTTTTCGGGGCAACTTTTGCCCCTCTGTCAGAGTGGAGCCGGGAAATCGCGGCCCCTGGGCGGGACTCTGACCGTCAGAAAGCACTCAGAATGGGCAGAAACGGAGGCCCACGCGTAAGGCCAGCGTCTCCAAGAGGGCTAGGTGCGTGTATCGCCCTGTTTTCCTAGCAAATTTTGCCCCTCTGTCAGAGTGGAGCCAGGAAGTCGCGGCCTCCGGGTGGGTCTCCCACTGTGGGAACGCTTTCGGAATGGGCCGAAACGGAGGCCTGCGTGAGGGATTGCGTCTCCAAGAGAACCAGGTGTGTCCGTGTGGCCCTCTTTTCGGGGCAACCTTTGCCTTTCTGTCAGGGTGGAGCCGGGAAATCGCGGCCTCTGGGCTGGACTCCCACTGTTGGAACGCGCTCGGAACGGGCGGAAGCGGAGACCAGCGTGGAGGGACAGCTCCTCAGGAGGACTGGGTTCGTGCTTCGACCTGTTTTCCGGGCAACTTTTGCCTTTCTGTCAGGGTGGAGCCGGGAAATCCCGGCCTCCGGCCGGGCCTCCGACCCCCAGTACCTGCTCGATACGTGTGGAAGCGGAGGCCTGCACAGAGGGACGGCGTCTCAACGAGGACTTGGTGTGTCCGCGTCACCCCCTTTTTGTGCTACTTTTGCCCCTCTGTCAGTGTGGAGCCAGGAAATTGCGTCCTCAGGGCGGGCCTCCGACCGTCGGAACGCGATCGGAACAGGCGGAAACCGAGGACTGCTCGGAGGGACAGCGCCTCAAGGAGGAGTAGGTGCGCGCGTCGCCCTGTTTTCCATGTGACTTCTGGACCTCTGTAAGGGTGGAGCCGGGAAATCGCGGCCTCTGGGCGGGAGGGTCTCTGACCGTCGGAACGTGCTCGGAAAGGGCGGAAGTAGAGGCCTGAGTGAGGGACAGCGTCTCAAAGAGGACTAGGTGTGTCCGCGTCACCCTGTTTTTGGGGAAACTTTTGCCCCTCTGTCAGAGTGGAGCCGGGAAATCGCGGCCCCTGGGCGGGACTCTGACCGTCAGAAAGCACTCAGAATGGGCAGAAACGGAGGCCCGCGTGGAAGGCCAGCGTCGCAAAGGTGACTACGTGCGTGCATCGCCCTGTTTTTTGGCAACTTTTGTCCCTTCTGTCAGGGTGGAGCCAGGAAGTTGTGGCCTCCGGGTGGGTCTCCCACTGTGGGAACGCTCTTGGAATGGGCCGAAACGGAGGCCTGAGCGAGGGATTGCGTCTCCAAAAGAACCAGAGGTGTGTGGCCCTCTTTTCGGGGCAACTTTCGCCCCTCTGTCAGGGTGGAGCCAGGAACTCGCGGACTCTGGGCGGGCATCCGACCGTCAGAACACATTCGGAACGGGTGGAAACGGATTCCTTTGTGGACGGACAGCCTCTCCAAGGGGACTAGATGTCTCCGCGTCACCCTCTTTTCGGGGCACCTTTTTCCCTTCTGTCAGAATGGGGCCGGGAAATCGTGGCCCCCGGGAGGACGACCGACCGTCGGAACGCGCTGAGAAGGGGAGATAACAGAGGCCTGCGCGGAGGGAAAGCATCTCAAAGATGACTAGGTGTGTCCGCGGCACCCTCTTTTCGGGGCAACTTTTGGCCCTCCATCAGGGTGGGGCTGGGAAATCGCGGATCCGGGCGGGCCTCCGACCATCGGAATGTGCTCTGAACGGGCGGAAACGGAGGCCTGCACGAGGGGCAGATGCTCAAATAGGATTAGGTGTGTCCGCGTGGCTCTCTTTTCGGAGCACCTCTTGCCCCTGTGTCAGGGTGGAGCTGGGAAATCGCGGCCTACGGGCGGCCCTCCGACCGTCCGAACGTGCTCGGAATGGGCGGAAACGGAGTCCTGAGCGGAGGGACATGATCTCAAAGAAGACTAGTTGTGTCCTCGTGGCTCTCTTTTCGGGGCAACTTTTGCCCCTCTGTCAGAGTTGGGCCGGGAAATCCTGGCCTCCGGGTGGGCCTCCGACTTAAGGAACACGCTCGGAATGGGCGGAAATGGAGGCCTGCGCGGAGGGACAGCGCCTGAAAGAGGACTAGATGCGCACCTAGCCCTGTTTTCCGGGCAAATTTAGCCTCTCTGTAAGGGTGGGGCCGTGACATTCCGGCCTTCAGGCGGGCCTCCGACCATCGGAACGCACTTGGGAAAGGCGGAAATGGAGGCCTGCACGGAGGGACAGCATCTCAAAGTGGACTTGGTGTGTCCGCGTCGCCCTGTTTTCGGGGCAACTTTTGCCCCTCTGTCAGGGTGGGGCTGGGAAATCGTGGCTGCCGGCGTGACTCCGACCGTAGAAACGCGCTCGGAATGGGCGGAAAAGGAGGCCTGCGCAGAGGGACATCGCCTCCAACAGGACTAGGTGGACACGCGTCACCCTGTTTTCGGGGCAACGTTTGCTCCACTGTCACCATGGGGCTGGGAAATCGCGGCCTCCGGGGAAGCCTCCGACCGTCGGAACGTGCTCGGAATGGACAGAAACGGAGGCCTGTGCGAAGGACGGCTTCGCAAAGAGGACTCGTTGCGTGCGCTTCGCTCTGTTTTCAGGGCATCTTTTCCCTCTCTCAGGTTCGGGCCGGGAAATCCTGGCCTTCAGGCGGACATCCGACCGTCGTAACGCGCTCGGTATTGGCAGAAAGGGAAGCCTGCTCAGAGGGACAGCGTCTCTAAGAGGACTAGGTTTGTCCGCGTCACCCTCTTTTTGGGGAAAGTTTTGGGCATCTGTCAGGGTCGGGCCGGGAAATCGCGGCTTCCGGGCGGGCCTCCGACCGTCGGAACGTGCTCGGAAAGGGTGGAAACAGGCCTGCGTGGAGAGACAGCGTCTCAAAGGGGACTAGGCGGACGCGCGTCCCCCTGTTTCGGGGAAAGTTTGCCCCACTGTCAGCGTGGGGCCGGGAAATCGCGGCTCCGGGAGGGCCTCCGACCGTCGGAACGCACTCAGAACAGGCAGAAACGGAGGCCTGCGTGGAGGTACAGCGTCTCAAAGAGGAGAAAGTGCACGTGCATGGCCCCTTTTCAGGGCAACTTTTGCCCCTCTGTCAGGCTGGGGCCAGGAAATCGCGGCCACCTGGCGGGCCGCCGACCATTGGAACGCGCTCGGAATGGGCGGAAAAGGAGGCCTGCGTGGAGGGACAGGGTCGCAAAGACTACTAGGTTTGTCCGCGTCACCCTCTTTTTGGGGAAACTTTTGGGCCTCTGTCAGGGTCGGGCCGGGAAATCATGGCCTCCGGGCAGTCCTCCGACCATCGGAACGTGCTCGTAATGGGCAGAAACGGATTCCTGCGCAGAGGGACAGCATCTCAAAGAGGACGCTGTGTGTCCGTGTGGCCCTCTTTTCGGGGCAACATTTGGACCTCTGTCAGGAAGGGGCCGGGAAATCGCGGCCTCTGGGGTGGCGTCCGACCGTCGGAACGTGCACGGAATGGGCTAAACGGATTTCGGCGCGGAGGGACAGCGTCTCAAAGGGGACTAGTGTGTCCGCGTCACCCTCTTTTCAGGGCAAACTTTGCTCCTCTGTCAGGGTGGGGCGAGGAAATCGCGGCCGCCGGCGGGACTCCGACCGTCGGAACGTGCTCTGAACGGGCAGAAACAGAGGCCTGTGTGGAGGGACAGCGTCTCAAAGAGGACTAGGTGTGTCCACATTGCCCTCTTTTCGGGGCAACTTTTGCCTCTCTGTCAGGGCGGAGCCGGGAAATCCCGGCCTCCGGGCGGGCCTCAAACCATGGGAACGCGTTTGGAACGGTCAGAAACGAAGGGCCGCGCGTAGGGACAGCGCGTCAAAGAGGTCCAGGTGCGTGCGTTGCCCTGTTTTCCGGGCAATTTTTGCCCTCTGTCAGGGTGGAGCCGGGAAATCACGGCCTTTGGGCGGTCTCCGACCATCGGAACGTGGTCGAAACGGGTCGAAAAGGGGGCCTGCGTGTAGGGACAGCTTCTCAAAAATACTAGGTGTGTCCGCGTCGCCCTCTTTTTGGGGTAAATTTTGCCCATCTTTCAGGGTGGGGCCGGGAAATCGCAGCCTCCGGGCCTGCATCGGAACGTGGAACGTGCTCGTAACAGGCAGAAACGGAGGACTGCGCAGAGGGACTCCATCTCAAATATGACTAGATGTGTCTGCATGCCCGTCTTTTCAGGGCAACGTTTTGCCCCTCTGTCAGACTGGGGCCGGGAAATCCCGGCCTCTGGGTGGGCCTCTGTCCATAGGAACACACTTGAAATATATGGAAACTGAGGCCTGCGCGGAGGGACAGCGCCTCAAAGAGGACTAGATATGGGCGTCGCCCTGTTTTCCGGGCAACTTTTGCGCATCTGTCAGGGTGGGGCCGGAAATCTCGACCCCCGGGCGGGACTTTGACCGTCACAACACGCTCGGAACGGGCGGAAGGGAGTCATGCGTGGAGGAACAGCGTCTCAAAGAGGACTAGGAGTGTCCACGTGGCCTTCTTTTCGGGGGAACTTTTGCCCTTCTGTCAGGGTGGGGCCAGAAATCGCGGCCTCCGGGCTGGACTCCGACCGTCGGAACGCGCTCTGAACAAGCGGAAATGGAGGCCCCGGCAAAGGGAAAGCGTCTCCAAGGGGACTAGGTGCGCGCACATCCCCCTCTTTTCGGGGCGACTTTTGGCCCTCTGTCAGGGTGGGCCGGGAAATCGCGACCTCTGGGCGGGCCTCCGACCATCAAAACGTGCTCGGAAAGGGCGGAAACGGAGGCCTGTGCGAGGGACAGTGTCTCAAAGGGGACTAGGCATTTCCGCATCACCCTCTTTTCGGGGCAACTTTTGTCCTCTGTCAGGGTGGAGCCGGGAAATCGCGGCCTCCGGGTGGTCTCCCAGCCGTCGAATCGCGCTCGGAATAGGTGGAAACGGAGGCCTGCGTGGAGGCACAGCGTCTCCAAGAGGACTAGGTGCGCGCGCATCCCCCTGTTTTCGGTAAACTTTAGCCCCACTATCAGCGTGTGGCCGGGAAATCGCAGCCTCCGGGCGGGTCACCGACATTCAGAACGCGCTCGGAACGGGCGGAAACGGAGGCCTGCGCAAGGGACTGCGCCTCATAGAGAACAAGGTGTGCCCGCGTGTCCCTCTTTTTGAGGAAACATTTCCCCTCTGTCAGGGTGGGGACGGGAAATAATGGCCTCCGGGCAGGCCTCCGTTTCTGCCCTTACCGAGCAGGTTCTGACGGTCGGAGGGACAGCCCCTCAAAGAGGACTAGAGCACGCGCGTCGCCCTCCTTTTGAGGCAACTTTTGCCACTCAGTCAGGGTAGGGCCGCAAAATCGCGGCCTCCGGACGGGCCTGCAACACTCGGAACGCTATCGGAATGAGCAGAAACGGAGGCCTGCGCGAGAGACAGTGTCTCAAACAGGACTAGATGCGAGCGCATCACCCAGTTTTAGGGGCAACTTTTGCCCCTCTGTCAGGGTGGAGCCGGGAAATCCCGGCCTCCTGGCGGGTCTCCGACGGTTGGAATATGTTCGGAACTGGCGGAAACGGAGGCCTGCCCGGAGGGACAGTGCCTCAAAGAGGACTAGGTGCGTGTGTCGCCCTGTTTTCCGGCAACTTTTGCCCCTCTGTCAGGGTGGGGCCGGGAAATCCCGGCATTCAGGCGGGCCAACGACCATTGGAACGCACTCGGAACGGGCGAAAACGGAGGCCTGCGCGAAGGACAGCGTCTCAAAGAGGACTAGGCGCGCGCGCCTCACCCTGTTTTCGGGGCAACTTTTGCCCCTCTGTCTTGGTGGAGCTGGGAAGTCCCAGCCTCCGGGCGGGCCTCCGACCCTCGGAACAAGGTTGGAATGGGGGGAAACAGAGGCCTGCGCGGAGGGAGAGCGCCTGAAAGAGGACTAGGTTGCGCGCGATTCGACCTTTTTTCCGGGCAACTTTTGCCCATCTCTCAGGATGGAGCTGGGAAATCGCAACCTCTTGGCGGGCCTCTGACCAGCGGAACATTTTTGGAATGGTCGCAAACAGAGGCCTGCGTGGAGTGACAGCGTCTCAAAGTTGACCAGGTGTGTCCGCTTTGCCCTCTTTTTGCTGCATCTCTTGCCCGTCTGTCAGGGTGGAGCCGGGAAATCGCAACCTCTGGGCAGGCCTGCGACTGTCGGAATGTGCTCCGAATGGGCGGAAACGGAGGCCTGCGCGATGGATGGAGTCTCAAAGAGGACTAGGTTTTCCTCGTGGCCCGCATTTCGGGGCAACTTTTGCCCCTCTGTCATGGTGAGGCCGTGAAATCGCAACCTCCGGGCCTGCATCCAAACGTGGAACGTGCTCGGAATGGGCGGAAACGGATTCCTGCGTGGAGGGACACCATCTCAAAGAAGACTAGGTGTGTCCGCGTGGCCCTCTTTTCAGGGCAACTTTTGCCCCTCTGTCAGAGTGGGTCCAGGATATCGCGGCCCCTGGGCGGGCCTCCGACTGACAGAATGCTCTCGGAAAGGGCAGAAATACAGGCCTGCTCGGAGGGACAGCGTCTCCAAGAGGACTAGGTGGACGCGCATCCCCCGGTTTTCGGGGCAACGTTTGCCCCTCTGTCAGCGTGGGGCCGGGAAATTGGGGCCTCCGGGCAGGCCTCCAACCATTGGAACGCTCTCGGAATGGGCAGAAACGGCGGCCTGCGTGGAGGAACAGCATCTAAAAGATGACTAGGTGTGTATGCGCGCTTCGCCCTGTTTTTCGGGCAAATTTTGCCTCTCTGTCAGGGTGGGGCCGAAAAATCCCGGCCTTCGGGCGGGCCTCCGACTGTTGTACCTCGCTCGGTTTGGGCAGAAATGAAGGCCTGCGCGGAGGGACAGGTTCTCAAAGAGGACTATGTGTGTCCGCGTGGCCCTGTTTTCGGGGCAACTTTTGCCCCTCTGTCAAAGTGGAGCCGGGAAATCGTGGCCTCTGGGCGGGACTCCGACCGTCAGAAAGCGCTCAGAACGGGCAGAAACGGAGGCCCGCGCGGAGGGACAGCGTCTCCAAAGGACTAGGTGCATACATTGCTCTGTTTTCCAGGCAACTTTTGCCCCTCTGTTAGGTGGAACCAGGAAATCCCGGCCTCCAGGCGGTCCTCAGACCGTGGGAACGTACTCGGAATGGGCTAAAACAGAGGCCTCCGTGGAAGGACAGCATCTCAAAGAGGACTATGTGTGTCCCCGTGGCCCTCTTCTCGGAGCAACTTTTGCCCATCTGTCAGAGTGGGGCTGGGAAATGGCGGCCTCCTGGCGGACCTTTGACCATCGGAACAGGCTCGGAACAGGCGGAAATGGAGGCCTGTGCAGAGGGACAGCTTCTCAAAGAAAACAAGGGGCGCACGCGTCGCCCTCCTTTCGGGGCAACTTTGTCAATCTGTGAGGGTGGGGCCGGGAAATCGTGGTCTCCAGGTGTGACTCTGACCATCAGAACGCTCTCAGAATGGGCGGAAACGGAAGCCTGCGCGGAGGGACAGCTTCTCAAAGAAAACTAGGGGCGCGCACGTCGCCTTCCTTTCGGGGCAACTCTTGCCCATCTAGAGTGTGGGGCCGGGAAATCGCAGCCTACGGGCGGGCCTCAGACCGTCAGAATGCACTCGGAACGGGCGGAAACTGAGGCCTGCGTGGAGGGACAGCATCTCAAAGAGGAGTAGGTGTGTCCGCATCACCCTCTTTTCGGGGCACCTTTTGCCCCTCTGTGAGGGTGGGGCCGGGAAATCGCAGCTTCCGGGCGTGCATCCGAACGTGGAACGCGCTCGGAAAGGGCAGAAACGGAGTCCTGCGTGGAGGGACAGCATCTCAAAGAAGACTAGCTGTGTCCACGTGAACCTCTTTTCGGTGCAAGTATGCCCATCTGCCAGGGTGGTGCCGGGAAATCGCGGCCTCTTGGCTGGACTCCGACCGCCGGAATGCGTTCGGAATGGGCGGAAACAGAGGCCTGCGCGGAGGGACAGCGTCTCAAAAGGACTCGGTCCGCGTGTATCGCCCCCTTTTCAGGGAAACATTTGCCCCTCTGTCAGCATGGGGCGGTGAAATCCCAGCCTTCGGGAGGGCCTCCGACCGTCGGAATGCGCTCGGAATGGGCGGAAACTGAGGACTGTGCGGAGGGACAGCACCTGAAAGAGGACTAGATGTGTGCTTCGCCCTGTTTTCCGGGCAACTTTTGCCTCTCTCTCAGGGTGGGGCCAGGAAGTTCTGGCCTTCGGGTGGGTTTCCGACCGTCAGAACGCGCTCGGTAAGGGCTGAAACGGAGGCCTGCGCGGAAGGAAAGTGTCTCAAAGAGGACTAGGTGTGTCCACGTCACCCTCATTTCGGGGCAGCTTTTGCCCCTCTGTCAGAGTGGGGCCGGGAAATCGTGGCAACCAGGCGGGCCACCGACTGTCGGAACGCGTTCGGAATGGGCGGAAACGGAGTCCTGCATGGCGGGACAGCGTCTCATAGAGGACTAGGTGTGTCCACATGGCCCTCTTTTCGGGGCGACTTTTGCCAATCTGTGAGTTTGGGGCCGAGAAATCGCGATCTCCAGGCGGGCCTCTGACCATCAGATCGCTCTCGGAATGGGCGAAAACGGAGGCCTGCGTGAGGAAAGTATCTCAAAGTGGACTGGGTGCCCGCATGTTGCCCTGTTTTTGGGGCAACTTTTGCCTTTCTGTCAGGGTGGGGCCGGGAAATCCCGGCCTTCGGTGGGCCTCCGACTTTCGGAACGCGCTCGGAATGGTTAGAAACGGAGGCCTGCGCGGAGGGACAGCTTCTCAAAGAAAACTAGGGGTGCGCGTGTCGCCCTCCTTTCGGGGCAACTTTTGCCAATCTGTGAGGGTGGGGCCAGGAAATCGCGGCCTCCAGGCGGGCCTCCGACCGTCAGAACGCACTCGGAACGGGCGGAAATGGAGGCCTGCATGGAGGGACACCGTCTGAAAGAGGAGTCGGTGTGTCCATGTCACCCTCTTTTCGGGGCAACTTTTGCCCCTCTGTCAGGGCGGGGCCAGGAAATCGCAGCCTCCGGGCGTGTATCCAAACATGGAACGCACTGGGAAAGGGCGGAAACGGAGTCATGTGCGGAGGGACAGGATCTCAAAGAAAACTGGGTGTATCCGCGTGGCCCTCTTTTCGGGGCAAGTCTTGCCCATTTGTAAGGGTGGTGCCGGGAAAGCGTGGCCTCCGGGCTGTACTCCGACCGTCGGAACGCTCTCGGAACGGGCGGAAATGGAGGCATGAGTAGACGGACAGCACCTCAAAGATGACCAGGTGCGCATGTCGCCCTGTTTTCCGGGCAACTTTTGCCTCTCTGTTAGAGTGGGGCCGGGAAATCCCAGCCTTTGGGCGGGCCTCCAACGGTCGGAACGCGCTCAGAACGGGCGGAAACGGAGGCCTGCCCGGAGGGACAGCGTCTCACATAAACCTTGGTGCGCGTGCATCGCCCCCCTTTCGGGGCAACTTTTGCCCCTCTGTCAGCGTGGGGCCGGGAAATTGAGGCCTCCGGGCGGGCCTCCGACGGTCGGAACGCTCTCGGAACGGGCGGAAATACAGGCCTGTGCGGAGGGACAGCGTCTCAAAGAGGACTAGGTGTGTCCGCGTTGCCCTCTTTTCGGGGCAACTTCTAGCCCTCTGTCAGGGTGGAGCAGGGAAATCGCTGTCTCTGGGAGTGCCTCCGACCATCGGAACGCACTCAGAACAGGCAGAAAAGGAGACCTGCGTGGAGGGACAGCGTATCAAAGAGGAGTACGTGGGGGTGCATGGCACCTTTTCGGGGCAACTTTTGCCCCTCTGTCAGCGTGGGGCCGGGAAATCGCGGACTCCGGGCAGAACTCTGACCGTCGGAACGCGCTCAGAACACGCGGAAACGGAGGGCCCCGCAGAGGGACAGCGTCTCCAAGTGGACTAGGTGTGTTTCCCGTCACCCTTTTTTCGGGGAAACTTTTGGCCCTCTGTCAGGGTGGGGCCGGGAAATCGTGGCCTCTGGGTGGGCATCTGATTGTCGGAACGAACTCGGAACGGGTGGAAACGGATTCCTGCGTGGAGGGACATTGTCTCAAAGGGGACTAGGTGTGTCCGAGTCACCCTCTTTTCGGGGCAACTTTTGCCCCTCTGTCAGGGTGGGGCCGGGTAATCGTGGCCTCCGGGCGGTCTTCCAACCGTTGAAACGCGCTCGTGATGGGTGGAAACGGAGACATGCCCGGTGGGACAGTGTCTCCAAGAGGACTAGGTGTGCGCGAATCCCCCTGTTTTCGGGACAACTTTAGCCCCACTGTCAGCGTGGGACCGGGAAATCTTGGCCTCCGGGAGGGGCTCCGACGGTCGGAACGTTCTCGGAACGGGTGGAAATGGAGGCCTGCGTGGAGAGACAGCGTCTCAAAGGGGACTAGTGTTCTCCGCGTCTTCGTCTTTTTGGGGCATCTTTTGGCCCTCTGTCAGAGTGGGGCCGGGAAATCGCGGCCTCCGGGCGGTCCTCCGACCATCGGAACGCGCTCGGAATGGGTGGAAGCAGAGGCCTGCGCGGAGGGACAACGTCTCAAAGAGGACTAAGTGGACGCACGGCACCCTCTTTTCAGGGCAACTTTTGCCCCTCTGTCCGAGTGGGGCTGGTCAATCTCAGCCTCCAGACAGGCCTGCGACCGTCGGAACACGCTCGGAATGGGTGGAAGCGGAAGCCTGCGCGGAGGGACAGCATCTCAAAGAGGACTAGGTGTGTCCGCGTCACCCGCATTTCAGGGCAACTTTTGGCCAACTGTCAGGGTGGGGCCAGGAAATCGCGGCCTCCGGGCGGGCCTCCGACCGTCGGAACGTGCTCTGAATGGGCGGAAATGGAGGCCTGCGCGAGGGACAGATGCTCAAAGAGGATTAGGTTTGTCCGCGTGGCTCCCTTTTCGGGGCAACTTTTGCCCCTCTGTCAGGGTGAAGCCGGGAAATCGCGGCCTCTGGGTGTTCCTCCGACCGTCGGAACGCACTCGGAACGGCGGGCACAGATTCCTGTGCGGAGGGACAGCGTCTCATAGGGGACTAGGTGTGTGCATCACCCTGTTTTCCGGGCAACTTTTGCCTCTCTGTCAGGGTGGGGCCGGGAAATCCTTGCCTTCGGGCTGGCCTCCAACCGTCGTAACGCGCACGGTATGGGCAGAAACAGAGGCCTGCGCAGAGGGACAGCGTCTCAAAGGGGACTAGGTGTGTCCGCGTCACCCTCTTTTTGGGGAAACTTTTGGGCCTCTGTCAGGGTGGGGCCGGGAAATCGCGGATCCGGGCTGGTCTCCCACTGTCGGAACTCTCTCGGAATGGGCCGAAACGGAGGCCTGAGCGAGGGATTCCGTCTCCAAGAGAACCAGGTGTGTCCGTGTGGCCCTCTTTTCGGGGCAACTTTTGCCCCTTTGTCAGGGTGGAGCCGGGAAATTGCGGCCTCTGGGCGGGCCTCCGACTGTCGGAATGCACTAGGAACGGCGGGCACAGATTCCTGTGCGGAGGGACAGGGTCTCAAAGGTGACGAGGTGCGTGCATCTCTATGTTTTCCGGGCAACTTTTGCCCCTCTGTCAGGGCCGAGCCGGGAATTCGCGGCCTCCGGGCAGGACTCCGACTGTCGGAAAACGCTCGGCATGGGCGGAAACGGAGGCCTGCGCTAGGGACTGCATCTCCAAGGGAACCAGGTGTGTCCGTGTGTCCCTCGTTTCGGGGCAACTCTTGCCCCTCTGTCAGGGTGGAGCCGGGAAATGCCGGCCTCCGGGCGGGCCTCAGACCGTCGGAACGCGCTCGTAACGCGCGGAAACGGAGGCCTGCGTGAAGGAAAGCTTCTCAAAGAGGACTAGGTCCGCGCACTTCGCCCTGTTTTCCGGGCAACTTTTGCCTCTATGTCAGGGTCGGTCCGGGAAATCCTGACCTTCGGGCTGGCCTCTGACCGTCGTAACGCTCTCGGTATTGGTAGAAACGGAAGCCTGCGTGGAGGGACAGCGTCTCAAAGTGGAATATGTGTGTCCGCTTGGCCCTTTTTTCGGAGCACTTCTGCCCCTCTGTCAGAGTGGGGCCGGGTATTCGCGGACTCCGGAAGGGCCTCTGACCGTCGGAATGCGCTCAGAACAAGCTGAAATGGAGGCCCCCGCAAAGGGACAGCGTCTCCAAGTGGACTAGGTGCGCGCATCCCCCTCTTCTCGGGGCAACTTTTGGCCCTCTGTCAGGGTGGGGCCGGGAAATCCTGGACTTCGGGCGGTCTTCCAACCATCGGAACATGCTTGGAACGGGCAGAAACACAGGCCTGCGCGGAGGGACAGCGTCTCAAAGGGGTCTAGGTGTGACCGGGTCACCCTCTTTTTGAGGAAACTTTTGGGCCTCTGTCAGGGTGGGGCCGGGAAATCGTGGCTGCCGGCGTGACTCCGACCGTAGGCACGCGCTCGGAATGGGTGGAAACGGAGGCCTGGGCAGAGGGACAGCTTCTCAAAGACTACTAGGTTTTTCCACGTCACCCTCTTTTTGGGGAAACTTTTGCCCCTCTGTCAGTCTGGGGTCAGGAAATCGCGGCCACCGGGTGGGCCGTCGACCATTGGAACGCACTCGGAATGGGCGGAAATGGAGGCCTGCAAGGAGGGACAGCTTCTCAAAGACTACTAGGTTTGTCCGCGTCACCCTCTTTTTGGGGAAACTTTTGGGGCTCTGTCAGGGTCGGGCCAGGAAATTACGGCCTCCGAGCGGTCCTCCGACCATCGGAACGTGCTCGGAATGGGCAGAAAAGGAGGCCTGCGTGGAGGGACAGCGTCTCAATGGGGACTAGGTGTGTCCGCGTCACCCACTTTTTGGGGAAACTTTTGGGCCTCTGTCAGGGTGGGGCCGGGAAATCGCGGCGTCCGGGCGGGCCTCCGACCGAAGGAATGTGCTCGGAACGGTCGGAAACGGAGGCCTTCGCAGCGGGAAAGCGTCTCAAATAAAACTATGTGCGCGTGCATCAATCCCCTTTCAGGGCAACTTTTGCCCCTCTGTCAGCGTGGGGCCGGGAAATCGCAGCCTCCGGGCGGTCCTCCGACCGTCGGAACGCACTCGGAGCGGGCGGAAACTCAGTCCTGCATGAGGCACAGCGTCTCAAAGAGGACTAGGTTTTCCGCATCGCCCTATATTTGGGGCAACGTTTGCCCCACTATCATGGTTGGGCCTGGAAATCGCGGCGTCCAGGTGTGCATCTGAACGTGGAACGGGTATGAACGGGCTGAAACGGAGCCCTGCGCGGAGGGACAGCAACTCAAAGAGGACAAGGTGTTTCCACGTGGCCCTCTTTCCTTGGCAACTTTGTCCCCTCTGTCAGAGTGGGGCCGGGAAATCGTGACCTCCGGGTGAGCCTCCGACTGTTGGAACGCACTCGGAACAGGCAGAACAGAGGCCTGCACGGAGCGAAAGGGTCTCAAAGAAAAACAAGGTGTGCTTGGGTCACCCTGTTTTCGGGGCAACTTGTGCCCCTCTGTCAGGGTGGAGCTGGGAAATCGTGGCCTCCGGGCGGGCCTCCGACTGTCGGAACACGATCGGAATGGGCGGAAACAGAGGGCTGCGTGGAGGGACAGCGTCTTAAAGATGACTAATGGTCCGCGTGGCCCTCTTTTCGGGGCAACTTTTGCTCCTCTGTCAGGGTGGGGCTGGAAAATCGCAGCCTCTGGGCCTGCATCTGAACGTGGAACGTGCTCGGAACGGGGGAAACACAGTCCTTCATGGAGGGACACCATCTCAAAGAAGACTAGGTGTGTCCGCGTGGCCCTCTCTTTGGGGCAAATTTTGCCCCTCTGTAAGAGTGGAGCCGGGAAATCGCGGCCCCAGGGCAGGCCCCGTCCGTCGGAACGCGCTCGGAATGGGCGGTAATGGAGGCCTGCGCAAAGGACAGCTTCTCAAAGACGACTAGGTAGACATGTGTCCCCCTTTTTTCGGGGCAACGTTTGCCCCTCTGTCTTGGTGAGGCCGGGAAATCGCGGCCTCCGGGCGGGCCTCCGACCGTCGGAATGTTCTCAGAATGTGCGTTAACGGAGGCCTGCGCGAGGGACAGCGTCTCAAGGAGGACTAGGTGTGTCCGCGTGGCCCTCTTCTCGGGGCAACGTTTGCCCCTCTGTCTTGGTTGGGCCGGGAAATCCTGGCCTTTGGGCGGGCCTCCGACTGTCGTAACGCGCTCGGTATGGGCAGAAACGGAGGCCCGTGCGGAGGGACATCCTCTCAAAGAAGACTATGTGTGTCCGCGTGGCCCTCTTTTCAGGGCAACTTTTGCCCCACTGTCAGAGTGGGGCCGGGAAATCGAGGCCTCTGGGCGGGCCTCCGACCGTCGGAACGTGCTCGGAAAGGGTGGAAACGGAGGCCTGCGTGAAGGACAGTGTCTCAAAGAGGACTACGTATGTCCGTGTGACCCTCTTTTCGGGGTAACTTTTGGCCCTCTGTCAGGGTGGGGCCGGGAAATCGCAGCCTCCGGTAGGGACTCCGACCGTTGGAATGTTCTCGGGAAGGGCGGAAACGGATTCCTGCGCGAGGGACAGCGTTTCAAAGGGAACTAGGTTTGCCCAGGTCACCCTCTTTTCAGGGCAACTTTTGGCCCTTATCAGGGTGGGGCCGGGAAATCGCAGACTCCGGGCGGGCCTCCGACCGTCGGAACGTGCCCGAAATGCGCGGAAAGAGAGGCCTGCGCGAGGGACATGGTCTCAAAGAGGACTAGGTTTGTCCGCGTCGCATTCTTTTCGGGGCAACTTTTACTACACTATCATGGTGGAGCCGGGAAATCGCGGCCTATGGGCGGGACTCTGACCGTGGGAACGCACTCGCAACGGGCGGAAACAGAGGCCTGCGCGGAGGGACAACGTCTCAAAGAAGACTAGGTGTATCCGCGTCGCACTCTTTTCGGGGCAACTTTTGCCTCTTGGTTAGGAAGGGGCAGGGAAATTGTGGCCTCCGGGTGGGCCTCCGACCGTCAGATTATTCTCGGAACGGGCGGACATGGAGGCCTGCGCGAGGGACAGCCTCTCAAACAAGACTAGGTGTGTATGCGTGACCCTCTTTTCGGGGCAACTTTTGCCCCTCTGTCAGGGTGGGGACGGGAAATCGCGGCCTCCGGGCGGGCCTCCGACCATCGAAACGTGCTCGGAACGGGCGGAAATGGAGGCCTGCGCGAGGGACAACGTCTCAAAGAGGACTAGGTGTGTCCACGTGGCCCTTTTTTCGGGGCAACTTTTGCCCCTCTGTCAGGTTGGGGCCGGAAAATTGCGGCCTTCGGGCTGGCCTCCGACCGTCGGAACGCGCTCGGAACACATGGAAACAGAGGCCTGTGTGGTGGGACAGCGTCTCAAAGAAGACTTGGTGTGTCAACGTGGCCCTCTTTTCGGGGCAACTTTTGCCCCTCTGTCAGGTTGGGGCCGGAAAATTGCGGCCTTCGGGCTGGCCTCCGACCGTCGGAACGCGCTCGGAACGGGCAGAAATGGAGGCCTGCGCAGAGGGACAGCGTCTCAAAGAGGACTAGGTGTGTCAGCTTCTCCCTCTTTTCGGGCAACTTTTGCCTCTCTGTCAGGGTGGGGCCGGGAGATCGCGTCCTCCGGCCTGGCCTCCGACCATCCTAAAGCACTCGGAATAGGCGGAAATGGATTCCAGCATGGAGGGACAGCGTCTCAGAGAGGACTAGGTGTGTCCACGTGGCCCTCTTTTCGGGGTAACTTTTCGCGCTCAGTCAGGGTGCGGCCAGTAAATCGCAGCGTCCGGACAGGACTCCGACCATTGGAACACGCTCGGAACGGGCGGAAACGGATGGCTGAGTGAGGGACAGCGTCTCCAAGAGGACAAGGTGCGCGCGCATCCCCCTCTTTTCGGGGCAACTTTTGCCCCTCTGTCAGGATGGGGCCGGGAAATCGCGGCCTCCAGGCGGGCCTCCGAACATCGAAACGCGCTCAGAATGTGCAGAAACGGAGGCCTACGCGGAGGGACAGCGTCTCAAAGAGGACTGGGTTACTCCGCATGGCCCTTTCTTCGTGGCAAGTTTTGCCCCCCTGTCAGGCTGGGGCCGGGAAATCTCGGCCTCCGGGTGGGCCTCAGACAGTCGGAACGAGCACGGAACGGGTGGAAATGGAGGCCTCCGCGGAGGGACAGCGTGTCCAAGAGGACTAGGTACGCGCGCAACCCCTCTTTTCGGGGCAACTTTTGCCCCTCTGTCAGGATGGGGCCAGGAAATCTCGGCCTCCGGGTGGGCCTCCGAACATCGAAACACGCTCAGAATGTGCAGAAACGGAGGCCTACGCGGAGGGACAGCGTCTCCAAGAGGACAAGGTACGCGCACATTCCCCTCTTTTCGGGGAACTTTTGCCCCCCTGTCAGGCTGGGGCCGGGAAATCTCGGCCTCCGGGTGGGCCTCAGACCGTCAGAACGCGCATGGAACGGGTGGAAACGGAGGCCTGCGCGGAGGGACAGCGTGTCCAAGAGGACTAGGTACGCGCGTGTCCCCCTGTTTTCGGGGCAACTTTTTCCCCTCTGTCAGCGTGGGGCCGGGAAATACAGGCCTTCAGGGGGGCCTCCGACCATCGTAACACGCTCGGAATTGGCGGAAACGGAGGCATGCGCGAGGAACAGCGTCTCAAAGAGGACTGGGTGTGTCCGCGTCACTGTCTTTTTTGGGCAACTCTTGCACCTCTGTCAGGGTGGGGCCGGGAAATCCCGGCCTCCTTGCGGGCCTCCGACCGTCAGAATGCGCTCGGAACAGGCGAAACAGAGGCATGCGCGAGGAACAGCGTCTCAAAGAGGACTGGGTGTGTCCGCGTCGCCATCTTTTCGGGGCAAGTTTTGCCCCTCTGTCAGGCTTGGGCAGGGAAATCCCGGCCTCCAGGCGAGCCTCCGACCGTGGGAACGCGCTCATAACGGGTGGAAACGGAGGCTTGTACGAGGGACGGCGTCTCAAATAGGACTAGTTGTGTCCTCTTCAACCTCTTTTCGGGGCAACATTTTCCCCTCTGTCAGGCTGGGGCCGGGAAATCCTGGCCTCTGGGCGGGCCTCCGACCATCAGCAGGTGCTCAGTACGGGCAGAAATGGAGGCATGCGCGGAGGGACAGAGTCTCAACGAGGACTAGGCGTGTCCGCGTGGCCCTCTTTTCGGGGCAACTATTGCCCCTCTTTTCTGGCTGCGGCTGAGAGATCGCGACCTCCAGGTGGGCCTCCGACCGTCCTAAAGCCGGGAAATCGCGGCCTCCAGGCTGGCCTCCTAACAACGAAACGCGCTCAGTATGGGCCGAAACGGAGGCCTGCGCGGAGGGACAGCGTCTCAAACAGGACTGGGTTTGTCCGCATTGCCATTTTTTCGTGGCATCTTTTGCCCCTCTGTCAGGCTGGTGCCGGGAAATCACAGCCTCCAGCCGGGCCTCCGATCATCGGAACGCGCTCGGTAAGGGCAGGTACGGAGGCCTGCGGGGAGGGACAGCGCCTCAAAGAGGACTAGGTGTGTCCGCGGGGCCTTCTTTTTGGGGCAACTTTTGCCCCTCTGTCAGGGTGAAGCTAGGAAATCCCGGCCTCCGGGCGAGCCTCTGACCGTGGGAACGCGCTCGGAACGGGTGGAAACGGAGGCTTGTACAAGGGACACTGTCTCAAATAGGACTAGGTGTGTCCTCTTCGCCCTCTTTTCAGGGCAGCATTTGCCCCTCTGTCAGGCTGGGGCCAGGAAATCCCGGCCTCCAGGCGGGCCTCCGACCGTCGGAACGCGCTCGGTATGGGCAGAAATGGAGGCATGCGCGGAAGTACAGAGTCTCAACGAGGACTAGGTGTGTCCGCGTCGACCTCTGTTTGGGGCAACTTTTGCCCCTCTGTCAGGGTGGGGCCGGGAAATTGCGTTCTCCGGGCAGGACTCCGACCGTCGTAACCCGCTCGGTACAAGAAGAAACGGAGGCCAGCGTGGAGGAACAGTGTCTCAAAGAGGACTAGCTGCGTCCGCGTGGCCCTCTTTTCAGGGTAGCTTTTGCCCCTCTGTCTGAGTGGGGCCGGGAAATTCCGGCTTCCGGGTGGGCCTCCGACTGTCAGAACACTCTCGGAACAGGGTTAAACGGAGGCCTGCGTGAGGGAGAGCATCTCCAAGAGGACTGGTTGCATACGCGTCACCCTATTTTCGGGGAAACTTTAGCCCCACTGTCAGCGAAGGGTCGGGAAATCTCGGCATCCGGGCATCCCTCCGACCGTTGGAACGCACTTGGAACGGGCGGAAGCGGAGGCCAGCGCGGAGGGGCAACGTCTCCAAGAGGACTAGGTGGACGCGCGTCCCCCTGTTTTCAGGGCAACGTTTGCCCTTATGTCCGCGTGGGGCTGGGAAATCTCGGCCTCCGGATGGGCTTCAGACCCTCGGAACGCGCTCAGAGCAGGTCGAAACGGAGGCCTGCGCGGACGGACAGTGTCTCCAAGAAGACAATCTACACGCGTGTCACCCTGTTTTCGGGGCAACTTTTGCCCCTCTGTCAGTGTGGGGCCAGGAAATACCGGCCTGTGGGGGGGCCTCTGACCGTCGTAACACGCTCGGTATGGGCGGAAACCAAGCCTTGCGCGAGGTACATCGTCTCAAAGAGGACTAGGTGTGTCCGCATCACCCTCAATTCGGGGCAACTTTTGCCCCCTGTCAGCATGGGGCCGGGAAATCGTGGCCTTCGGCCGGGCCTGCGACCATCGGAACATGCTCGGATCGGCTGGAAGCCGAGGCCTGCGCGAGGGACAGCGTCTCAAAGAGGAGTAGGTGTGTCCGCGTGGCCCTCTTTTTGGGGCAACTTTTTCCCTCTGTCAGGGTGGAGCTGGGAAATCGCGGCCTCTGAGCGGGACTCCGACTGTTGGAACGCACTCGGAATGGGCGGAAATGGATTCCTGCATGGAGGGACAGCGTCTCAAAGGGGACCAGGAGTGCCTGCCTCTCCCTCTTTTCGGGGCAACATTTGCCCCTCTGTCAGGATGGTGCCGGGAAATCGCGGCACCCGGGTGGGTCTCCGACACTCAGAACGTGCTTGGAATGGGCGGAAAGGGAGCCCTGCGCGAGGGAAAGTTTCTCAAAGATGACTAGGTGCGCACGCTTCGCCCTGTTTTCCGGGCAACCTTTGCCTCTCTGTCAGAGGGGGTCGGGAAATGCCGGCCTCCGGGCAGGCCTCCGGCCATCGGAACGCGCTTGGAACGGGCAGAAAGGAGGCCTACGCGGAGGGACAGCGCCTCAAGGAGGACTAGGTTTGCGTGCATCGCCCTCTTTTCGGGGCAACTTTCGCCCCTCTTTCTGAGTGGGGCTGGGAAATTGCGGCCTCCAGGCAGACCTCTGACCAGTGGAACGCATTCGGAACAGGCGGAAACGGAGGCCTGCGTGGAGGCACAGCGTCTCAAGGAGGACTAGGTGTGCGCTCTTCACCCTGTTTTCCAGGCAACTTTTGCCTCTCCGTCAGAGTGGGGCAGGGAAATGCCGGACTCCGGGCAGGCCTCCGACCATCGGAACGCTGTCGGAACGGGCAGAAATAGAGGTCTGCGTGGAGGGACATCATCTAAAACATGACTAGGTGTGTCCGCGTGGCCCTCTATTCGGGGGATCTTTTGCCCCTCTGTCATGGTGGGGACGGGCATTCGCAGCCTCCGGGTCTGCATCCGAACGTGGAACACGCTCGGAATGGGCGGAAACGGAGGCCTGCGCGGGGGGTCAGCTCCTGAAAGAGGACTAGATGTGCGCCTCGCCCTGTTTTCCGGGCAACTTTTGCCTCTCTGCCAGGGTGGGGCCGGGAAATTCCGGTCTTCGGACAGACCTCCGACCGTCGGAACGCGCTCGGAAAGGGCGGAAATGGAGGCCTGCACAGAGGGACAGTGTTTCAAAGAGGACTAGGTGTGTCCGTGTGGCACTCTTTTCGGGGCTACTCTTTCCCCTCTGTCAGGGTAGGGCCGGGAAATCGTGGACTTTGGGCGGGCCTCCGACTTTCGGAACGCGCTTGGAATGGGCGGAAACTGAGGCCCGCGCGGAGCGACAGCGACTCAAAGAGGACTAGATGTCTCCGCGTCACCCTCTTTTCGGGGCAACTTTTGCCCCTCTGTCAAGGTGGGGCCGGAAAATCGCGGCCCCAGGGCGGGCCCTGTCCGTCGGAACGGGCTCGCAATGGGCAGAAATGGAGGCTGGCGTGGCGGGACAACGTCTCAAAGAGGACTAGGTGTGTCTACGTGGCCCTCTTTTCGGGGCAACTTTTGCCCCTCTGTCAGGCTGGGGCCAGGAAATCGCGGCCTTTGGGCGGGCCTCCAACCGTCAGAACGCGTCTGGAACACGCGGAAACGGAGGCCTGCGCGGAGAAACAGCGTCTCCAAGAGGACTAGGTGGTTCGCTTCTCCCTCTTTTCAGGGCAACTTTTGCCTCTCTGTCAGGGTGGGGCCGGGAAATCGCAGCCTTGGTGTGGGCCTCCGACTGTCGAAACGAGGTCGGTACAGGCAGAAACGGAGGCCTGCACGGAGGGACAGCGTCTCAAAGAATACTAGGTGTGTCCGTGTGGTGCTCTTTTTGGGGCAACTTTTGCCCCGCTGTCAGTGTGGGGCTGGGAAATCACGGCCTCCCGTCAGGCCTTCGTCCATCGGAACGCACTCAGAACGGGCCGAAACTGAGGCCTGCGTGAAGCAAGATCGTCTCAAAGAGGACTAGGTTTTCCGTGTCGCTCTCTTTTCGGGGCAAGTCTTGCCCATCTGTCAGGGTGGGGCTGGGAAATTGGAGCCTCTGAGCGGGCCTCCGACTGTCGGAACGTGCTCGGTACGGGCAGAAACGGAGGCTTGCGTGTAGGGACAGCGTCTCAAAGAGGACAAGGTGTGCCTGCGTGACCCTCTTTTCGGGGCAACTTTTGCCCCTCTGTCAGGGTAGGGCCAGGAAATCGCGGCCTCTGGGCGGGCCTCCGACCGTCGGAACGCGAACGGACACGCGGAAACGGAGGCCTGCGTGGCGGGACAGCGTCTCAAAGAAGATTTGGTGAGTCCGCGTTGCCCTATTTTCGGGACAACTTTTGCCCTTTGTCAGGGTGGAGCCGGGAAATTGCGGCCTTTGGGCGGGCCTCCGACCGTCGGAACGTGAACGGACACGCGGAAACGGAGGCCTGCGCGGCAGGACAGCGTCTCAATGAGGACGAGGTGTGTCCGCGTGGCCCTCTTTTTGGGGCAACTTTTGCCCCTATTTCAGGCTGGGGCCGGGAAATCGTGGCAACCAGGCTAGCCTCCGACTGTCGGAACGCGCTCGGAATGGGTGGAAACGGAGTCCTGCGCTGCGGGACAGCGTCTCAAAGAGGACTAGGTGTGTCCGCGTGGCCCTCTTTTCGGGGCAACTTTTGCCCCTCTGTCAGAGTGGGGCCGGGAAATCGCGGCCCCCAGGCGGGCCTCCAACTGTCAGAACGCGCTCGGAATTGGCAGAAACGGGGTTTCTGCACGGAGGGACAGTGTCTCAAAGACGACTAGGTGTCCCCGCGTCGCCCTGTTTTCAGGGCCAATTTTGCCCTCTGTCAGGGTGGGGCCAGGAAATCGCAGACTATGGGCGGGCCTCCGACCGTCGGAACGCGCTCGGAAGAGGCGGAAATGGAGGCCTGCGCGGAGGGACAGCTTCTCAAAGAAAACTAGGGGCGCGCGCATCGTCCTCCTTTCGGGGAAACTTTTGCCAATCTGTGAGGGTGGGGCCGGGAAATCGCGGTCTCCAGGCGGGCCTCTGACCGTCAGAACGCACTCAGAACGGGCGGAAACGGAGGCCTGCGTGGAAGGACAGCGTCTGAAGGAGGAGTAGGTGTGTCCACGTCACCCTTTTCTGGGCAACTTTTGCCCCTCTGTCAGGGCGGGGCCGGGAAATCGCAGCCTCCAGGCATGCATCCGAAGGTGGAATGTGCTCGGAAAGGGCGGAAAAAGAGTCCTGCGTGGAGGGACAGCATCTCAAAGAAGTCTAGGTGTGTCCGCGTGGCCCTCTTTTCCGGGCAAGTCTCGCCCACCTGTCAGGGTTGTGCCGGGAAATCGTGTCCTCCGGGCTGGACTCCGACCGTAGGAACGCACTCGAAATGGGTGGAAACGGAGGCCTGCGTGTAGGGACAGCGTCTCCAACAGGATTAGGTGCGCGCGTCGCCCTTTTTTCCTGGCAACTTTTAGCCCTCTGTCAGGGCGGGGCCGGGAAATCGCGCTCTCAGGGCGGGCCTCCGACTGAAATAGTGCGCTCGGAATAGGCAGAAATGGAGGCCTGCGTGGAGGGACAGTGTCTCAAAGAGGACTACGTGTGCGCATCGCCCTCTTTTTGAGGCAACTGTTGCCCCTCTATCATGGTGGGGCCGGGAAATCCCGGCCTACTGTTGGGCCTCCGACCGTCGGAACGTGCCCGGAACAGGCGGAAATGGTGGCCTGGGTGGAGGGACAGCGTCTCAAAAAGGACTAGGTTTGCGCGCATTGCTCTGTTTTCGGGGAAACTTTTGCCCCTGTGTCAGGGTGGGGGCCGGAAAATCCCAGCCTCCAGGCGGGCCTCCGACCGTTGTAACGAGCTTGGAATGGGCGGAAAAGAAGACCTGCGCGGAGGGACAGCGTCTCAAAGAGGACTATGTGCGGGCGTGACCCTCTTTTCGAGGCAACTTTTGCCCCTTTCTCACGGTGGAGCCTGGAAATCCTGGCCTCCAGACTGGCCTACGAACATCAGAAAAACTTCGGAACGGGCAGAAACGGAGGCCTGCGCGTAGGGACACTGTCCACAACAGGTTTAGGGGTGCGCGTTGCTCTTTTTTCCGGGCAACTTTTGCCTCTCTGCCAGCGTTGGGCTGGGAAATCCCGGCCTCCGGGAGGGCCTCTGACCATCGGAACGCGCTTGGAACTAGTGGAAACAGAGTCCTGCGTTGAGGGACTGCGTCTCAAAGAGGACTAGGTGCGTGCGTGTTGCCCTTTTTTATGGGGGACCTTTTGCCGCCCTGTCATGGTGGATCCGGGAAATCGCAGCCTCCGTGCATGACAGTAAACGTCGGAACACACTCAGAACTGGCAGAAAAGGAGGCCTGCCCGAGGGACAGCGTCTCAAAAATGACTAGGTGCGCGCGCGTCGCCCTCTTTTCAGGAAAATTTTGCCCTCTGTCAGGGTGGGGACAAAAAATCGCCGCCTGCGGCCGTACTCCGATCGTCAGAATGCGCTTGGAATGGGCGGAAATGGCAGCCTGCGTGGAGGAACAGCGTCTCAAACAGGACTAGGTTTGTCCGCATTGCTCTCTTTTCCGGGCAACTTTTGGCCTCCAGACGGGCTTACGAACATCGGAACACGTTCGGAATGGGTGGAAACCGAGGTGTGCACGTAGGGACACCGTCCACAACAGGTTTAGGGGTGCGCGTCACCCTTTTTTCCGGGCAACTTCTGCCTCTCTACCGGCATGGGGCCGGGAAATCCCAGCCTCCGGGTGGGCCTCCGACCATCAGAACGCGCTCGGAACTGGTGGAAACAGAGTCCTGCGTGGAGGGACAGAGTCTCCATGAGGAATCGGTGCGCACGCATCGCCCTGATTTCGGGGCAACTTTTGCCCCTCTGTCATGGTGGAGCCTGGAAAACCCGGCCTCCGGGCGGTTCTCTGACGGTCAGAACGCGCTCGGAACGGGCGGAAACGGAAGCCTGCGCGTGAGGACAGCGTCTCCAAAAGGATTAGGTGCACACGTCGCTCTTTTTTCCGTGCAACTTTTGCCTCTCTGTCATCGTGGGGCTGGGAAATCAGGCCATATGGGCGGGCATCCGACTGCAGGAACGCGCTCAGAACGGGCAGAAACGGAGGCCTGCGCTGAGGGACAACGTCTCAAAGAGGTCTACTTGCGCGCGTCGCCCTCTTTTCGAGGCAACTTTTGCCCCTCTGTCACGGTGGGGCCAGGAAATCCCGGCCTCTGGGCGGGCCTCTGATGTTCGGAACGTGCTCGGAACGTGTGGAAACGGAGGCCTGCTTGGAGGGACAGCTTCTCAAAGAGGACAAGTGCGGGCACATCGCCCTTTTGTCGGGGCAACTTTTGCCCCTCTGTCAGGGTGGAGCCAGAAAATCCCGGCCTCCGGGTGGGCCTCCGAGCATCAGAACGCGCGGAAACGGAGATCTTCGCGGAGGGACAGCGTCTCAAAGAGGACAAGGTGTGTCCGTGTCGCCCTCATTTTGGGACAACTTTTGCACCTCTGTCAGGGTGGGTCCGTGAAATCGTGCCCTCCGGGCGGGCCTCCGATCATCATCATGCGCTCGGAACGGGCGGAAATGGAGCCCTGCTCGGTGAGACATCTCCAACAGGATTAGGTGCGCGCGTTGCCCTGTTTTCGGGGAAACTTTGCCCCGCTGTCAGGGAGGGGCCAGGAAATCGCGGCCTCCAGACTGGCCTCCCACTGTCAGAACACTCTTTGAAGATGCGGAAACGGAGACCTGCGCGGATGGACAGTGTCTCAAAGAAAACCAGGTGCATGCGCTTCCCCAATTTCCGGGGAAAAATTTGACCTTCTGTCATCGTGGGGCTGGGAAATCCTGGCCTCCGGGCGGGCCCCGACCATCGGAAGCTGCTCGGACCGAGCGGAAACGGTGGCCTGCGCAGAGGGACAGCGTCTCAAAGGGGTCTACCTACGCGAGTCGCCCTTTTTTTGAGGCAACTTTTGCCCCTCTGTCACAGTGGAGCCGGGAAATCCCGGGTTCTTGGTGGGCCTCCGACCGTGGGAACAAGCTCAGAACCGGCGGAAAGGGAGGCCTGCGTGGAGGAACAGCATCTCAAAGAGGACTAGGAGTGTCCATGTTGCCCTCTTTTCAGGCAACTTTTGGCACTCTGTCAGGGTGGTGCCGGGAAATCGCGGCCTCCGGGCGGGCCTCCGACAGTAGGAACACGCTCAGAACGGCAGAAACGGAGGAGTGCACCGAGGGACAGCGTCTCAAAGAGGACTATGTGCACGCGTCACCCTCTTTTCGCGACAACTTTTGCCCCTCTATCACGGTTTGGCCGGGAAGTCGCGGCCTCCGGGCGGGCCTCCGATCATCAGAATGCCCTCAGAACGGGCAGAAACGGAAGCCTGCGTGTAGGGACAGCGTCTCCATCAGGATTAGGTGCGCGGGTAGCCCTTTTTTCCTGGCAACTTTTGCCCCTCTGTCAGCACGGGGCCGGGAAATACTGGCCTTCGGGCAAACCTTCGACTGTCGGAACGCGCTCTGCACGGGCAGAGGCGGGGGCCTGTGTGGAGGGACAGGGTCTCATAGAGGACTAGGTGTGTCCGTGTCGCCCTCTTTTCAGGCAACTTTTGGCCTTCTCTCAGATGTGTGGCCAGGAAATCGTGGCCTCCAGGAAGGCATCCGAACATCGGAATGCCCTCGGAACGGGCAGAAACGCAGTCCTGCGCGGAGGGACAGCGTCTCCAACAGGATTAGGTGCGGACGTCGCCCTTTTTTCCGGGCAGCTTTTTCCCCTCTGTCAGCTTTGCGCCGGGAAATCCCGGACTTCGGGGGGACCTCCGACCGTCGGAATAAGCTCAGAATGTGTGGAAACGGAGCCCTGTGCATACGGTCAGCGTCTCCATCAGAATTAGGTGTGCCTGTCGCCCTTTTTTCCAGGCAACCTTTGCCCCTCTTTCAGTGTGGTGCCGGGAAATCCTGGCCTTCGGGCGGGACTCCGACCGTCGGAACGCGCTCGGAACGAGCGGAAACTGAGGCCTGTGTGTAGGGACAGCGTCTCCAACAGGATTAGGTGCACGTATCACCTTGTTTTCAGGCAACGTTTGCGTCTCCGTCAGCGTGGGGCCGGGATATTCCGGCCTTCGGGTGGGACTCCGACCCTCGGAACGCGCTCACTACGGGCGGAAACGGCGGCCGGCCTGGAGGGCCAGCTTCTCAAAGAAGACTCGGTGTGTCCGCGTCTCCCTCTTTTCAAGGCAACTTTTGCCCCCCTGTCTGGGTGGTGCCGGGAAATCGTGGCCTCCGGGCAGGCATCCGAACGTCGGAACGCGCATGGAACGGGTGGAAGCGGAGGCCTGCACGGAAGGACAGCGTCTCCAGCAGGATTAGCAGCGCGCATCGCCCTTTTTTCCGGGTAACATTTGCCTCTCTGTCAGCATGTGGCTGGGAAGTCCCGGCCTTCGGGCGGGCCTCTGATTGTCGGAACGCGCTCGGAAGGGGCGGAAACGGAGGTCTGCGCGGAGATACAGTGTCTCAAAGCGGACTGTGTGTGTCCGCATCACCCTCATTTCGGGGCAACTTTTGCCCCTCTATCAGGATGGGTTTGGGAAATCGCGGCCACCGGGCGGGCTTCCGAATGTAGGAACGAGCTCGGAACGAGCAGAAATGGAGGCCTGCGCGGAGGGACAGCGTGTCAAAGAGGACTATGTGTGCGCATCACCCTCTTTTCGAGGAAACTTTTGCCGCTCTGTCAGGGTGAAGCTGGGAAATCCCTGGCTCCGAGCGGAACTCCTTCCGTCGGAACGTGCGGAAACGGAGGCCTGCGCGGAGGGACAGCGTCTCAAAGAGGAGTACCTGCGCATGGCCCTCTTTTCAAAGCAACATTTGCCCCTCTGTCACGGTGAAGCCAGGAAATTCTAACCTCCAGAAGGGCCTATGACCATCGGAACGCGCTCGGAACGGGGGGAAAGGGAAGCCTGCGTGGAGGGACATGGTCTCAAAGAGGACTAGCTGTGCGCACGTTGTCCTTTTTTGGGGGAAACTGTTGCCCTTCTGTCATGGTGGAGCCAGGAAATCCCGGCCTTCGGGCGGGCCTCCGACCGTGGAACACGCTCGGAACGGTCAGAAACGGAGGCCTGCGCGTAGGGACAGAGTCTCGAACAGGATTAGGTGCACGTGTCACCCTCTTTTCAGGCAACTTTTGGCCCTCTGTCAGGGTGGGGCTGGGGAGTCGCGGCCTCCGGGCGGGCCTCCAACCGTCGGAACGCTGTTGGAACAGGCGGAAACGGAGTCCTGCACGGACGGACAGCATCTCAAAGAGGACTAGGTGTGCGCGCTTCGCCCTGATTTCGCGGTAACTTTTGCCCCTCTGTCAGAGTGGGGCGGGGAAATCGCGGCCTCTGGACAGGCCTCTGACCGTTGGAACGCGCTTGGAACGGGCAGACACGGATGCCTGCGCGTAGGGACAGCCTCTCCATCTGGATTAGGAGCACACGTCACCCTTTTTTCTGGTCAACTTTTGCCCCTCAGTCAGCGTGGGGCCGGGAAATCCCAGCCATCGGGCGGGCCTCTGTCCGTCGGAACGCGCTCGGAATGCGCGGAAACAGAGGGCTGCGCTCAGGGAAAGCGTCTCCAACAGGATTAGGTCCGCGCGTTACCCTTTTTTCCGGAAACATTTGCCTCTCTGTCAGTGTGGGGCTGGGAAATCCCGGCCTTCGGGCGGGCCTCCTACTGTCGGAACGCGCTCGGAACGGGTGGAAATGGAGGCCTGCGCAGGGGGACAGTGTCTCAAAGAGGACTACGTGCACGCGTCGCCCTCTTTTTGAGGCAACTCTTGCCCCTCTGGCAGGGTGGGGCGGGGAAATCGCGGCCTCTGGACGGGCCTCTGACCGTCAGAACGCGCTTGGAACGGGCAGACACGGACGCCTGCGCGTAGGGACAGCCTCTCCATCTGGATAAGGAGCGCACATCGCCCTTTTTTCTGGTCAACCTTTGCCCCTCTATCAGCGTGGGGCCGGGAAATCCCAGCCATCAGGCGGGGCTCTGACAGTCGGAACGCGCTCGGAACGGGGGGAAACGGAGTCCTGAGCGGAGGGACAGTGTCTCCAAGAGGACTGGATGCACATGTTTCCCTCTGTTTTCGGGGCAACTTTTGCCCCGCTGTCAGAGTGGGGGCCAGGAAATCGCTGCCTCTGGCAGGCCTCCGACCGTTGGAAGGCACTCAGAACGTGCGGAAACGGAGGCCTGCACGGAGGGACAGCTTCTCAAAGAATACTAGGTGCGCGTGCGCCGCTCTACTTTCAGGGCAACTTTTGCCCCTCTGTCAAGGTTTGGGCGGGAAATCAAGGCCTCCGGGTGGGCCACTAAACGTTGAAATACGCTCGGAAATGGTGGAAAAGGAGGCCTGTGCGGAAGGACGGTGTCTCCAAGAGGACTAGGTGCGCGCGCATCGCCCTGTTTTCGGGGCCACTTTTAGCCCTCTGTCAGGGTGGGGACAGGAAATCCCTAACCTTACCCTGGTGCAATCACATGTTGGAGGAGCTCCTGGTTTGGGATTACAAAATGGCTATTTTTGGTACAAATTCTCAGACTGCTGAGCACCAAAATGTTGGGGTAGTCAGAGAGAGCATGGGGGACCCAGAGGTGCAAGAGGGGCATCTGGGGAACCCACTTTTGGACAGAAATCGGGTGAAGAGGAACCAGGCTTGCAGCTGCCTCCGCCACAAAGCAAGCCCAGCACGACTGCTCCCAGCGAGTCGGAGCTTCGGCAAAGAAGGTCTGCTTCCAGGACTCGTGCGAAGAGAAATGATCAAAGCCAGGTCAGTGTTTTTAGACTCAACTCTGGGGAGTCCTTGGATGGTGGAATGAATCGGGGATACCCCGTACTTTCTCTTAAAAGACTCGGAAAAATGGTCCCCCCCCCCCCCACCTGGGAATTGGACAACAGCTCTTTAAAAGGCAAGCCCGGGCATGTCCGGGCTGCTTCTGCTGCTTCTGTTGCTTAAAAGGAAAATCAGGGCGATTTTTCCGCTTTAAAACAAAGTGTACAGACAACCCAAAGTGGACAATTCTGTGGGGTGGACAGTGGAGAATATTTACCCCATGCCCAGAGAGAGAAATGTGCAAAGGATAACCCCACAGAAGCAGCAAAAGGGGCTCCCCCCCGCAACCTCCTTTCCCAGCAACAAGGAAACATGCTGCAGAAAATTTCGCAACAGCCTCAGGCCATGCCGTTTACTGTTTCAATGGGAATGGGGCAATGTTTACTAAGACCCCAGCAACGGGTTCTTGGTCCTAGAAAGGGGGACATGGAGGTGCACGCAGGGAACATGCTGCAAGAGAGAGGAGTCCCTGTCACAGACCAGCAGCAGCGTGAAACTTTTAAAGCTGATGTTCAGAAGCGGCTGGATGCTCTGAAGGAGAGATGGCAGGCCGTTGTATTGCAAGAGGAGCAGGTGGAGATGCAAATTAGATGCAGCGAGACTCAAGAAGGGGTGCAAGAGCTTCAGGAAAAATTGAAACAGACAGAGCCTATCAGGATAGCACTGGAGCAAGAATATAAAATGTTGACAGCATTATTAGAAGGAAGAGGTTCTCTGTTGGGACAGTTACTCCCCTCCACAAATAAACCTGGCTTTTCAAGAAATGGGAGAAGAGACACAGGCATGTCCTGGACAGGCACAGATGGGTCCTGTGCTAGAGGAGAAAATGAGCCAGTGTGCAACACTTAAGGGACGGAAAAGATATGGGAAGGGAAAGTTTTCATCACTCCAAAGTTCATCTAAGCCTGAATTAAAGGACAATGAACGTGACAGATCTCCAGTAAGGATGAACAGGGGGGAATATTCAAAGGATAGCGATTTCCCTGCAAGGAGAAAAGACGCCTCTGCTGTAACCCATGATGAGTCTCTATCTCGGGTGACAGATGCAGCCTCTAGACTCAAGACGGGGAAGGCGCCCAGTCCCAACCTTGAACCGCAGAACCAGAGGGGAGTTTCTCCACTGCCACAACAGGAGAACGGGAGGAAAGAGGAGACGGAGATGGGACTCTCTTCAGGGGAAGAGTCATCAACGGACAGCGACATGGAGTTTTGTTTAGGGAAGGGAGTGGGCCGAGGCGGGATCCCTCACTCCTCGGAGGATGAGATAAACTCGGATTTTGACATCCGTGCTTATAATACGGACCCGGAGACAGACCTGTCGATGTTGGGGGATTCTGAAGTCTCAGAGACTAACGATAGCTCATAGAAGACCAGAGAGTTTGTGATCATACAGAACTGGACTGAAACCTTGTACACACCTGTCGATCAGGTAGGTGACATCATCATCCACAAAGAGTTTGCTGAGAACGACATGCTGAAGTTGTGGGGATATATGGTGGCGCATCTGGCCTCCTCGGTAAAGACCAACGATTTAACCAAACTGGCTCAGTCTAAAGTATGGGAACGCCTCGACAAAACATCACAGATTTTGAGGAGTCTGATGGCTGGCTTGTACGTCGCAGAAGTGAAGACGAACAAGCAGAAGGAGGTTATTAAATCGCTAGCCGCACAAGCGGTGTACAGGCTGCTGCTGGCACAAAAACCACAAAAACCAAAAAAAAAAAAAAATCCAGCCTAGAACCTTGGAGTGGTTGGAGGAAAAGAAAATGGTGAGGATCATTCAAGATATAAAAAGGACATGGGACACGGCTCCAGAACATCAAACCCCACCCTTTGGGGAACGTCTCTATGATACATCGAGCATGATGACACGAGACAGGTTTAAGGAGTGGCTGGATCTGATGATCATAATGCTGCAGAACAGGATGAAGATCAAGAAGCAACAGCAAGAGGAAAGGCCGTCGTCGAGGAGCAAGCGAGTCCCACCGAGCGAGATGCAAACGGTAGCGAATGTGACGCGGCTGAGGGAAGCTTCTCCGATGGCTGAGAGAGCTCTGGACCAAAGGTTGGGGGTGCGTGCTTCGGTGCCACCCCCTCTAATCGGTGAGGTGATACACTCAGTGAAAATGCCAAGGGAGTGGGAAGGGGAAGAGGTTCAGAAGAAGGGAGAAAAGAGGGGTGGTAATCTCTCAGATATAGATACGGGGGAGGAGGGGGAACAGGGGCAGGATCAGGAACTTCTAAGCAGTGCAGAGGGAGAGATGGGGGAGGCCGAAAAGAAGAGGCCACGACTACATAATCCTGTAAACAAAAGTGAGGGCAGGGGTGCCAAAGGAGGGGTGGGGACAGAGAGTCAAGTGACGGGTTCTGCTGCTGGGGAAGGGATGGGAGTGGGTGAGGAAGGGCAGGGGAGTGAGGCTGGGAAAACCGTGGAACACCATACTGGGGTTGTGGTTCAGTTTCTGCTTTCAGTGAGAGGAAAACTTGATCGAGAGACGAAGAATCCGCGATCGGGAGAAAGCAAAGGCGGCAGACCTCTTTGACAGATACGGACAAGGGGGCTAGGCCCAAGGGTGCTCAAAGGGAACCGAATCGGGGTGGGAAGGAAAAGCTGCGTACAGAGTTGTAAGTAGAACAATTTTGCATGGACGGGATCGGGATGGAGTGAGTAATGCTGCCGAACGGGAACCCACACAAACACACACAGGTACTCTACCTAGACCCAAGACATACGCCAGTGTTGCTAACAATCAGAGAGAACCGGAGACCGGAAGGATGGGAGCCCCTTTCTTTGGAGCGGCCTTTGAGGAAGAGGAGGATGCGCACATCGCGCAGTACCTCGAGGCTGCTTCAGATACTAGGGACCCCCAAAAAAGGTTTGTGGTCCTCTTCCGATACGTCGGAACTGACCCCAACAGAGACACCAGGACCTATCTGACAAAGACTCTTATGAGGGAGGTCCTAAAGATTGAAAAAGAACAGGTCGTGGCTGTGATTCAGTTACCGGGGTCTAGGGAGACCGACGTCTGTCTAGCCTCTGAGCTAGCCCACTGGAAATTTTGGGCAAAGTGTAAAGTGGCACAAAGGGCGAACCCCTCCTTATTGGAAGGTTTTGAGGTAGCCCCCCTCTTCAAGGACGATACTAGAATCCTGACTGTAAGCTTTCGCACGACCACCATCCCGGAGGAGGATGTGGCCCGGTGGGTCTCCAGGTATGCTGTGATACTGAACGGGCCATATAAAAGGATCGATGAGGAGGGCTTTTGGACGGGCGAGTACCATTGTGTGGTGTCCTTTAAAAATCAGAGCCAGGATAACAGGCAAGGGAAGATCCCAAAGTATTTCTTTCTGGGAGCAGAACGTGGAATCACCAGGTACAGCGGGCAACCTTCCGTGTGTTACCATTGTGGTTCCTATGAACATTACAGGAGGACGTGCACCACGCAGTTGTGTTCACGCTGCTGTGGCAAAGGGCACTCCACGCTCGCCTGCCAAAGGGGCATCCGATGCAATCTCTGTGAGGAGGCCGGCCATAGATATTGCTGGTGTCCTCAAGCTTATTGTAACCGGCAAGACGCCGAGAAGCTAAGTAAGGCGGAAAAGATGGCACAGGCGGGCAGAGAGAAGGCCTGGGCGAGAGAGCAGATGATGAGGAAGAATGTGGATGACTCCCAGGGAGTGGGTGCTGGAGAGCGGGAAATGAGCACGGGGGCTAACCATTTGGAGGGCATGGACACACGTCAGGAAGATGAGAGCTGGAAAGTAGCCGGTTCCCAGAGAAAAGGAAAGAACCTTGCACCTGCTGGTACGGCAAGGACGGGAGTTTCGCAGAGCGTAGAAGCAAATTCTAATAGGTTGCATCTTCTGAGAGAGGATGAGGGGGACGGAATAGAGGTGGATGGCGTATTGGGGGGTGAACGTGTCCAGGGAGATGATTTGGTAGGAGGGCCGAAAGGCACCCCACCAAAAGAGCAAAGGGTACACGGGAAAGGAAAGAGAGGAAAGGGCGCCAGGAGACCCATCCTCCTGAGCAAGGGGCTGTGCGCATGACATGCTGATGGCGGTATCTCAGGAATGCGATCAGCCGCGTGCAGAGACACTGCTGGAAGCAGATTCCTCGTCCTCCACTACCCTAGTGGCCATCCCCCCAGATGCGCCCCCCCCCCCAGGTCCAAGCTCTTTCAACCCTTCCCTCAGGTTCACCCTCTGACCTTCCTTCAGACCTTACCCCAGATCTCACGCCAGACCCACCTCACCCTCTCCACCCTCCTGACAACCCTTCCCCACCCACACTTGACGGTAGAGCTACACCTCCGGCTTTGTCCGAGGAGGTAGAAGTTTCCTCAGAGAGAGCGGAACAAGAACTGAGACGTGAGGATAGCGGTCCCCATTCAAGCGGGGCTCGTGTCTTTCAGGAAGCGGTGCAGATTGAGATTTTTTTACAATTCCTTGTATACTGGATAGACCGCACCAATTCCTTTATCTATTCACACTTATGGCAACACTTAGCCTTTCAACTTGGAACACACGAGGTCTGCGGCAACCAAAGAGAAGGGAGGAGATCATCCCACAACTAGCTAAGCTTCCCTATGATATCACGGTCTTACAGGAGACGCACATATGCAACGAGCAGCAGTGGAGCCACGCTCAGAGATTATGGTCCCCGGGACCGTGGGTGTGGTCCTATGGAGAAGAATGTGGTGCAGGGGTAGCTGTACTATTTCGGGAAAAACATGATCGCCATATTGACAACATTTTAGAGGCCCTCCCGGGGAGATTGATCGTGATCGATTTCTCCTTAAAAGATTTGTCGGCAGACGGCCTGGAGATCTCGAGGCCCTTTCGCTTATGTGGTCTCTACGTGCCTGTCGATAGTTCCCGGAGGAAAGGGTTTTGGGAAAACCTCGAGAACTTCTGCTTCACTCAGCGCCGTTTGATAATAGCGGGAGACTTCAACAATAGGACTAAACTATCCGACAGGATTCGTGCGGTCAACTCTCCCGTTCGGAGCAGAGCACTGACCCTGAGTGCAGAGGAAAGGGACCTAGAAAAAATCCTGATGAGTCAAGGACTCCGGGATAAAGCCTCAGAGGTGCCTAACGCGTTGAACTTCTTCCCCGTGCCTTGCAGGAAGGCGTTTCTAGATACTTTTCCCACTACAGATGGGGTGATGTTCACTTACTATTCGGGGAAAACAGCAAGCAGGTTAGACCGGTTCAGAGTCCCAAAGGAGATCAAGACAGAGAAATGGAACATCGTCGTCACCCCGTGGTCAGATCACACCATTCTGGCTGTCGAGCTGAGCTTTGGGCAGGTATACCCTAGGGGCAGACCCCTGTGGAGACTCAGACCCAAGATGCTGGACGCCTCCTGCAGGGACAACATGGCTAACTTTTTGGCCAATATGTTAACCCTGTGTGACATCTATTTCGATGAGTTACCAGAATGGTGGGAAAGGACCAAGAGGGCGATTAGGAACAGCTGCCGCAAGTATGAGTTTCAGGTGAATAGGCGAAGACTTCAGCACTACCAGGAGGCCGTCTTTCACTTCTTACAGTGCCACAGCAGAATTAATCAGGGAAGACCATATGACGAAGGGGTTTTGGTCCGGGCTAGGAAAGTCATCGCGGAATTCCACTACACCCAGAGGAGGAACCGGCTAAAGTACAGAGATTATAGAGGGAAGGGCTCCGCTGATGACGTAGAGGAGTGGGCGAAGGCTCGCAGTCCAAAGACACCCATAGAGATGAAAGGTCTGCGAGAGCTGGAAGGAGACGCGGTCGCCTTCCACCCGCAGGAGATGTTGTCTATCATGGGGCGATATTACCAGGAGGTTTTCGCTCCTAAGGACATTGACTCCCGCGAGATGGAACGCTTCTTGGAGGACGTTCCCAGAGAGAAAGCAGGCTCTTTTTATGGGAAACTGACAGAAGCGGAGAGTCAGATGTTAGAGGCACCTATTGAAGAAGAAGAGGTGAGGCGAGCCATCGTGACGGCGAAAGGAAATTCTGCCCCTGGAGCAGATGGGCTGGGATATGAATTTTATAGGATATTTCGGGAATGGCTCGTCCCCCCTCTGACAAAAGTGTTTAACTCATTACTGGCCCGAGAGCGACTGACCGAATCCTTTTATCAGGGCACTCTGATTTTCTTCCCTAAGAAAGGGGACCTGACGCTGCCGGCTAATTGGAGGCCCATAGCATTGACCAACATGGATTATCGCCTCCTAGCGAAGATACTGAACAGGAGACTGGCTAGCGTGGCGCACAAATTGGTCGTGGGGTACCAGACCAGTGCAGTGCCGGGGAGAGCTATGACAGATTCCCTCTGTCTAATGCGGGAGATCTTCCAGTTGGTTTGGGACAGGAAATGGGCAGGACGGATTCTCCTGTTAGATCAGAGCAAGGCATTCGATAACGTCCAGCACTCCTTCTTGTGGAGGGTTCTCCAATGGAAGGGCCTCCCGCCCTCCTATGTTGGGTTCCTCAAACTGCTGTATGCCGAAGCCACCGTCACTCCCCAGATCACTGGACAAAGGGGAAGTCGCATCGATTTACAATCAGGAGTAAGGCAGGGGTGTCCCTTGAGCCCACTCCTCTACATATTGGCTCTGGACGCTGTCCTGTGCCGCATACAGTTCGAGGAGGAGATAGTGGGGAACGTTCGGCCCTCCCTACCGGTGCTCCCATACAGATCAAGTTCGTGGCCCATGCCAATGACATCTCGCTGCTCCTGAATGACGACAGAGAGGTCAGGAGCGTGCAGCAGATCTTTGATACGTACGCACGTGCCTCGAGTTCTCAAATAAATGGGAAGAAATGTTGCCTTATTTCTTTTGATCCTGAGGACGAGCAGCTTAAGATTGCTCCCATGGAAACAGACCAAGAGGGAGAGGGCAGGAACGAGCAGAAGGTAGAGGAGGTGAAGATTCTGGGGATTTACTATTCCATAGCCAAGGAAGGGTGGAAGAGGAACTGGTTCGCTTTGCTTCAAAAGTTGAAGGAAAAAATTGGGATGTGGAGGAAGTGGCAACTGACCGTGTATCAAAACGTTGTTTACGTACGCACGTAGGTGTTGCCGGTAGCGCATAACATAGCGGTGGTCTACCCCCCTCCGGGAGCTGTGATGAAGGAACTGGAGAAGGAGCTCTTCAAATTCCTCTGGGGAATGGCCACCTTCCCTCTGGCGAGGGCGGTGGCCTATAGACAGATAGACCAGGCGGGTTTGGACCTCCCGGCTCTCCGTCTGCTAGAGGTGGCCTATTTCAGACCACAGGTCGTCAAGAAAGCGAGGATGGAGAGCCTCTCTCGATACCTGAGGGAACAGACTTTCCTGATAGAATATTTTCAAGACAGGAGGGTTCCGTTCCAGCTGTGTGACATCAGGTGGAGGTTGTATCATCAGCTGTATGATCTGCAAATGACCAGGCCCTGGCTTCCCGAGAGGGCGCAGACCTGCCCCAGACTGCAGTGTAAGAGCGGGGCTGTCACGAACGGGACGGTGCAAAAGGAGACGGTGAGGCACTTTGTCAGCGATTGTCCCACGTGGAAGGCGGTGTCTGAAGCACTGGACTGGCCAGACCTGGGCTCCCAGGACTGGGAATCGGTCGCGTCTGGCACAGAACCCACTCCTCCATTGAAGGGACCCAGGAGGAGAGTGCCCAGGAAGCGGCGGTGGAGAGAGACCACGGCTCCCAAGATGCACTGGACTGTGCCCTGGTCCACAATTAGGCTGATTAATCTGTACGTTCTGCTGGCACTGTCCCTCCAACGCCACAGAGAGATAAAGACACAAAAGGTGGCTGACGTGGCCGGCTTAGTCAAATTTGTCCAAGAGAAGATTTTTTGGTTGAGCCGCGAGGAAAAAGGGAGGATGCCGCCCAGTCGGTGGAGGAAATTGTGGCCGTGGTTGAGTGGGGCTCATGCCCCGATCACGTAATGTACATAAGCCACTCATACATGTTGCTCAGACACATGGCATGAACCTATCAGGAGAAGTCTATAGAACGTTCTTCTTGTAAATTTGATTTGTAAAGCCTGGGAATCTTGTAAATGTGTGTACATTTGGCATTTTGAAACCATGTAAATAATAGATGGGGTACTTTTCTATTTTTGTAATGTTGCAATTTTTGTGCCTTTTTGTACCTTTTGTAGGATGTGTTTATTTAAATAAAAAAAATCAACCTAAATTTCAACCTCTTTTCGGGGCAACTTTTGCCCCTCTGTCAGGGTGGGGCAGGGAAATCGCGGCCTCCAGGCGGGCCTCCGACCGTCGGAACGCTCTCAGAACGGGCAGAAACGGAGGCCTGCGTGGAGGGACAGCATCTCAAAGAGGACAAGGTGTGTCCGCGTCGCCCTCTTTTCGGGGCAACATTTTCCCCTCTGTCAGGGTGGGGCCGGGAAATCGTGGCCTCCGGGCGGGCCTCCAACTGTCGTAACGCGCTTGCAACAGATGGAAACAGAGGCCTGCGCAGAGGGACAGCGTCTCCAACAGGATTGGGTGCATGCGTCGCCCTTTTTTCCGGGCAACATTTGCCTGTCTGTCAGCTTGGGGCCGGGAAATTGCGGCCTCCGGGCGGGCTTGCGAATGTAGGGATGCGCTCAGAACGGGCAGAAACGGAGGCCTGCATGGAGGGACAGCGTATCAAAGAGGACTATGTGCGCACATCTCCCTGTTTTCGAGGAAACTTTTGCACCACTGTCTCGAAGGAGCCGGGAAAACCTGGCCTCAAGACGGGCCTATGACCATCAGAATGCAATCGGAAGTGGCGGAAACGGTGCCTGCACGTAGGTACAACATCTCAAAGAGGACTAGGTGTGCTCGCGTCGCTCTTTTTTGGGGCAAGTTTTGCCCCTCTGTCAAGGTGTGGGCGGGAAATCGCGGCCTCCGGGTGGGCCACGAAACGTTGGAATACGCTCAGAACTGGCGGAAAAGGAGGCCTCCGCGAAAGGACAGTGTCTTCAAGGGGAAAAGATACGCGTGAGTCTCCCTGTTTTCGGGGCCACTTTTGCCCCTCTGTCAGGGTGGGGCCAGGAAATCCCAGCCTCCGGGCGGGCCTACGACCATTGGAACGCGCTTGGAATGGGCGGAAACGGAGGCCTGCGCGGAGGGGCTGCGTCTCAAAAAGGACTAGTGTGTCTGTGTATCCTTTTTTTCCGGCAACCTTAGGCCCTCTGTCAAGGTGAGGCCGGGAAATAGCAGTCTCCGGGCGGTCCTCCAATCATCGGAACGCGTTCGGAACGGGCAGAAACCGAGGCATGGGCAGAGGGACAGCGTCTCAAAGAGGACTAGGTGCGTGTGTCGCCACTTTTTCGAGGCAACTTTTGCCCCTCTGACAAGGTGGAGCCGGAAATCCCGGCCTCCAGGCGTGCCTCCGACCGTAGGAGCGCACTCGGAACGGGCGGAAACGGAGGCCTGCGCGAAGGGAAAGCATCTCAAAGAGAACAAGGTGTGTCCTTGTCTCCCTCTTTTCAGGCAACTTTTGGCCCTCTGTCAGGGTGGGGCAGGGAAATAGCGCCATCTCGGCCGGCCTCCAACTGAAGTAACGCGCTCGGAACAGGCAGAAACGGAGGCCTGCGTGAAGGGACAGCGGGTCGAAGAGAACTAGGTGAGCGAGTCGCCCTTTTTTCGGGTCAACTTTTGCCCCTCTGTCATGGTGGAGCCGGGAAATCCCCACCTCCGGGCGGGACTACGACTGTCGGAGCGCACTCGGAACGGGCGGAAACGGAGGCCTGCGCGAAGGGACAGCGTCTCAAAGAGAACAAGGTGTGTCCTTGTCTCCCTCTTTTCAGGCAACTTTTGCCCCTCTGTCATGGAGGATCCAGAAAATCCGGGCCTCCGGGCGGGCCTCCATTAATTGGAACGCGCACGGAACTGGCGGAAACGGAGGCCTGCACAGAGGGACAGCGTCTCAAAGGGGACTAGGTGCGCACGTGTCGCCCCTTTTTCTGGGCAACTTTTGCCCTTCTGTCAGCATGGGGCCGGGAAATCCCGGCCTCTGGGCGGGCCTCCGACCGTCGGAATGCGCTCGGAATGGGCCGAAACGGAGGCCTGCGCAGAGGGATAGCATCTCAAAGAAGACTAGGTGTGTCCGTTTCGCCCTCTTTTCAGGCAACTTTTGGCCCTCTGTCAGGTTTGGACCAGGAAATCCCGGCCTCCGGGTGGGCGTCCGACTGCAGGAAAGCGTTCGGAACGGGCAAAAACGGAGGCCTGCATGGAGGTACAGCATCTTAAAGTGGACTAAGTGCGCGCGTTGACCCTTTTCGAAGCAACATTTGCCCCTCTGTCATGGTGGAGCCGGGAAATCCTGGCTTGCAGACTGGCCTACGACCATCGGAACGCACTCGGAAAGTGCGGAAATGGAGACCAGTGGGGAGGAAAAGCGTCTCAAAGAGGACTAGGTGCGCTCGCGTCGCCCTGTATTCGGGGAAAATTTTGCCCCTCTGTCAGTGACTGGCCGGGAAATCGGGGCGTCCGGGCATGCGTCCGACCTTCGGAACGGGCTCGAAACGGGCGGAAACGGAGGCCTGCGCGTTGGGACAGCATCTCCAACAGGATTAGGTGTGCGAGTCGCCCTTCATTCCGGGCAACTTTTGCCTTTCTGTGAGCGTTAGGCCGGGAAAACCAGCCCTTTGGGCGGACCACCGACCGTCGGAACGTGCTCAAAACTGGCCGTAACGGAGGCCTGCGTGGAGGGACAGCGTCTCAAAGAGGACTAGGGGCGCGCGTGGCCCTCTTTTCGAGGCAACTTTTCCCCCTCTGTCCGTGAGGGGCCGGGAGATCGCGGCCTCCGGCCGGGCCTCCGACCATCGCAACGCTCTCCGTACGGGCGGAAACGGAGTCTTGCGTGGAGGGACAGCGTCTCAAAGAGGACTAGGTACGCGCGTTGCCCATTTTTCGGGGAAACTTTTGCCCCTCTGTCATGGTGCAACCGGGGTGTCCCGATATCCGGGCAGGCCTTCGACCGCCAGAACGAGATCCGAACGGGCGAAACGGAGGCCTGCGCGTAGGAACAGCGTCTCCAACAGGATTAGGTGCGCACGTCGCCCCTTTTTCCGGGCATCTTTTGCCTCTCTGTCTGCGTGGGTCCGGGGAATCCCAGCCTTCGGGTGGGCCTCCGACCGTTGGAACCCGATCGGAACGTGAGGAAATGGAGAGCTGCGCAGAGGCACAGCGTCTCAAAGAGGACTGCGTGCACGTGTCGCCCTTTTTTTGGGGCAACTTTTGCCCCTCTGTCATGGGGGGGGCAGGGAAATCCCGGCCTCCGGGCAGGACTCCAATCGTCGGAATGCTTTCGGAACGGGCGGAAACGAAGGCCTGGGGGAACGGACAGCGTCTCAAGAGGAATAGGTGCGCGCGCGTCGCCCTTTATTCGGGGCAACTTTTGCCCCTCTGCCAGTAACGGCCGGGAAATCGCGGCCTCCGGGTGGGTTCCGACCGGCGGAACGCGCTTGGAGCGGGTGGAAACGGAGGCCTGCACATAGGGACAGCATCTCCAACAGGATTAGGTGTGCGCGTCGCCCTTTTTTCCGGGTAACTTTTGCCTCTCTGCCAGCGTGGGGCCAGGAAATCCCAGCCTTCGGTGGGGCATCCAACCATCGGGACTCGCTTGGTACGGGCGGAAACGGAGGCCTGCGTGGGGGGACAGCGTCTCAAAGAGGACTAGGTGTGTCCTTGTCGCCCTCTTTTCGGGAAAGCAGTTGCCCATCGTCACTGTGGGGCCCGGAAATCCCGGCCTCCAGCCTGGCCTGCAATCGTCAGAACGCGCTCGGAACGGGTGGAAACGGAGGCCTGCGCGTCGGGACAGCTTCTCCAAGAGGATTAGGTGCACGCGTCGACCTTTATTCTGCGGAACTTTTGCCTCTCTGTCAGCGTGGGTCCGGGAAATCCCGGGCTCCAGGCAGGCCTCCGACCGTCGGAATGCGCTCGGAACGGCGGAACCACAGGCTTGAGCGGAGGGACAGCGTCTCAAAGAGGACTATGTGCGCACGTCGCCCTTTTTTCAGGGAAACTTTTGCCCCTCTGTCATGGTGCAGCCGGCATATTCCGACCTCTGGACAGGCCTACTACCATCAGAACGCGATCGGAACGGGAGAAACAGAAGCCTGCTCATAGGAACAGCGTCTCCAACAGGATTAGGTGCGCACGTCGCCCTTTTTTCCGGGCATCTTTTGCCTCTCTGTCTGCGTGGGTCCGGGGAATCCCAGCCTTCGGGCGGGCCTCCGACCGTTGGAACCCGTTGGGAACGGGAGGAAACGGAGAGCTGCGCAGAGGCACAGCGTCTCAAAGAGGACTACGTGTGCGCGTTGCCCTATTTTCGGGGCAACTTTTGCCCCTCTGTCATGGTGGAGCCGGGAAATCCCAGCCTCCGGGCAGGGCTCCGACCGTCGGAACGCACCCGGAAACGGCAGAAACGGAGGCCAGCGCAGAGGGACGGCGTCTCAAAGAAGACTAGGTGTGTCTGCGTCGCCCTCTTTTTGGGGCAACTTTTTCTCCTCTATCAGGATGGGGCTGGAAATCGAGGCATCCGGGCAGGCATCCGAACGTCAGAACGCACTCGGAACAGGCGGAAACAGAGGACGCGCGGAGGGACAGCGTCACCAAGAGGACTAGGTATGTGTGTGTCACCTTGTTTTTTGGGTATCTTTTGCCCCTCTATCAGGGTGGAGCCGCGAAATCCAGGGCTCCCGGTGGGCCTCCAACCGTCGGAATTGTCGGAAACGGAGGCCTGCGCGGAGGGACAGCGTCTCCAATAGGACTAGGTGCGCGCGCGTCGCCCTATTTTCGGGGCAACTTTTGCCCCTCTTTCAGGGAGGGGCCAGGAAATCGTGGCAACCAGGCGGGCCTCCGACTGTCGGAACACAGTCGGAAAGGGCAGAAACGGAGTCCTGCGTGGAGGGACACCTTCTCAAAGAAGACTAGGTGTGTCCGCGTGGCCCTCTTTTCGGGGCAAATTTTGCCCCTCTGTCAGAGTGGGGCCAGGAAATCGTGGCCCCCAGGCGGGACTCCGACTGTCGGAACGTGCTCGGAATGGGCGGAAACGGAGGCCTGCGCGGAGGGACAACGTCTCAAAGAGGACTAGGTGTCCCCGCGTCACCCTGTTTTCTGGGCAATTTTTGCCCCTCTGTCTGGGTGGGGACAGGAAATCGAGGACCACGGCCGGGCCTCCGACCGTCGGAACGCGCTCAGAACGGGCGGAAATGGAGGCCTGCGCGGAGGGACAGCTTCTCAAAGAAAACTAGGGGCGCGCGCGTCGCCCTCATTTCGGGGCAACTTTTGCCAAACTGTGAGGGTGGGGCCGGGTAATCGTGGTCTCCAGGCGGGGCTCCGACCGTCAGAACCCTCTCAGAATGGGCGAAAATGGAGGCCTGCGCGAGGGAAAGTGTCTGAAAGTGGACTAGGTGCACGCGCGTCGCCCTGTTTTCGGGGCAACTTTTGCCTTTAAGTCAGGGTGGGGCCAGGAAATACCGGGGTTCCGCGGGCCTCTGACTTTCAGAACGTGCTCGGAATGCTCAGAAATGGAGGCCTGCCCGGAGGGACAGCTTCTCAAAGAAAACTAGTGGTGCGCGCGTCACACTCCTTTCGGGGCAACTTTTGCCCATCTTGAGTGTGGGTCCAGGAAATCGCAGCCTCCGGGCGGGCCTCCGACCGTCGGAACGCTCTCGGAACAGGCGAAAACGGAGGCCTGCGTGAAGGGACAGCGCCTCAAAGAGGAACAGGTGTGCGCGTCGCCCTGTTTTCCGGGCAACTTTTGCCTCTCTGTCAGAGAGGGGCCGGTAAATCCCTGCCTTCGGGCGGGCCTCCGACCGTCGCAACGCGCTCGGAACGGGCGGAAAAGGAGGCCTGTGTGGAGGGACAGCCTCTCACAGAAAACTAGATGTCCGTGCATCGCCCCCCTTTCGGGGCAACTTTTCCCCTCTGTCAGCGTGGCGCCGGAAAATTGGGGCTTCCGGGCGGGCCTCCGACCGTCAGAACGCACTCAGAACGGGCGGAAACGGAGGCCTGCATGAGGGACAGCGTCTCAAAGAGGACAAGGAGCACACGCGTCCCCCTGTTTTCGTGCAACATTTGCCCCTCTGTCAGGGTGGAGGCAGGAAATCCCGTCCTCCTGGCGGGCCTCCGACCGTCGGCACGCGCTTGGAACGGGCGGAAACGGAGGCCTGCACAGAGGAACAGCATCCCAAAGAGGACTAGGTGAGTCCGCATCACCCTCTTTTCTGGGCAACTTTTGGCCCTCTGTCAGGGTGGGGCCGGGAAATCGCGGCCTCTGAGCGGGACTCCGATCGTCGGAATGCGCTCGGAATTGACGGAAACAGGGCCTGCGGAGAGGGACAGCGCCTGAAAAGGACTAGTTGCGCGCATCACCCTCTGTTCGGGGAAACTTTTGGCCCTCTGTTAGAGTGGGGCCGGGAAATCCGGGCCTTTGGGTGGGCCTCCAACCATCGAAACGCGGTCGGTACTGTCAGAAATGGAGGCCGACAAGGAGGACAGCATCTGAAACAGGACTAGGTGTGTCTGAGTCGCCCTCTTTTCGGGGCAACTTTTGTCCCTCTTTCAGGGTGGGGACGGGAAATCCTGGCCCCCGTGCAAACCTCCGAACGTCGGAACGTGCTCGGAACGGGCAGAAAAAGAGGCCTGCGCTGAGAGACAGCGTCTGAAAAGGGACTAGGTGTGTCCGCGTCACCGTCTTCTTGCGGAAACTTTTGGGCGTCTGTCAGGGAGGGGCCTGGAAATCGCGGCCTCCTGGCGGGCCTCCGACTGTCGGAACGTGCTCGGAACGGGTGGAAACGGTGGCCTGAGCGAGGGACAGTGTCTCCAAGGGGACTAGGTGTGTTCCACGTCACCCTCTATTCGGGGCAACTTTTGGCCATCAGTCAGCGTGGGCCGGGAAATTGCAGCCTCCGGGCGGTCCTCCGACCGTCGGAACGCGCTTGGAATGGGTGGAAACAGAGGCCTGCACAGAGGGAAAGCGTCTCCAAGGGGACTAGGTGGATGCACGTCCCCCTGTTTTCGGGCAAAGTTTGCCCAACTGTCAGCATGGGGCCGGGAAATCGCGGCCTTTGTGCAAGTCTCCGACCGTCGGAGCGCGCTCGGAACGGGCAGAAACGGAAGCCTGCGCGAAGGACAGTGTCTCAAAGAGGACTAGGTGCGGGCTCTTCGTCCTGTTTTCCAGGCACATTTTGCCTCTCTGTCAGGGTGGGGCCGGGAAATCCCAGCCTTCGGGTGAGCATCCAACTGTTGTAACGAGCTCAGTATGGGCAGAAACGGGGGCCTGCGCGGAGGCACAGCATCTGAAAGAGGACTATGTGTGTCCGCGTGGCCGTCTTTTTGCGGCAACTTTTGCCTCTCTGTCAGAGTGGAGCCGGGAAATCGCGGCCTCTGGGCGGGACTCCGACCTTCAGAAAGCGCTCAGAATGGGCAGTAACGGAGTCCCGCGTGGAGGGACATCATCCCCAAAAGGACTAGGTGCGTGCATCGCCCTTTTTTCCTGGCAACTTTTGCCGCATTGTCAGCGTAGGGTCGGGAAATCGCAGCCTCCGTGCAAGCCTCCGACCGTCGGAACACGCTCGGAACGGGCAGAAACGGAAGCCTGCGCGAAGGACAGTGTCTCAAATAGGACTAGGTGCGTGCATTGCCCTGTTTTCCTGGCAACTTTTGCCCCTCTGTCAGGGTGGAACCGGGAAATCGCAGCATCCGGGCGGGACTCCGACCGTCTGAACGCACTCGGAACGGGCTGAAACGGAGGCCTGCGCCAAGGACAGCTTCTAAAATAGGACTCGGTGCGCGCGCTTCACCCTGTTTTCCGGGCATCTTTTGCCTCTCTTTCAGGGTCGGGATGGGAAACCCTGGCCTTCGGGCAGGTCTCCGACCGTCGTAACGCGCTCGGTATGGGCAGAAACGGGAGCCTGCGCGGAGGGACAGCGTCTCAAAGAGGACTATGTATGTCCGCGTGGCCCTCTTTTCGGAGCAAATTTTGCCCCTCTGTCAGAGTGTGGGTGGGAAATCGTGGCCTCCTGGAGGGCCCCCGACCGTCGGAACGCACTCAGAACAGGCAGAAACGGAGGCCTGCGTGGAGGGACAGCGTCTCAAATAGGAGTAAGTGCTTTGCATGTCCCCTTTTCGGGGCAACTATTGCCCCTCTGTCAGGCTTGGGCCAGGAAATCGCGGCCATTGGGCAGGCCTCCGTCCGTTGGAAAACGCTCGGAATGGGCAGAAATGGATGCCTGCGCGGAGGGACAGGGTCTCAAAGAGGACTAGGTGTGTCCGCGTCACCCTCTTTTTGGGGAAACTTTTGGGCCTCTGTCAGGGATGGGCCGGGAAATGACGGCCTCCAGGCAGGCCTCCGACCATCGGAACGTACTCGGAATGGGCATAAACGGAGGCTTGCGCGAAGGACAGTGTCTCAAAGAGGACTAGGTGCGTGCGCGTCGCCCTTGTTTTCGGGGCAACTTTCGCCCCCCTGTCACGGTGTGCCCGGGAAATGGCGGCCTCCGGTCGGGCCTCCGAACGTCGGAACGCACTCGGAATGGGCGGAAACGGAGGACTGCATGGAGGGATAGTGTCTCAAAGAGAACTAGGTATGTCCGTGTCGCCCTCTTTTCGGGGCAAGTCTTGCTCTTCTGTCAGGGTGGGGCTGGGAAATCGCAGCCTCTGAGCAGGCTGCTGACTGTTGGAACGCGCTTGGTAAGGTCAGAAACGCAGGCCTGCGTGTAGGGACAGCGTCTCAAAGAGGACTAGGTGCGTCCGCGTGGCCCTCTGTTCGGAGCAACTTTTGCCCCTCCGTCAGAGTGTGGGTGGGAAATCGTGGCCTCCTGGAGGGCCTCCCACCGTCAGAATGCACTCAGAACAGGCAGAAACGGAGGCCTGCGTGGAGGGACAGCGTCTCAAAGAGGAGTAAGTGCTTTGCATGTCCCCTTTTCGGGGCAACTATTGCCCCTCTGTCAGGCTTGGGCCAGGAAATCGCGGCCATCGGGCAGGCCTCCGTCTGTTGGAAAACGCTTGGAATGGGCAGAAATGGATGCCTGCGCGGAGGGACAGGGTCTCAAAGAGGACTAGGTGCGTCCGCGTGGCCCTCTTTTCGGGGCAACTTTTGCACCTCTGTCAGGGTGGGGCCGAGAAATCGCAGAGTCCAGGCGGGCCTCCCAGCGTCGGAACGCGCTCGGAACAGGAGGAAACGGAGGACTGCGCGAAGGACAGCTTCTCAAAGAGGACTCGGTACGCGCGCTTCGCCCTGTTTTCCGGGCATCTTTTGCCTCTCTCTCAGGGTCGGGCTGGGAAATCCTGGCCTTCGGGCTGGCCTCTGACCGTCGTAATGCGCTCGGTATGGGCAGAAACAAAAGCCTGCGTGGAGGGACAGCGTCTCAAAGAGGACTATGCGTGCCCGCGTGGCCTTCTTTACGGAGCAACTTTTGCCCCTTGTCAGGCTGGGGCCAGGAAATCACGGCCACTGGGCGGGCCGCCGACCATTGGAACATGCTCGGAAAGGGCGGAAATGAAGGCCTGCGCGGAGGGACAGCGTCTCAAAGAGGACTAGGTGTATCCACGTCAACCTCTCTTTGGGGAAACTTTTGCTCCTCTGTCATGGTGGGGACGGGAAATCGCAGCCTCCGGGCGGTCCTCCGACCATAGGAACGTCCTCGGAACGGGCAGAAACAGAGGCCTGCGCGGAGGGACAGCGTCTCAAAGAGGACTAGGTGTGTCTGCGTCACCCTCTTTTTGGGGAAACTTTTGGGCCTCTGTCAGGGTGGGGCTGGGAAATCGCGGCATCCGGGCAGGCCACTGACCATGGAAACATGCTCGGAAAGGGCGGAAACCGAGGCCTGCGCGAGGGACAGCATCTCAAAGAGGACTATGTATGCCCGCGTGACCCTCTTTTTGGGGCAACTTTTGGACCTCTGCCCGGATGGGGCCGGGAAATCACGGCCTGTGGGCGGGCCTCCGACCATTGGAACGCGCTCTGAATGGGCGGAAACGGATTTCCGCGCGGATGGACAGCGTCTCAAAAGGCACTAAGTGTGTGCGCGTCACCCTCTTCTTGGGGAAACCTTTGGGCCTCTGTCAGGGTGGGGCCGGGAAATCGCGGCCTCTGGCGGGCCTCCGACCATCGGAACGCGCTCGGAATGGGTGGAAATGGAGGCCTGCGCGGAGGGACAGTGTCTCAAAGAGGACTAGGTGTGTCCGCGTCGCCCTCTTTTCGGGGCAACTTTTGGCCCTCTGTCAGGGTGGGCCGGGAAATCGCGGATCCGGGCGGGCCTCGGACCTTCAGAACATGCTCTGAACGGGCGCAAATGGAGGCCTGCACGAGGGACTGCGTCTCCAAGGGAACCAGGTGTGTCCGTGTGGCCCTCTTTTCAGGGCAACTTTTGTCCCTCTGTCAGAGTGGGGCCGGGAAATCGCGGCCTCCAGGAGGGCCTCCGACCGTTGGAACGCACGCAGAACAGACAGAAACGGATTCCTGCGCGGAGGGACAGCATCTCAAAGAGGACGCTGTGTGTCCTTGTGGCCCTCTTCTCGGGGCAACATTTGGACCTCTGTCAGGGTGGGGCCGGGAAATCACGGCCTCTGGGGTGGCCTCCGACCGTCGGAACGTGCACGGAATGGGCAGAAATGGATTTCTGCGCGGAGGGACAGCGTCTCAAAGGGGACTAGTGTGTCCGCGTCACCCTCTTTTCAGGGCAAACTTTGCTCCTCTGTCAGGGTGGGGCTAGGAAATCGCGGCCACCGGCGGGACTCTGACCGTCGGAACGTGCTCTGAACGGGTGGAAACAGAGGTCTGTGTGGAACGACAGCGTCTCAAAGAGGACTAGGTGTGTCCACATCGCCCTCTTTTCGGGGCAAGTCTTGCCCATCTGTCAGAGTGGGGTCGGGAAATCGCGGCCTTTGAGCGGGCCTCCGACTGTCGGAACGCCCTTGGTAAGGGCTGAAATGGATGCCAGCGTGGAGGCACAGCGTCTCAAAGGGGATTAGGTGTGTCCGCGTGGCTCTCTTTTCGGGGCAACTTTTGCCCCTCTGTCTGGGTGGAGCCGGGAAGGCGCGGCCTCCGAGCTGGTCTCCGACTGTCGGAACGCGCTCGGAATGGGCGGAAACGGAGGCCTGCGGGAGGGACTGCGTCTCCAAGGGAACCAGGTTTGTCTGTGTGGCCCTTTCTTCGGGGCAACTTTTGCCTCTCGGTCAGGGTGGAGCCGGGAAATCCCGGCCTCCGGGCGGGCCTCAAACCATGGGAACGCGTTCGGAACGGGCAGAAACGAAGGGCTGCGCGTAGGGACAGTGCGTCAAAGAGGTCCAGGTGCGTGCGTTGCCCTGTTTTCCGGGCAATTTTTGCCCTCTGTCAGGGTGGAGCCGGGAAATCGCGGCCTTTGGGCGGTCTCCGACCATCGGAACGCGGTCGAAACGGGTGGAAACGGGGGCCTGCGCGTAGGGACAGCGTCTCAAAGAAGACTAGGTGTGTCCGCGTCGCCGTCTTTTTGGGGTAAATTTTGCCCCTCTTTCAGGGTGGTGCCGGGAAATCGCAGCCTCCGGTCGTGCATCGGAACGTGGAACGTGCTCGTAACAGGCAGAAACGGAGGACTGCGCAGAGGGACTCCATCTCAAGACTAGATGTGTCTGCGTGCCCGTCTTTTCAGGGCAACGTTTTGCCCCTCTGTCAGACTGGGGCCGGGAAATCCCGGCCTCCGGGTGGGCCTCCGTCCATAGGAACACACTTGAAATATACGAAAACAGAGGCCTGCGCGGAGGGACAGCGCCTCAAAGAGGACTAGATGCGGGCGTCGCCATGTTTTCTGGGCAACTTTTGCGCATCTGTCAGGGTGGGGCCGGAAATCTCGGCGCCCGGGCCGGACTTTGACCGTCACAACACGCTCAGAACGGGCGGAAGGGAGTCCTGCGTGGAGTAAAAGCGTATCAAAGAGGACTAGGAGTGTCCACGTGGCCTTCCTTTCGGGGGAACTTTTGCCCCTCTGTCAGGGTGGGGCCGGAAATCGCGACCTCTGGTATGGCCCCGACCGTCGGAACGCGCTCTGAACAAGCAGAAATGGAGGCCCCCGCAAAGGGACAGCGTCTCCAAGGGGACTAGGTGCGCGCACATCCCCCTCTTTTTGGGGCAACTTTTGGCCCTCTGTCAGGGTGGGCCGGGAAATCGCGACCTCTGGGCGGGCCTCCGACCATCAAAACGTGCTCGGAAAGGGCGGAAACGGAGGCCTGTGCGAGGGACAGTGTCTCTAAGGGGACTAGATGTGTCCGGGTCACCCTCTTTTTGGGGAAAGTTTTGGCCTCTCTCAGGGTGGGGCCAGGAAATCGCGGCCTCCGGGTGGGCCTCCGAATATCAGAACGTCCTCGGAACAGGCGGAAACGGAGGCCTGTGCGAGGGACAGCATCTCAAAGAGGACTATGTGTGTCCGCGTGGCCCTCTTTTCGGAGCAACATTTGGACCTCTGTCAGGGTGGGGCCGGGAAATCGCGACCTCTGGTATGGCCCCGACCGTCGGAACGCGCACGGAATGGGCGGAAACGGATTTCTGCGTGGAGTGACAGCGTCTCAAAGGGGACTAGGGGTGTGCGGGTCACCCCCTTTTTGACGAAACTTTTGGGCTTCTGTCAGGGTGGGCCCGGGAAAACGCGTCCTCAGGGCGGGCCTCCAACTGTCGGAACGCGCTCGGTAAGCGCTGAAATGGATGCCTGCGTGGAGGTACAGCGTCTCAAAGGGGACTAGGTGTCTCTGGGTCACCCTCGTTTTGGGGCAACTTTTGCTCCTCTGTCAGGGTGGGGCCAGGGAATCGTGGCCGCCGGCGAGACTCCGACCGTCAGAATACGCTCAGAATTGGCGGAAACGGAGGCCTGCGCGGTTGGACAATGTCTCAAAGAGGACTAGGTTTGTTCGCGTCGCCCTGTATTCGGGGCAACTTTTGTCCCTCTGTGATGGTGGGCCGGGAAATCGCAGCCTCCGGTCGGGCCTCTGACCGTCAGAACGCGCTCGGAACGGGCGGAAACGGAGGCCTGCGTGGAGCGACAGCATCTCAAAGAGAACTAGGTATTTCTGCGTCGCCCTCTTTTCGGGGCATGTCTTGCCCATCTGTCAAAGTGGGCTGTGAAATCGCAGCCTCTGAGCGGGCTTCCAACTGTCGGAACGCGCTTGGTAAGGGCAGAAACGGAGGCCTGCGTGTAGGGACAGTGTCTGAAAGAGGACTTGGTGCGCGCGCGTCGTCCTGTTTTCGGGGCAACTCTAGCCCCACTGTCAGGGTGGGGTCGGGAATTCGCGGCCTCTGGGCGGGCCTCTGACCGTCGGAACGTGCTCAGAACGGGTGGAAATGGAGGCCTGGGCGAGGGACAGCGACAAAGAGAATACTAGGTGTGTCCGTGTGGCCCTCTTTTCGGGGCAACTTTTGCCCCTCTGTCAGGGTGGAGCCAGGAAATCGCAGCCTCTGGGTGGGGTTCCGACTGTCGGAATGCACACGGAACTGTTGACACGGATTCCTGCGCGGAGGGACAGCGTCTCAACGGGGATTAGGTGTGTCCGAGTCACCCTCTTTTCATGGCAACTTCTGGCCCTCTGTCAGGGTGGAGCCGGGAAATCGCGGCCTCCGGGCAGTCCTCCGACCGTCGGAAAGCGCTCGGAATGAGTGGAAATGGATACATGTGCGGAGGGACAGCGTCTCCAAGAGGACTAGGTGCGCGCATATCCCCCTGTTTTTGGGACAACTTTAGCCCCACTGTTAGCGTGGGGCCGGGAAATCTCTTCCTCTGGGCGGGCTTCCGACCGTCGGAACACGCTGGGAACGGGCGGAAGCGGAGGCCTGCGCAGAGGGACAGCGTCTCAAAGAGCACTAGGTGTATCCGCGTCACCCTCTTTTCGGGGTAACTTTTCGCCCTCTGTCAGAGTGGGGCCGGGAAATCTCGGCCCCCGGGCAGGCCTCCGACTGTCGGAACGCGCTCGGAACGGGCGGAAGCGGAGACCTGGGCGAGGGACAGCGTCTCAAAGAGGAGTAGGTGTGTCCGCGTCACCCTCTTTTCGGGGTAACCCTTCGCCCTCTGTCAGAGTGGGGCCGGGAAATCTCAGCCCCCGGGCGGGCCTCTGACCGTCGGAACGCACTCGGAACGGGCGGAAATGGAGGCCTGCGTGAGGGACAACGTCTCAAAGAGAACTAGGTGTGTCCACGTGGCCCTCTTTGTGGGGCAAGTTTTGCCCCTCTGTCAGGGTGGAGCAGGGAAATCGCGGCCTCTGGGCGGATATCCGACCGTCGGAACGCACTCGGAACGGGTGGAAACGGATTCCTTCGCGGAGGGACAGCGTCTCAAATGGGACTAGGTGTATCCGTGTCACCCTCTTTTCGGGGCAAGTTTTGCCCCTCTGTCAGGGTGAGGCTGGGAAATCGCGGCCTCCGGGCGGGCCTCTGACCTTCGGAACGCGCTCGGAAAAGGCGGAAACGGAGGCCTGCGCGTAGGCACTGTGTCTCCAATAGGCCTGGGTACGCGCGCTTCCCCCTGTTTTCGGGGCAACTTTAGCCCCACTTTAAGTGTGGGGCCGGGAAATAACGGCCTCTGGGTGGGCCTCCGACCATCGGGAAGCTTTCGGAACGGGCGGAAGCGGAGGCCTGCGCGAGGGACGTCTCAAAGCGGACTAGGTATGTCCACGTGGCCCGCTTTTCGGGGCAAGGTTTGCCCCTCTGTAAGGGTGGAGCCGGAAAATCGCGGCCTCTGGGCGGACATCCGACCGTCGGAACACACTCGGAACGGGTGGAAACGGACTCCTGCGTGGAGGGACAGTGTCTCAAAGGGGACTAGGGGTGTCCGCGTCACTCTCTTTTCGGGGAAACTTTTGGCCCTCTTTCAGGGTGAGGCCAGGAAATCGTGGCCTCCGGGTGGTCCTCCGACCGTCGGAACGCGCTCGGAACGGGTGGAAACGGAGGCCTGCGTGGAGGGAGAGCGTCTCCAAGAGGACTAGGTGCGCGTGTCCCCCTGTTTTCAGGCTAGCTTTTGCCCCGCTGTCAGCGTGGGGCCGGGAAATCCCGGCATCCGGGGGGTCCTCAGACCATCGGAACGCACTCGGAATGGTCTGAAACGGAGGCCTGAGTGAGGGACAGCGTCTCAAAGGGGACTAGGTGTGTCCGCGTCACCCTCTTTTTGGGGAAACTCTTGGGCCTCTGTCAGCGTGGGGCCTGGAAATCACGGCCTCTGTGCGGGCCTCCGACCGTCGGAACGCGCTCGGAACAGGCAGGAATGGAAGCCTGCATGGAGGGACAACGTCTCAAAGAGGACTAGGTGTGTCCGCGTCACCCTCTTTTTGGGGAAACTTTTGGGCTTCTGTCAGGGTGGGGCCGGGAAATCGCGGCCTCCAGGCGGTCCTCCAACCATCGGAACATGCTTGGAATGGGCGGAAACGTAGGCCTGCGTGGAGGGACAGCGTCTCAAACGGGACTAGGTGTGTCCGCGTCACCCTCTTTTTGGGGAAACTCTTGGGACTCTGTCAGGGTGGGGCCGGGAAATCGGGGCGTCCGGGTGGGCCTCTGACCATCGGAACGTGCTCGGAACGGGCGGAAACGGAGGCCTGCGCGAGGGACAGCGTCTCAAAGAGGACTATGTATGTATGTGTGACCCTCTTTTCGGCGCAACTTTTGCACCTCTGTCAGGGTGGGGCAGGGAAATTGCGGCTTCTGGTAGGGCCTCCGACCGTCGGAACGCGCACGGAATGGGCGGAAACGGATTTCTGCGCGGAAGGACAGCGTCTCCAAGGGGACTAGGTGTGTCGGCATCACCTTCTTTTTGGGGAAAATTTTGGGCCTCTGAAAGGGTGGGGCCGGGAAATCGCGGCGTCCGGGTGGGCCTCTGACCGTCGGAACGCACTCGGAACGGCGGGCACAGATTACTGCGCGGAGGGACAGCATCTCAAAGGTGACTAGGTGCGTGCATCTCCCTGTTTTCCGGGCAACTTCTGCCCCTCTTTCAGGGTGGAGCCGGGAAGTCGCGGCCTCCGGGCGGGTCTCTGACTGTCGGAACCCGCTCGGAATTGGCGGAAACGGAGACCTACGCGAGGGACTGCGTCTGGAAGGGAACCAGGCGTGTTCCGTGTGGCCCTCTTTTCGGGGCAACTTTTGGTCCTCTGGCAGGGTGGGGCTGGGAAATCGCGACCGCCGGGCGGGCCTCCGACCGTCGGTACGCACTCGTAAAGGGCGTAAACGGAGGCCTGCGCAAAGGACAGCTTCTCAAAGAGGACTAGGTGCGCTCGTTTCTCCCTGTTTTCCGGGCAACTTTTGCCTCTCTCTTAGGGTGGGGCCGGGAAATCCTGGCCTTCGGGCTGGCCTCAGACCGTTGTAACGCGCTCGGTATTGGCAGAAACGGAAGCCTGCGTGGAGGGACAGCGTCTCAAAGAGGACTGTGTGTGTCCGCGTGGCCCTTTTTTCGGAGCACTTTTGCCCCTCTGTCAGAGTGCGGCCGGGAAATTGCGGCCTCCGGGAGGGCCTCCGACCATCGGAACGCTTTCAGAACAAGCGGAAACAGAAGCCCCCGCAAAGGGACAGCGTCTCCAAGGGGACTAGGTGCGCACATCCCCCTCTTTTCAGGGCAACTTTTGGCCCTTTGTCAGGTGGGGCCGGGAAATCCTGGTCTTCGGGCGGTCCTCCGACCTTCGGAACGTGCTCAGAAATTGCAGAAACACAGGCCTGCACGGAGGGACAGCGTCTCAAAGGGGACTTGGTGTGTCCGCGTCACCCTCTTTTTGTGGAAAGTTTTGGGCCTCTGTCAGGGTGGGGCCAGGAAATCGCGGCCTCCGGGCAGGCCTCCGACCGTCGGAACGCGCTCAGAACGGGTGGAAACCGTGGCCTGTGCGAGGGACAGCGTCTCAAAGAGGACTAGGTGTGTCCGCGTCACTCTCTTTTCGGGGAAACTTTTGGCCCTTGTCAGGGTGGGGTCGGGAAATCGCGGCCTCTGGGCGGGTGGTTCTCCGACCGTCGGAACGTGCTCGGAACGGGCGGAAGTAGAGGCCTGAGTGAGGGACAGCGTCTCAAAGAGGGCTAGGTGTTTCCGCGTCACCCTCTTTTCGGGGTAACTTTTGGCCCTCTGTCAGGGTGTGCTCGGGAAATCGCGGCCTCCCGGCGGACTCCGACCGTCGGAACCTGCTCGGAACAGGCGGAAATGGAGGCCTGCGTGAGGGACAGGGTCTCAAAGAGGACTAGGTGTCCTAGTCCGGAGGCCTGCGAGAAGGACAGCTTCTCAAAGAGGACTAGGTGCGCGCGCTTCGCCTTGTTTTCTGGGCATCTTTTGCCTCTCAGTCAGGGTTGGGCCGGGAAATCCTGGCCTTCGGACGGACCTCCGACTGTCGCAACGCACTCGGTATGGGAAGAAATGGAAGCCTATTCGGAGGGACAGCGTCTCAAAGAGGACTAGGTGTGTGCGCGTCACCCTCTTTTCGGGGCAACTTTTGGGCCTCTGTCAGGGTGGGGCTGGGAAATCACGGCCTCCGGGCGTGCCTCTGATCATCGGAACGCGCTCGGAAAGGGCGTAAACGGAGGCCTGCGTGAAGGACAGCTTGTCAAAGAGGACTAGGTGCGCTCGCTTCGCAAAGAGGATTAGGTGTATCCCTGTGGCTCTCTTTTCGGGGCAACTCTTGCCCCTCTGTCTGGGTGGAACCGGGAAATCGCGGCCTCTGTGCGGTCCTCCGACTGTTGGAACGCACTCGGAACAAGCTGAAACGGAGGCCCCCGCAAAGGGACTGTGTCTCCAAGGGGACTAGGTGCGCGCATCCCACTCTTTTCGGGCCAACTTTTGGCCCTCTGTCAGGGTGGGGCCGGAAAATCCTGGTCTTCGGGCAGTCCTCCGACCTTCGAACGTGCTCGGAAATTGCAGAAAAACAGGCCTGGGCGGAGGGACAGCGTCTCAAAGGGGACTAGGTGTGCCCGCGTCAACCTCTTTTTGCGGAAAGTTTTGGGCCTCTGTCAGGGTGGGGCCGGGAAATCGCGGCATCCGGGCAGGCCTCCGACCTTCTGAACGTGCTCGGAACGAGCGGAAATGGAGGCCTGAGCGAGGGACAGCGTCTCAAAGAGGACTATGCGTGTCCATGTGGCACTCTTTTTGGGGCAACATTTGGACCTCTGTCAGGGAGGGCCTGGGAAATCGCGGCCTCTGGGATGGCCTCTGACCGTCAGAACGCGCACTGAATGGGCTTAAACGGATTTCTGCACGGAGGGACAGCGTCTCAAAGAGGACTATTTGTGTCCGTGTGGCCCTTTTTTCGGAGCACTTTTGCCTCTCTGTCAGGGTGGAGCCGGGAAATCGCATCCTCAGGGCAGTCCTCCGACCGTCGGAAGGCGAACGGGACAGGCGGGAACAGAGGACTGCTCGGAGGGACAGCGCCTCAAGGAGGAGTAGGTGTGCGCGTCGCCCTGTTTTCCGGGCAACTTTTGGCCCTCTAAGGGTGGAGCCGGGAAATCGCGGCCTCTGGGTGGGTGGGTCTCTGACCGTTGGAATGTGCTCGAAACGGGCGGAAGTAGAGGCCTGAGTGAGGGACAGCATCTCAAAGAGGAATAGGTGTGTCCGCGTCACCCTCTTTTCGGGGCAACTTTTGGCCATCTGTCAGGGTGGGGTCGGGAAATCGCGGCCTCCGGGAGGACTCCGACCGTCGGAACGTGCTCGGAACGGGCGGAAGTAGAGGCCTGATTGAGGGACAGTGTCTCAAAGAGGACTAGGTGTGTCCGCGTCGCCGACTTCTTGGGGAAACTTTTGGGCCTCGGTCAGGGTGGGGCCGGGAAATTGCGGCCTCCGGGCGGGCCTCCGACCGTCGGAACGCGCTCGGAATGGGGAGAAGTGGAGGCCTGCGTGGAGGGACAATGTCTCCAAGAGGACTAGGTGGACGCGCGGCACCCTCTTTTCAGGGCAATGTTTGCCCCACTTTCAGTGTGGGGCCGGGGAATCGCGGCCTCCGGGCAAGACTCCAACGCTCAGAACGTGCTCGGAACGGGCAGAAACAGAGGCCTGCACGGAGGGACAGCATCTCAAAGGGGACTAGGTGTGTCCGCGTCAGCCTCTTTTTGGGGAAACTTTTGGGCCTCTGTCAGAGTGGGGCCGGGAAATCGTGGCCACCTGGCGGAGGTCCGACCGTCGGAACGTGCTCAGAAAAAGCGGAAACGGAGGCCTGCGTGGAGGGACAGCATCTCAAAGAGGACGAGCTATGTCCACGTGGCCCCTTTTCGAAAAACTTTTGGCCCTCTGTCAGGGTGGGGCCGGGAAATCGCGGCCTCTGGGCGGGCATCCGACCATCGGAACGCACTCAGAACAGGCGGAAACCGAGGATTTCGCGGAGGGACAGCGTCTCAAAGGGGACTAGGTGTGTCCGCATCACCCTCTTTTTGGGGAAACTTTTGGGCCTTTGTCAGGGTGGGGCCGGGAAATCGCGGCCTCCGGGCAGTCCTCTGCCCGTCAGAACGCGCTCGGAATGGGTGGAAACGTAGGCCTGCGTGAGGGACAGCATCTCAAAGAGGACGAGCTATGTCCACGTGGCCCCTTTTCGAAAAACTTTTGGCCCTCTGTCAGGGTGAGGCCGGGAAATCGGGGTCTCCGTGCGGTCCTCCGACCAACGGAAAGCGCTCGTAACGGGTGGAATTGGAGGCGTGCACAGACGGACAGCATCTCAAAGAGGACTAGGTTTGTCCGCATGGCCCTCTTTTCGGGGCAACATTTGCCCCTCTGTAAGGGTGGAGCCGGAAAATCGCGGCCTCTGGGCGGACATCCGACCGTCGGAAAACACTCGGAACGGGTTGAAACGGACTCCTGCATGGAGGGACAGCATCACAAAGGGGACTAGGTGTGTCCGCGTCACCCTCTTTTCGGGGAACCTTTTGCCCCTCTCTCAGGATGGGGCCGGGAAATCGTGGCATTTGGGCGGGCCTCCGACTGTTGGAACGCGCCCGGAGCACGAGGAAACGGCGTCGTGCGTGGCGGGACAGCGTGTCAAAGAGGACTAGGTGTGTCTGCATGGCCCTCTTTTCGGGGCAAATTTTGCCCCTCTATCAGAGTGGGGCCGGGAAATCGCGGTCCCCAGGCAGGCCTCCGGCTGTCGGAAGGTGCTCGGAATGGTCGGAAACAGAGGCCTGCACGGAGGGACAGCGTCTCAAAGAGGACTAAGTGTGTCCGCGTCGCCCTGTTTTCGGGGCAAGTCTTGCCCATCTGTCAGGGTGGTGTCGGGAAATTGCGGCCCCTGGGCGGGACTCCGACCGTCAGAATGCGCTCGAAACAGGCGGAAATGGAGGCCTGCGCGGAGGGACAGCTTCTCAAAAAAAACTAGGGGTGTGCGCGTCGCCGTCCTTTCGGGGCAACATTTTCCCCTCTGTCAGGGTGGGTCCGGGAAATCGCAGCCTCCGGGCTTGCATCCAAACGTGGAACGCGCTCGGAAATGGCTGAAACAGAGTTCTGCGCGGAGGGACAGCATCCGAAAGAAAAATAGGTGTGTCCACGTGGCCCTCTTTTCGGGGCAACTTTTGCCCCTCTCTCAGGATGGGGCCGGGAAATCGTGGCATTTGGGCGGGCCTCCGACTGTTGGAACGCGCCCGGAGCACGAGGAAACGACGTCGTGCGCGGCGGGACAGCGTGTCAAAGAGGACTAGGTGTGTCTGCATGGCCCTCTTTTCGGGGCAAATTTTGCCCCTCTATCATGGTGGAGCCGGGAAATTCTGGCCTCCAGATGGGCCTCCGTCCTTCTGTCCGCGCTCGGAAAGGGCGGAAACAGAGGCCTGCGCGTAGGGACAGCGTCTCCAACAGTATTAGGTGCGCGCGTCGCCCTTTTTTCCGAGCAACTTTTGCCACTCTGTCAGCGTGTGGCTGGGAAATCCCGGCTTCAGGCGGGCCTCCGACCTTTGGAATGCGCTTGGATCGGGTGGAAACGGAGGCCTGCGCGGAGAACAGCGTATGAAAGAGTACAACAGTGTCCGTGTCACCCTCTTTTCAAGCAACTTTTGGCCTTCTGTCACGGTTTGGCCAGGATATCCCAGGCTCCGGGCGGGCCTCCGACCTTCGGAACGCGCTCGGAATGGAAGGAAATGGAGGCCTGCGCGGAGAGACAGCGTCTCAAAGATGACTACGTGTGTCCGTGTCGCCCTCTTTCCAGGGAACTTTTGGCCCTCTGTCAGAGTGGGGCTGGGAAATCGTGGCCTCCGGGTGGGCCTCAGACTGTAGGAACGCGCTTGGAATGGGCAGTAACGGAAGCCTGCGCGGAGGGACAGCGTCTCAAAGATGACTAGGTGCACACGCGTCGCCCTGTTTTCAGGGTAACTTTTACCCCTCTGTTTGGGTGGAGCCAGGAAATCCCAGGCTCCGGGTGGGCCTCCGACCGTCAAAACACACTCGGAACGGGTGGAAACGGAGGCCTGCGTGGAGGAACAGCGTCTAAAAGAGGACTCGGTGTGTCCGTGTCGCCCTCTTTTCAGGCAACTTTTGGCCCTCTGTCAGGGTGCGGCCGGGAAATCGCGGCCACCGGGCGGGCCTCCGCCTGTAGGAACGTGCTCGGTACGGGCAGAAACGGAGGCCTGCTTGGAGGGAAAGTGTATCAAAGAGGACTACGTTCACGTGTCGCTCTCTTTTCGAGGCATCTTTTGCCCCTCTGTCACAGTGGGGCCTGATATTCCGGGCTCCATGCAGGCATCCCACCTTCGGAACACACTCGGAACGGGCGGAAACGGAGGCCTGCGTGGAGGGATAGCATCTCAAAGATGAATAGGTGTGTCCGCATCGCCCTCGTTTCGGGGCAATATTTGCCCCTCTGTCAGGGTGGGACCGGGATATCGCTGTATCCGGGCGGGCCTCCGACTGTCGGAATGCGCTTGGAACGGGCGGAAACGGAGGCCTGCACCGAGGGACAGCGTGTCAAAGAGTACTAGGGTGCGCACATCGCCCTGTTTTTGGGGTAACTTTTGCCCCTCTGTCAGCGTGGGGCCGGGAAATCCTGGCCTTCGGGTGGGCCTCCGACCATCGGAACGCGCTCAGAAGGTGCAGAAATGGAAGCCTGCGCGGAGCGACAGTGTCTCAAAGAAAACTAGGTGCGCGCGCATCGCCCTTCTTTTGGGGCAGCTGTTCCCCTCTGTCAAGGTGGGGTCAGAAATCGCGGCCTCCGGGTGGGCCACTAAACGTCAGAAAACCCTCGGAACTAGCGGAGAAAAAAGGCCTGCGCAGAAGGACAGCGTCTCCGATAGGACTAGCTCCGCACGCGTTGCCCTGTTTTTGGGGCCACTTTTGCCCCTCTGTCAGGGTGGGGACGGGAAATCCCAGCCTATGGGTGGAATCCGAACGAGGAACGCGCTCAAAACGGGCGGAAATGGAGGAATGCGTGGAGGGACAGCCTCTCAAAAGGACTAGGTGCGCTCGCATCGCCCTGTTTTCAGGGCAACTTTGGCCCCTCTGTCAGGGTGGAGCCGGGAAATCACGCCCTCTGGGCAGGCCTCCGACAGTCGGAACGTGCTCGGAACGGGCGGAAACAGAGGTCTGCGCGGAGGGACAGCGTCTCAAAGAGGACTAGGTGTGTTTGCGTCCCCCTTCATCAGGTGTATGACCTGCAATGGACCAGACCCTGGCTTCCCGAGAGGGCGCAGGCCTGCCCCAGACTGCAGTGTAAGAGCGGGGCTGTCGCGAGCAGGACGGTGGAAAAGGAGACGGTGAGGCACTTTGTCAGCGATTGCCCCACGGCACGCGCCACGTGGAAGGCGGTGTCTGAAGCACTGGACTGGCCAGACCTGGGCTCCCAGGACTGGGAATCAGTCGTGTCTGGCACAGAACCCACACCTCCATTGAAGGGACCCAGGAGGAGTGTGCCCAGGAAGCGGCGGTGCAGAGAGACCACGGCTCCCAAGACGTACTGGACTGTGCCGTGGTCCACAATTAGGCTGATAAATCTGTACGTTCTGTTGGCGCTGTCCCTCCAATGCCACAGAGAGATAAATACACAAAAGGTGGCTGACGTGGCCGGCTCAGTCAAATTTGTCCAAGAGAAGTTTTTTTGGTTGAGCCGCGAAGAAAAAGGGAGGATGCCATCCAGTTCGAGGAGGAAATTATGGCCGTGGTTGAGTGGGGCTCATGCCCTGATAACGTAATATCCGTAAATCACTCATACATGTTGCTCAGACACATGGTATGAACCTATCACGAGAAGTCTATACTAAGTTCTTTTTGCACATTTGATTTGTAAAGCCTGGGAATCTTGTAAATGTGTGTACATATGGCATTTTGAAACCATGTAAATAACGGATGGGGTACTTTCTATTTTTGTAATGTTGCAATTTTGGGCCTTTTTGTACCTTTGTACTATGTTTTTATTTAAATAAAAAATTTCAAACTAAAAAAAAAAAAAAGAATTTCAACCTTTTTTCGGGGCAACTTTTGGCCAACTGTCAGGGTGGGGCCGGGAAATCGCGGCCTCTGGGCGGGACCCCGACCATCGGAACGCGTTTGGAACAGACGGAAACGGAGGCCTCCGCGAGGGACAGCGTCTCCAAGAGGACTAGGTGTGGGTATCCCCTGTTTTCGGGGCAACTTTTGCCCCTGTGTGAGCATGTGTCTGTGAAATCCCGGCCTCCGGCGGGCTTCTGACCGTCGGAACACGCTCGGAACCTGCGGAAACGGACAATTGCACGAGGGACAGCACCTCCAAGAGGGCCACGTGTGTCCGCTTGGCCCTCTTTTCTAGGCCACTTTTTCCCCTCTGTCAGGGTTGGGGCCGGGAAATCGCAGACTCTGGGCGGGGCTCCGACCGTTGGAACGCGCTCGGAATGGGAGGAAACGGAGGCCTGCACGAAGGGACAGCGTCTCAAAATGACTGGGTGCACGCACGTCGCCCTGTTTTTGGTTCAACTCTTGCCCATCTGTCAGGGTGGGGCCGGGAAATTGCGGCCTCCGGGCGGGTCTCCGACCGTTGGAACGCGCTCGGAACGGGTGGGAACGGAGGCCTGCACGGAGAGACAGCGCCTCAAAGAGTACTAGTTGGGCGAGCTTCTACCTGTTTTCTGGGCAACTTCTGCCTCTCTGTCAGGGTTGGGCCGGGAAATCCCTGCATTCTGCCCGGCTTCCAATCGTTGGAACGCGCTCGGAACAGCCGAAATGGAGGCCTGCGTGGCTGGACAGCGTCTCAAAGAGGACTAGGTGCGCCCGTGTCGCCCTCCTGTCGGGGCAACTTTTGCCTCTCGGTCCGGGTGGGGCTGGGTAGTCCGGGCCTTCAGCCAGTACTCCGACCGTCGGAAGGCACTAGGTACGGGCAGAAACGGAGGCTTTCGTGGAGGGAGAGTGTCTCAAAGAGGACTAGGTGCGCGTGCATTGCCTCTTTTCGGGGCAACTTTTGCCCCTCTGTCAGTGTGGGGGCTGGGAAATCGCGATCTCTGGGCCGGCCTCCGACCGTCGGAACGCGCTCGGAAGGGCAGAAACGGATGCCTGCGTGAGGGACAGCATCTCAAAGAGGACTATGTGCGCGTGCATCGCCCTTTTTTTGGGGCAACTTTTGCCCCTCTGTCAGGGTGGAGCCAGGAATTCCCGGCCTCTGGGCGGGCCTCCGACCGACGGAAAGCGCTCAGAACGGGCGGAAACGGAGGCCTGCATGAGGGACAGCGTCTCAAAGAGTACTAGGTGTGTCCACGTCGCGCTCTTTATGGGGCAACTTCTCCCCCTATGTCATGGTGGGGCCGGTACATCGTGGCCTCCGGGCGGGCATCCGAACGTGGAAGGCGCTCGGAACGGGCGGAAGCAGAGGCCTGAGCGAGGAACAGAGTCCCAAAGAGGACAAGGTGCGCACGGATCACCCTGTTTTCGGGGCAACTTTTCCACCTCTGTCAGCATGGGGCCGGGAAATCCATGCCTCCGGGCGGGCCTCCGACCGTCAGAACACGCTCGGAACGGGTGGAAACGGAGGCCTGCGCGGAAGGACAGCGTCTCCAAGAGGACTAGGTGCGCGCGTGTCGCCCTATTTTCATGGCAACTTTTGCCTCTCTGTCAGGGCGGGGCTGGAAATCGCGGATTCCGGGTGGGACTCCGACCGTCGAACCGCGCTAAGAACGCGCGGAAATGGAGGCCTGCGTGGAGGGACAGCGTCTTCAAGAGGACTAGGTGTGTCCGTGTTGCCCTCTTTTCAGGCAACTTTTGCCTCTCAGTCACGCTGTTGCCTGGAAAACAGGGCTTCCGGGCGGGCCTCCGCTCGTCGGAATGTGCTCGGAACGGGCGGAAACGGAAGCCTGCGCGGAGGGACAGCGTCTCAAAGAGGACTTGGTGTGTCTGTGTTGCCCTCTCTTAGGCAACTTTTGCCCCTCTGTCAGGGTGGGGCCGGGAAATCCCGTCCTTCAGGCAGGTTTCCGACTGCAGGAAAGCGCTCGGAATGGGCAGAAACAGAGGCCTGCCCGCAGGGACCGCGTCACAAAAAGGACTATGTGTGCCCGTGGCCCTCTTTTCGAGGCAACTTTTGCCCCTCTGTCATGGTGCGGCCGGGAAATCACAATCTGCGGGCGGGCCTGCAATCGTCAGAATTTGATCGGAACGGGCAGAAACGGAGGCCTGCGCGAAGGACATCTTCTCAAAGAGGACTAGGTGCGGGTATTTTGCCTTGTTTTCCGGGCAACTTTTGCCTCTCTGTGAGGGTGGGGCTGGGAAATCGCGGCCACCTGGTGGTCTCTGACTGAAGGAACGCACTCGGAACAGGCAGAAACGGAGGGCTGCATAGACGGATTGCATCTCAAAGAGGGCTACGTGCAGGCGTCGCCCGCTTTCGAGTCAAATTTTCCCCTCTGTCATGTTGTAGCCGGGAAATCCTGTCCTCCAGACGGGCCTCTGTCCTTCGGTCCGCGCTCGGAATGAACGGAAAAAGAGGCCTGCGCGTAGTGATAGCGTCTCCAAAAGGATTAGGTGCGCGCATCGCCCTTTTTTCGGGGCACTTTTGCCCCTCTGTCATGGTGTAGCCGGGAAATCCCGGCCTCCGTGCGGGCCGCCGACTGTCGGACCGCGCTCAGTACGGGCGGAAACGGAGGCCTGCGCGTAGGGACAGCGTCTCCAACAGGATTGGGTGCGCATGTCACCCCTTTTTCCGGGCAACTTTTTCCTCTCTGTCAGCATGGGGCCGGGAAATCCCAGCCTTCGGGCTGGCCTCCGACCCTCGGAACACCCCCGGTACGGGCGGAAATGGAGGCCAGTGTGGAGGGACAGCTACTCAAAGAGGACTAGGTGTGTCCGCGTAGCCCTCTTTTCGGGGCAACTTTCGCCCTCTCTCTGGGTGGGGTCGGGAAATCACGGTCTCCGGGCGGGCCTCCAATCATCGGAACGCGCTTGGAACGGGTGGAAAGGGATTGCTGCACAGAGCGACACTTCTCAAAGAGGAGTATGTGCACACATCGCCCTCTTTTCGAGGCAACTTTTGCCCCTCTGTCATGGTGTAGCAGGGAAATCCTGGCCGCGAGACGGGCCTCCGACCATTGGAACGAGCTCGGACCGGGCAGAAACGGAGGCCTGCGCGTAGGGACAGCGTCTCCAGCAGGATTAGGTGCACGCATCGCCCTTTTTTCTGGGCAACTTTTGCCTCCGTGTCTGGGTGGGACCGTAAAATCCAGGCCTTCGGGCGGGCCTCCGACTGTAGGAAAGCGCTTGAAACGGGCAGAAACGGAGGCCTGGGTGGAGAGACAGCGTCTGAAAGAGGACTACGTGCGTGTGTCGCCCTCTTTTCGAGGTAACTTTTGCCCTTCTGTCACGGCGGGGCGGGGAAATCCCGGCCTTTGGGCGGGCCTCCGATCGTCGGAATGTGCTCAGAATGGGCGGAAACGGAGGCTTGCGCGGAGGGACAGCGTCTAAAAGAGGACTAGTTGTGCACGCGTTGCCCTTTTTTCGGGGCTGCTTTTGCCCTTCTCTCATGGTTGAGCCAGGAAATCCCAGCCTCCGGGCGGGCCTCCGACAGTTGGAACGCCCTCGGAACAGGTGGAAACGGAGGCCTGCACGGAGGGACAGCGTCTCAAAGAGGACTAGGTGCACGTGCGTCGCCCTCATTTCGGGGCGACATTTGCCCCTCTGTCAGGGTGGGGCCGGGAAATCGCTGCCTCTGGCAGGCCTCCGACTGTTGGAAGGCGCTCGGAACGTGCGGAAACGGAGGCCTGCATGGAGGGACAGCTTCTCAAGGAAAACTAGGTGCGCGCGTGCCGCTCTACTTTCGGGGCAACTTTTGCCCCTCTGTCAAGGTTTGGGCGGGAAATCAAGGCCTCCGGGTGGGCCACTAAACGTTGAAATACGCTCGGAACTGGTGGAAAAGATGGCCTGTGCGGAAGGACAGTGTCTCCAAGAGGACTAGGTGCGCACGCATCGCCCTGTTTTCGGGGCCACTATTGCCCCTCTTTCAGGGTGGGGCCAGGAAATCCCGGCCTCCGGGCAGGCCTCCGACCGTCGTAACGTGCTCGGAACGGGCGGAAACTGTGGCCTGCACGGAGGGACAAAGTCTCAAAGGGGACTAGGTGTGTCCGCATCAGCCTCTTTGTGGGGAAACTTTTGGGCCACTGTCAGGGTGGTTCCGGGAAATCGCGGTCTCCGGGCGGGCCTCCGACTGTCGGAACGTGCTCGGAATTTCCAGAAATGGAGGCCTGCGCGATGGACAGTATCTCAAAGAGGACTAGGTGCGCGCATGTCGCCCTTTTTTTCCGGGCAACCTTTGCCTCTCTGTCAGGTTGGGGCCAGGAAATCCCGGCCTCCGGGCGGGCCTCCGACTGTCGGAACACGCTCAGGACAAGCAGAAACGGAGGACCCCGCAAAGGGGCAGCGTCTCCAAGAGGACTAGGTGCGCGCAAATCCCCCTCCTTTCGGGGCAACTTTTGGCCCTCTGTCAGGGTGGGGCCGGGAAATCACGGCCTCCGGGCGGGCCTCCGACCGTCGGAACATTCTCTGAACGTGCGGAAATGGAGGCCTGCGCGAGGGACAGAGTCTCAAGGAATACTTGATGTGTCCGTGTGGCCCTCTTTTCGGGGCAACTTTTTCCACTCTGTCAGGGTGGAGCCGGGAAATCGCGGCCTCTGTGCGGGCCTCCGACCGTCGGAACGCTCTCTGAACAGCGGACACGGATTCCTGCGCGGAGGGACAGCGTCTCAAAGGGGATTAGGTGTGTCCAAGTCACCCTCTTTTCGGGCAACTTCTGTCCTTCTGTCAGGGTGGAGACGGGAAATCGTGGCCTCTGGGCAGGCCTCCGACCGTCGGAACACGCCCGGAATGGGCGGAAACGGATTCCTGCGTGGATGGAAAGCATCTCAAAAGGGACTAAGTATGTCCGCGTCTCTCTCTTTTCGGGTCATCTTTTGGCCCTCTTTCAGTGTGGGGCCTGGAAATGGCCACCTCTCGGGGGGCATCCGACCGTAGGAACGTGCTCAGAACTGGCGGAAATGGAGGCCTGTGCCAGGGACAGCGTCTCAAAGAGGATTAGGTGTGTCCACGTCACCCTCTTTTCGGGTAACTTTTGGCGCTCTGTCAGGGTGGAGTCGGGAAATCGCGGCCTCCGGGCACGCCTCCGACCTTCGGAACGTGCTCGGAACGGGTGGAAACGGAGTCCTGCACGGAGGGAAAGTATCTCAAAGCAGACTAGGTGTGTCCGCGTCGGCCTCTTTTCGGGGCAAGTCTTGCCCCTCTGTCAGGGAGGGGCCGGGAAATCGCGGCCTCCAAGCGGGTCTCCAACCGTTGGAACGTGCTCAGTACGGGCAGAAACGGAGGCCTGCGTGGAGGGACAGCATCTCAAAGAGGACTAGGTGAGTCCGCGTGGCCCTCTTTTCTGGGCAACTGTTTCCCCTCTGTCAGGGTAGGGCCGGGAAATCGCGGCTTCCGGGCGGGCCTCAGACAGTCGGAACGCGCTCGGTAAGGGCAGAATTGGAGGCCTGCGCGGAGGGACAGCGTCTCAAAGAGGACCAGGTGTGTCCGTGTGGCCCTCTTTTCAGGGCAACTTTTGGCCCTCTGTCAGGGTGAGGCCGGGAAATCGCGGCCTCCGGGCTGGCCTCTGACCGACGGAAAGCGCTCGTGACTGGAGGAAATGGAGGCCTGCGTGGAGGGACAGCCTCTCAAAGAGGACTAGGTGCGCAAGCATCCCCCTGTATTCATGGCAACTTTATTCCCCCTGTCAGCGTGGAGCCGGGAAATCTCGGACTCCAGGGGGGCCTCCGACCATCAGAACGTGCTCGGAACGGGCGGAAATGGAGGCGTGCGTGAGGGATTGCGTCTCCAAGAGAACCTGGTGTGTCCGTGTTGCCCTCTTTTCGGGGAAACTTTTGCCCCTCTATCAGGGTGGAGCCGGGAAATCGCGGCCTCTGGGCGGTTGTCCGACCATCGGAACGCACTCAGAACGGCGGGAACAGATTCCTGCGCGGAGGGACAGTGTCCCAAAGGTGACTAGGTCCGTGCATCTCCATGTTTTCCGGGCAACAATTGCCCCTCTGTCAGGGTCGAGCTGGGAATTCGCGGCCTCCGCGCGGGACTCCGTCTGTCGGAACGCGCTCAGAATGGGCAGAAACGGAGGCCTGCGCGAGGGACAGCGTCTCAAAGAGGACTAGGTGCACGCGCAACTCCCTCTTTTCGGGGCACCTTTTTCCCCTCTGTCAGAGTGGGGCCGCTAAATCCTGGCCTCCGGACAGACGTCCGACCGTCGGAACGCGCTCAGAACAAGCGATAATGGAGGCCTGCGCGGAGGGACAGCATCTCAAGGAGGACTAGGTGAGTCTGCGTGGCCCTCTTTTCTGGGCACCTTTTTCCCCTCTGTCAGAGTGGGCCGGGAAATCGTGGCCTCCGGGCAGACGTCCGACCGTCGGAACGCGCTCAGAACAAGCAATAACGGAGGCCTGCGCGAAGGACAGCATCTCAAAGAGGACTAGGTGTGTCCACGTGGCTCTCTTTTCGGGGCAACTCTTGCCCGTCTGTCAGGGTTGGGCCTTGAAATCCTGGCCTTCGGGCGGGCCTCTGACCGTCGGAACGCATACGGTATTGGCAGAAACGGAAGTCTGCACGGAGGGACAGCGTCTCAATGAGGACTATGTGTGTCCGCGTGGCCCTTTTTTCGGAGCAACTTTTGCCCCTCTGTCAGAGTGGGGCCGGGAAATCGCAGCCTCCGGGAGGGCCTCCGACAGTCGGAACACGCTCAGGACAAGCAGAAACGGAGGCCCCCGCAAAGGGGCAGCGTCTCCAAGAGGACTAGGTGCGCGCAAATCCCCCTCCATTTGGGGCAACTTTTGGCCCTCTGTCAGGGTGGGGCTGGGAAATCACGGCCTCCGGGCGGGCCTCCGACCGTCGGAACGTTCTCTGAACGAGCGGAAATGGAGGCCTGCGTGAGGGACAGAGTCTCAAAGAATACTTGATGTGTCCGTGTGGCCCTCTTTTCGGGGCACCTTTTTCCACTCCATCAGGGTGGAGCCGGGAAATCGTGGCCTCTGGGCGGGCCTCCGACCGTCGGAACGCTCTCTGAACGGCGGACACGGATTCCTGCGCGGAGGGACAGCGTCTCAAAGGGGATTAGGTGTGTCCGAGTCACCCTCTTTCGGGCAACTTCTGTCCTTCTGTCAGGGTGGAGACGGGAAATCGTGGCCTCTGGGCAGGACTCCGACCTTCGGAACGCGCCCGGAAAGGGCGGAAACGGATTCCTGCGTGGATGGAAAGCATCTCAAAAGGGACTAAGTATGTCCGCGTCTCTCTCTTTTCGGGTCATCTTTTGGCCCTCTTTCAGTGTGGGGCCTGGAAATGGCCGCCTCTGGGGGGGCATCCGACCATAGGAACGCACTCGGAATGGGTGGATGCGGAGGCCTGCGCAGAGGGACAGTGTCTCCAAGAGGACTAGGTGGACGCGTGTCACCCTCTTTTCTTGGCAGTTTAGCCCCACTGTCAGCGTGGGGCCGGGAAATCACAGCTTCCAGGCGGGCCTCCAACCGTCGGGAAGCACTCAGAATGGGCGGAAGCGGAGGCCTGCGCGAGGGACAACGACTCAAAAAGGACTAGGTGTGTCCACGTGGCCCACTTTTCGGGGCAACTTCTGTACCTCTGTCAGGGGGGAGCCCGGAAATCGCGGCCTCCGGGCGGTCCTCCTACCGTCGGAACGCGCTCGGAATGGGTGGAAACGGAGACATGTGCCGAGGGACAGCGTCTCCAAGAGGACTAGGTGCGCGCGCATCCCCCTGTTTTCGGGACAACTTTAGCCCCACTGTCAGCGTGGGGCCGGGAAGTCTCTGCCTCCGGGCGGGCATCCGACCGTCGGAACGCACTCGGAACGGGTGGAAACGGATTCCTGCGCGGAGGGACAGCGTCTCAAATGGGATTAGGTGTGTCCGCGTCACCCTCTTTTCGGGGCAACTTTTCCCCCTCTGTCAGAGTGGGGCCGGGAAATCGCGGCCTCCGGGCAGACGTCCGACCGTCGGAATGCGCTCAGAACAAGCGGAAACGGAGGCCTGCGCGGAGGGACAGCTTCTCCAAGAGGACTAGGGCCATGCACATCCCACTGTTTTCGGGATAACTTCTGCCGCTCTGTCAGGGTGGGGCCGGGAAATCGCGGCTTCCGGGCGGGCCTCCGACCGTCGGAATGTCCTCAGAACGGGCAGAAACTGAGGCCTGCGCGAGGGACAGCGTCTCAAAGAGGACTAGGTGTGTCTACGTCACCCTTTTTTCGGGGCAACTTTTGGTCCTCTGTCACGGTGGGGCCGGGAAATCGTGGCCTCTGGGCGGTCCTCCGAGCGTCGGAACATGCTTGGAATGGGGGAAACAGAGGCATGCGCGGTGGGACAGTGTGTCCAAGAGGACTAGGGGCGCGCGAATCCCATTGTTTTCGGGACAACTTTAGCCCCACTGTCAGCATGGGGCCGGGAAATGTCTGCCTCCGGGCGGGCCTCCGACTGTCGGAACGCGCTCGAAACGGGCAGAAGCGGAGGCCTGTGCGGAGGGACACCGCATTAAAGAGGACTTGGTGTGTCCGCGTCACCATCTTTTCGGGCAACTTTTGGCCCTCTGTCAGTGTGGGGCCAGGAAATCTGGGCCACCAGGCGGGCCTCCGACTGTCAGAACGCACTCAGAACAAGCGATAACGGAGGCCTGCGCGGAAGGACAGCATCTCAAAGAGGACTAGGTGTGTCCGCGTGGCTCTCTTTTCGGGGCAAATCTTGCCTGTCTGTCAGGGTTGGGCCGGGAAATCCTGGCCTTCGGGCGGGCCTCTGACCGTAAGACCGCATACGGTATTGGCAGAAACGGAAGCCTGCACGGAGGGACAGCGTCTCAATGAGGACTATGTGTGTCCGTGTGGCCCTCTTTTCGGGGCAACTTTTTCCACTCTTTCAGGGTGGAGCCGGGATATCGCAGCCTCTGGGCGGGCCTCTGACCGTCGGAACGCTCTCTGAACAGCGGACACGGATTCCTGTGCGGAGGGACAGCGTCTCAAAGGGGATTAGGTGTATCCGAGTCACCCTCTTTTCGGGCAACTTCTGTCCTTCTGTCAGGGTGGAGACGGGAAATCGTGGCCTCTGGGCAGGTCTCCGACCATCGGAAAACGCCCGGAACGGGCGGAAACGGATTCCTGCGTGGATGGAAAGCATCTCAAAAGGGACTAAGTATGTCCACGTCTCTCTTTTTTCGGGTCATCTTTTGGCCCTCTTTCAGTGTGGGGCCTGGAAATGGCCGCCTCTCGGGGGGCATCCGACCGTAGGAACGCACTCGGAATGGGTGGATGCGGAGGCCTGGGCGGAGGGACAGTGTCTCCAAGAGGACTAGGTGGATGCGTGTCACCCTCTTTTCCCGGCAGTTTAGCCCCACTGTCAGTGTGGGGCCGGGAAATCACAGCTTCCGGGCGGGCCTCCAACCGTCGGGAAGCACTCAGAATGGGTGGGAGCGGAGGCCTGCGCGAGGGACAACGACTAAAAAAGGACTAGGTGTGTCCACGTGGCCCTTTTTCGGAGCAACTTCTGTACCTCTGTCAGAATGGGGCCGGGAAGTCGCGGCCTCATGGCGGTCCTCCAACAGTCGGAACGTGCTCGGAATGGGTGGAAACGGAGACATGCGCGGAGGGACAGCGTCTCCAAGAGGACTAGGTGTGTCTATGTCACCCTTTTTTTGGGGCAACTTTTGGTCCTCTGTCACTGTGGACCGGGGAAATCGTGGCCTTTGGGCGGTCCTCCGACCGTCGGAACACGCTCGGAATGGGTGGAAACAGAGGCATGCGCGGTAGGACAGTGTGTCCAAGAGGACTAGGCGCGCGCGAATCCCATTGTTTTCGGGACAACTTTAGCCCCACTGTCAGCATGGGGCCGGGAAATGTCTGCCTCCGGGCGGGCCCCCGACCTTCGGAACGCGCTCGAAACGGGCGGAAGCGGAGGCCTGTGCGGAGGGGCACCACATTAAAGAGGACTTGGTGTGTCCGCGTCACCCTCTTTTCGGGCAACTTTTGGCCCTCTGTCAGTGTGGGGCCGGGAAATCGCGGCCTCCGGGCGGGCCTCCGACCGTCGGAACGTGCTCGGAACAGGCGGAAATGGAGGCCTGCGCGAGGGACAGCGTCTCAAAGAGGATTAGGTGTGTCCGCGTCACGCTCTTTTCGGGCAACTTTTGGTGCTCTGTCAGGGTGGAGTCGGGAAATCGTGGGCTCCGGGCGCGCCTCCGACCTTCGGAACGCGCTCGGAACGGGTGGAAATGGAGGCCTGCGCAGAGGGACAGTATCTCAAAGCGGACTAGGTGTGTCCGCGTCGGCCTCTTTTCGGGGCAAGGTTTGCCCCTCTGTCGGGGAGGGGCCGGGAAATCGCGGCCTCCAAGCGGGCATCCGACCATCGGAACGCACTCGGAACGGATGGAAACGGATTCATGCGTGGACGGACAGCGTCTCAAAGGGGACTAGGTGTGTCCGCGCGGCTCTCTTTTCGGCGCAACTCTTGCCCGTCTTTCAGGGTGGGGCTGGGAAATCCTGGCCTTCGGGCGGGCCTCTGACTGTCGAAATGCATACAGTATTGGCAGAAACAGAAGCCTGCACGGAGGGACAGCGTCTCAATGAGGACTATGTGTGTCCGCGTGGCCCTTTTTTCGGAGCAACTTTTGCCCCTCTGTCAGAATGGGGCCGGGAAATCGCAGCCTCCGGGAGGGCCTCCGACCGTCGGAACACGCTCAGGACAAGCAGAAACGGAGGCCCCCGCAAAGGGGCAGCGTCTCCAAGAGGACTAGGTGCGTGCAAATCCCCCTCCTTTCGGGGCAACTTTTGGCCCTCTGTCAGGGTGGGGCTGGGAAATCGCGGCCTCCGGGCGGGCCTCCGACCGTCGGAACATTCTCTGAACGTGCAGAAATGGAGGCCTGCGCGAGGGACAGAGTCTCAAGGAATACTTGATGTGTCCGTGTGGCCCTCTTTTCGGGGCAACTTTTTCCACTCTGTCAGGGTGGAGCCGGGAAATCGCGGCCTCTGGGCGGGCCTCCGACCGTCGGAACGCTCTCTGAACAGCGGACACGGATTCCTGCGTGGAGGGACAGCGTCTCAAAGGGGATTAGGTGTGTCCGAGTCACCCTCTTTTCGGGCAACTTCTGTCCTTCTGTCAGGGTGGAGACAGGAAATCGTGGCCTCTGGGCGGTCCTCCGACCGTCGGAACACGCTCGGAATGGGTGGAAACAGAGACATGCGCGGTGGGACAGTGTCTGCAAGAGGACTAGGCGTGCGCGAATCCCACTGTTTTCGGGACAACTTTAGCCTCACTGTCAGCATGGGGCCGGGAAATGTCTGCCTCCGGGCGGGCCTCCCACCGTCGGAACGCGCTCGAAACGGGCGGAAGCGGAGGCCTGTGCGGTGGGACACCACATTAAAGAGGACTTGGTGTGTCCACGTCACCCTCTTTTCGGGCAACTTTTGGCCCTCTGTCAGTGTGGGGCCGGGAAATTTCGGCCACCAGGCAGCCCCTGACCGTCGGAACACGCTCGGAACGGGCGGAAGCGGAGGCCTGCGCGAGGGACAGCGTCTCAAAGAGGACTAGGTGTGTCCGCGTCACCCTCTTTTCGGGGCAACTTTTGGCCCTCTGTCAGGGTGGGGCCGGGAAATCGCGGATCCGGGCACCTCTCCAACTGTCGGAACACTCTCGGAATGGGCGGAAACGGAGGCCTGGGTGAGGGACAGCGTCTCAAAGAGGACTAGGTGCGCGCGCGTCGCCCTCTTCTCGTGGCAACCTTTGCACCTCTGTCAGACTGGGGCTGGGAAATCAGGATCTCCGGGCGGGCCACCGACCGTCGGAACGCCCTCAGAACAACCGGAAACGGAGGCCTGCGCGGAGGGCAGTTTCTCCAAGAGGACTAGGTGCGCACGCATCCCCCTGTTTTTGGGGAAACTTTGGCCCCACTGTCAAGGTGGGGCTGGGAAATCGCGGCCTGCGGGTGGGCCTCAGACCGTCGGAACGTGCTCGGAACAAGCGGAAATGGAGGACCGCGCAAGGGACAGCGTCTCAAAGAGGAGAAAGTGTGTGTGCATGGCCTCTTTTGGGGCAATTTTTGCCCCTCTGTCAGGCTGGGGCCAGGAAATCGCAGCTACCGGTCGGGCCTCCGACTGTCAGAACGCACTCGGAATGGGTGTAAATGGAGGCCTGCGTGGAGGGACAGCGTCTCCAAGAGGACTAGGTGCGCGCGCATCCCCGTGTTTTCGGGACAACTTTAGCCCCATTGTCAGCGTGGGGCCGGGAAATCTCTCCCTCCGGGCGGGCATCCGACCGTCGGAACGCAGTCGGAAAGGGTGGAAATGGATTCCTGCGTGGAGGGACAGCGTCTCAAATGGGATTAGGTGTGTGCGCGTCACCCTCTTTTCCTGGCAACTTTAGCCCCACTGTCAGCGTGGGGCCGGGAAATCACGGCTTCCGGGCGGGACTCCGACCGTCGGGAAGCACTCAGAATGGGCGGAAACGGAGGCCTGCGCGAGGGACAACAACTCAAAAAGGACTAGGTGTGTCCACGTGGCCCACTTTTCGGGGCAACTTCTGTACCTCTGTCAGGGGGGAGCCCGGAAATCGCGGCCTCCGGGTGGTCCTCTGACCGTCGGAACTCGCTTGGAATGGGTGGAAACAGATACATGCGTGGAGGGACAGCGCCTCCAAGAGGACTAGGTGCGCGCGCATCCCCCTGTTTTCGGGACAACTTTGGCCCCATTGTCAGCGTGGGGCCGGGAAATCTCTGCCTCGGGGGGGGGGTTTCCGACCGTCGGAACGCACTCGGAACGGGAGGAAACGGAGGCCTGCGCGAAGGACAGCTTCTCAAAGAGTACTCGGTGCGCGCGCTTCGCCCTGTTTTCCGGGCATCTTTTGCCTCTCTCTCAGGGTCGGGCTGGGAAATCCTTTCCTTCGGGAGGGCCTCTGACCGTCGTAACAACTCAGAACAGTCAGAAACGGAGGCGTGGTGGAGGGACACCGTCTTGAAGAGGAGAAAGTGCGTGTGCATGGCCCCTTTTCGGGGCAACTTTTGCCATTCTGTCAGGCTGGGGCCAGGAAATCGCAGCCACCGGGCGGGCCTCCGACCGTCAGAACGCACTCGGAATGGGTGTAAACGGAGGCCTGCGCGGAGGGACAGCTCCTCCAAGAGGACTAGGTGGATGCGCGTCACCCTGTTTTCGGGGCAACGTTTGCCCCACTGTCAGCGTGGGGCCGGGAAATCGCACCTTCTGGGCAAGCCTCCGACCGTCGGAACGTGCTCGGAATGGGCACAAACAGAGGCCTGCGCGGAGGCACAGCATCTCTAAGAGGACTAGGTCCGCGCACATCCCCCTGTTTTCGGGACAACTTTAGCCCCACTGTCAGCATGGGGCCGGTATATCTCTGCATCCGGGCGGTCCTCCGACCGTTGAAACGCGCTCGGAATGGGTGGAAATGGAGACATACCCGGTGGAACAGTGTCTCCAAGAGGACTAGGTGCATGTGAATCCCCCTGTTTTCGGGACAATTTAACCCCACCGTCAGCGTGGGACTGGAAAATCTCGGCCTCCGGGCGAGCCACCGACGGTCGGTACGTGCTCGGAACGGGTGGAAATGGAGGCCTGCGAGGAGAGACTGCGTCTCAAAGGGGACTAGGTGTCTCCGCGTCTTCCTCTTTTCGGGGCATCTTTTGGCCCTCTTTCAATGTGGGGACGGGAAATCGCGGCCTCCGGGCGGTCCTCCGACCATCGGAACGCGCTCGGAATGGGGAGAAGTGGAGGCCTGCGTGGAGGGACAATGTCTCCAAGAGGACTAGGTGGACGCGCGGCACCCTCTTTTCAGGGCAACATTTGCCCCTCTGTCAGAGTGGGGCTGGGAAATCGTGGCCTCCGGTCGGGACTCCGACCGTCGGAACGTGCTCTTAACGGGCGGAAATGGAGACCTGGGCGAGGGACAGCGTCTCCAAGAGGACTAGGTGCGCGTGCATCCCCCTGTTTTCGGGACAACTTTAGCCCCACTGTCAGCGTGGGGCCGGGAAATCTCTGCCTCCGGGTGGGCATCCGACCGTCGGAACGCACTCAGAACGGGTGGAAACAGATTCCTGCGTGGAGGGACAGCGTCTCAAATGGGATTAGGTGTGTCCGAGTCACCCTCTTTTCGGGGCAACTTTTCCCCCTCTGTCAGAGTGGGGCCGGGAAATCGCGGCCTCCGGGCGGACGTCCGACCGTCGGAATGCGCTCAGAACAAGCGGAAACAGAGGCCTGCGCGGAGGGACAGCTTCTCCAAGAGGACTAGGGCCGCGCGCATCCCACTGTTTTCGGGGCAACTTTGGCCCCGATGTCAGGGTGGGGCCGGGAAACTGCGGCCTCCGGGCGGGCCTCCGACCGTCGGAACGTCCTCAGAATGGGCGGAAATGGAGGCCTGCGTGAGGGACAGAGTCTCAAAGAGGACTAGGTGTGACCGCGTCACCCTCTTTACGGGGCAACTTTTGGCATTCTGTCAGGGTGGGGCCAGGAAATCGCGGATCTGGGCGGGTCTCCAACTGTCGGAATGCGCTCAGAATAGGCGAAAACGGAGGCCTGCGCGAGGGACCGCGTCTCCAAGGAACCAGGTGTGTCCATGTGGCCCTCCTTTCGGTGAACTTTTGCCCCTCTGTCAGGGTGGACCCGGGAATTCCCGGCCTCCGGGCGGGCCTCACACCATGGGAACACGTTCGGAACGGGCAGAAACAGAATCCTGCGCGGAGGGACAGCGTCACAAAGAGGGCTATGAGTGTCCGCGTCGCCCTTCTTCGTAGCAACTTTTGCCCCACTCTCAGAGTGGGGCCGGGAAATCGCGGTCTCTGGGAGGACCTCCGACCGTCGGAACCCACTCAGAACAGGCAGAAAAGGAGTCCTCCATGGAGGGACAGCGTCTCAAAGAGGAGTACGTGCGCGTGTATGGCCCCTTTTCGGGGCAACTTTTGCCCCTCTGTCAGAGTGGGGCCGGGAAATCGCGGACTCCGCGCGGAACTCTGACCGTCGGAACGTGCTCAGAACAAGTGGAAATGGAGGCCCCCGCGGAGGGACAGCATCTCCAAGAGGACTAGGTGTGTTTCCCGTCACCCTCTTTTCGGGGCAACTTTTGGCCCTCTGTCAGGGTGGGGCCGGGAAATCGCACCTTCCGGGCAAGCCTCCGACCGTCAGAACGTGCTCGGAACGGGCAGAAACAGAGGCCTGCGCGGAGGGACAGCGTCTCAAAGGGGACTAGGTGTATCCGCGTCACCCTCTTTTTGGGGAAACTTTTGGGACTCTGTCAGGGTGGGTCTGGGAAATCTCGGCCTCCGGGCGGGACTCCGTCCGGCGGAATGCGCTCCGAACAGGGGGAAGCGGAGGCCTGGGCGAGGGACAGCGTCTCAAAGAGGACTAGGTGTGTCCCCATCACCCTCTTTTCGGGGCATCTTTTGGCCCTCTGTCAGTGTGGGGCTGGGAAATCACGGCGTCCGGGCAGTCCTGCAACCACCGGAACGCGCTCAGAATGGGAGGATGCGGAGGCCTGGGCAAGGGACAGTGTCTCAAAGAGGACTGGGTGCGTGCGTCGCCCTGTTTCCTGTCAACTTTTGCCCCTCTGTCAGGGTGGAGCCAGGAAGTCGCGGCCTCTGGGCGGGTCTCCGACTTTCGGAACGAACTCGGAATGAGCGGAAACGGAGTCCTGCGCAAAGGAGTGCATCTCAAAGAAAACTGGGCGTGTCCGAGTGGCCCTCTTTTTGGAGCAACTTTTGCCCCTCTGTCAGAGTGGAGCCAGGAAATCGCGGCCTCTGGGCAGGCCTCCGACCGTCGGAACGCTCCCGGAACGGGCGGAAACGGATTACTGCACTGAGGGACAGCGTCTCAAAGGGGACTAGGTATGTCCGCATCTCCCTCTTTTCGGGACATCTTTTGACTAGGTATGTCCGCATCTCCCTCTTTTCGGGGCATCTTTTGGCCCTCTGTCAATGTGGGGCTGGGAAATCGCAGCCTCCAGGTGGTCCTTCGACCATCGGAACGCGCTCGGAATGGGAGGATGTGGATCCCTGGGCGAGGGACAGTGTCTCAAAGAGGACTAGGTGGACGCGCGGCACCCTCTTTTCAGGGCAACATTTGCCCCTCTGTCAGAGTGGGGCTGGGAAATCGTGGCCTCCGGTCGGGCCTCCGACCATCGGAACGTGCTCTTAACGGGTGGAAACGGAGACCTGCGCGAGGGACAGATGCTCAAAGAGGTTTAGGTTCGTCCGCGTGGCTCCCTTTTCGGGGCAACTTTTGCCCCTCTGTCAGGGTGGGGCCAGGAAATCGTGGCCTCCGGGCGGGCCTCTGACCGTCGGACCGTGCTCGGAATGGGTGGAAACGGAGGACTGTGCGAGGGACAGATGCTCAAAGAGGATTAGGTGTGTCTGCGCGGCTCTCTTCTCGGGGCAACTCTTGCCCCTCTGTCAGGGTGGGGCCAGGAAATCGCGGCCTCTGGGCGGGTCTCTGACCGTCGGAACGCGCTCGGAATGGGCGGAAGCGGAGGCCTGCACGGAGGGACAGCGTCTCAAAGAGGACTAGGTGTGTCCACGTGGCCCTCTTTTTGCGGCAACTTTTGCCAATCTGTCAGGGTGGAGCCGGGAAATCGCGGCCTCTGGGCGGGACTCCGACTGTTGGAACGCGCTCGGAACGGGCGGAAACAGAGGCCTGCGAGGACGGACAGCGTCTCAAAGTGGAATAGGTGTGTCCACGTTGCCCACTTTTTGGGGCAATTTTGCCAAACTATCAGTGGGGGGCCGGGAAATCGCGGCCTCTGGGCGGGTCTCTGACCGTCGGAACGCGCTCGGAATGGGCGGAAGCGGAGGCCTGCACGGAGGGACAGCGTCTCAAATAGGACTAGGTTTTCCGTGTCGCTCTCTTTTTGGGGCAACTTCTGCCGCTCTGTCAGGGTGGGGCCGGGAAATCGCGGCCTACGGGCGGGCCTCCGACCGTCGCAACGCGCTTGGAATGGGTGGAAACGGAGTCCTGTGTTGAGGGACAGCGTCTCAAAGATGACTAGGCGTGTCTGCTTCTCACTCTTTTCGGGGCAACATTAGCCTCGCTGTCAGGGTGGGGCCGGGAAATCGCAGCCTTCGGGCGGGCCTCCGAATGTTGAAACGCGGTCGGTGCAGGCGGAAATGGAGTCCTGCGCAGAGGGACACGATGTCAAAGAAGACTAGTTGTGTCCTCGTGGCCCTCTTTTCGGGGCAACTTTTGCCCCTCTCTCAGAGTTTGGCCGGGAAATCCTGGCCTCCAGGCTGGCCTCCGACCGTAGGAACACGCTCGGACTGGGGGGAAACGGGGGCCTTCACGGAGGGACAGCTCCTGAAAGAGGACTAGATGCGCTCCTCACCCTGTTTTCCGGGTAAATTTTGCCTCTCTGTCAGGGTGGGGCCGGGAAATTCCGGCCTCCGGGCGGGTCTCCGACCTTCAGAACGCGCTCGAAACGGGAGGAAACGGAGGCCTGCGTGGAGGGACAGCGACTCAAAGAGGACTAGGTGTGTCCGCGTCATCCGCATTTCGGGGCACCGTTTGGCCCTCAGTCAGGATGGGGCCGTGGATCCCAGCCTTCGGGCAGGCCTCCGACCGTGGAAAAGCGGTCGGTAAGGACAGAAGCGGAGGGCTACGCAGAGGGACAGCATCTGAAAGAGGACTAGGTGTGTCCGTGTCACCCTCTTTTTGGGTAAACTTTTGCCCATCTGTCAGGGTGGGGCCGAGAAATCGCGGTCTCCGGGCGGGCCTCCGACTGTCGGGACGCGCTCGGACTGGGCGGAAACGGAGGCCTGCGTGAGGGAGAGCGTCTCCAAGTGTACTAGGTGCGCGCGCTTTGCCCTGTTTTCCAGGCAACTTTTGCCTCTCTGTCAGGGTGGGGCCGGGAAATACCGGCATTCGCGCGGAGTTTTCGGGGCAACTTTTGCCCCTCTGTCAGGGTGGAGCAAAGAAATCGTGGCACCTGGGCGGGCCTCCGACCGTCGGAACGCGCATGGAACGGGCCGAAACGTAGGCCTGCGCGAGGGACACCGTCTCAAAGAGGACTAGGTGTGTCCACGTCACCCTCTTTTCGGGGCAACTTTTGGCCCTCTGTCAGGGTGGGGTCGGGAAATCGCGGCCTCCGGGCAGGCCTCCGACCTTCAGAACGCGCTCGGAACAGGTGGAAATGGAGGCCTTTGCGGAGGAACTGCGTCTCCAAAAGGCCTAGGTACGCGCGCGCATCCCCATGTTTTCGGGGCAATTTTAGCCCCACTGTCAGGGTGGGGCCTGGAATTCGCGGCCTCCGGGCAGGTCTCTGACCGTCGGAATGCACTCGGAACGGCGGACACGGATTCCTGGGCGGAGGGACAGCGTCTCCACAGGGACTTGGTGTGTCCAAGTCACCCTCTTTTCAGGGCAACTTCTGGCCCTCTGTCAGGGTGGAGCCGGGAAATCGCGACCTCCGGGCGCTCCTCCGACCGTCGGAACGCGCTCGGAATGGGTGGAAACGGAGACATGCGCGGAGGGACAGCGTCTCCAAGAGGACTAGGTGCGCCTGCATCCCCCTGTTTTCGGGACAACTTTAGCCCCACTGTCAGCGTGGTGCTGGGAAATCTCTGCCTCCGGGCGGGCTTCCGACCTTCGGAAAACGCTCGGAACGGGCGGGAGCGGAGGCCTGCGCGTAGGGAAAATGTCTCAAAGAGGACTAGGTGTATCCGCGTCACCCTTTTTTCGGGGTAACTTTTCGCCCTCTGTCAGAGTGGGGCCAGGGAATCTCGGCCTCCGGGCGGGCCTCCGACCATCGGAACGCGCTCGGAACGGGCGGAAGCGGAGGCCTGGGCGATAAACAGCATCTCAAAGAGGACTAGGTGTGTCCGCGTCACCTTCTTTTCGGGGCCACTTTGGCCCCACTCTCATGGTGGGGAGGGGAAATCACGGCCTCCGGCAGGCCTCCGACCGTCGGAACGCGCTCGGAACGGGCAGAAATGGAGACCTGCGCATAGGTACAGTGTCTCCAACAGGATTAGGTGTGCCTGCCGCCCTTTTTTCTGGGAAACTTTTGCCTCTCTGTCAGGGTGGGGCCGGGAAATCCCGGCCTCCGGGCGGGCCTCCGACCGTCGGAAAGCGCTCGGAACGGACGGAAATGGGGGCATGCACGGAGTTTCCTCGTCTCAATGAAGACTAGGTGTGCCCGTATCGCCCTCTTTTCAGGCAACTTTTGGCTCTCTGTCACGGTGGAGCCGGGAAATCCTAATCTCCAGACGACCTCCGACAGTCGGAACGCGCTCGGAACGGGCAGAAACGGAGAGCTGCGCATAGGGACAGTGTCTCCAACAGGATTAGGTGTGCCTGCCGCCCTTTTTTCCGGGAAACTTTTGTCTCTCTGTCAGGGTGGGGCCGGGAAATCCCGGCCTCCGGGCGGGCCTCCGACCGTCGGAAAGCACTCGGAACGGGCGGAAATGGGGGCATGCGCGGAGTTTCCTCGTCTCAATGAGGACTAGGTGTGCCCGTATCTCCCTCTTTTCAGGCAACTTTTGGCTCTCTGTTAGGGTGGGGCCGGGAAATAGCAGCCTCCGAGTGGGCCTCCGACTGTAGGAATGCGCTCGGTACCGCCGAAAAAGGAGGTGTGCGCGGAGGAAAAGCGTCTCAAAAAGGACTACGTCCGCGCGTCGCACTCTTTTCAAGGCAAATTTTGCCCGTCTGTCATGTTGGAGCCAGGAAATCCTGGCCTCCAGACGGGCCTCCGACCGTCGGACCGCGCTTAGAATGGGCGGAAACGGAGGCCTGCGCGTAGGGACAGCGTCTCCAACAGGATTAGGTGCACGTGTCACCCTCTTTTCAGGCAACTT
>NW_025335474.1:49281-58172 GCF_004798865.1 Varanus komodoensis | reverse complement strand
CTTCAGGCGGGCCTCGGACCATCGGAACACGCTCGGAATGGGCGAAACGGAGGAATGCGCGAGGGACAGCGCCTCAAAGAGGACTACATGCGCGTGCGTCCCCCTCTTTCGGGGCAACTTTTGCCCCTCTTTCAGAGTGGAGCCGGGAAATCGCGGCCTACGAGCGGACCTCCTACCCTCGGAACTTGCTCAGAATGGGCGGAAACGGAGGCCTGCCCGGAGGTACAGCGTCTAAACGAGGTCTAGATGGGTCCGCGTCGCCCTCTTTTTGGGGCAATTTTTGCCCCTCTGTCTGGGTGGGGCCAGGAAATCGCAGCCTCTGGGCAGGCATCCAAAGGTGGAATGCGCTCGGAACGGGCGGAAACTGAAGCCTGCGTGAAGGGACAGCGTCTAAACGAGGACTATGTGTGTATGCGTCTCCCTCATTTCGGGGCAACTTTTGCCCTTCTGTCAGAGTGGGGCTGGGAAATCCAGGCCTCCGGGCGGGCCTCCGACCGCCAGAACGAGCTTGGAATGGGTGGAAACGGAGTCGTGCGTGAGGGACAGCGTCTCAAAGAGGACAAGGTGCCTGCCCTTCGCCCTCTTTTCCGGGCAACTTTTGCCTCACTGTCAGAGTGGGGCCGGGAAATTCCAGCCTCCGGGCAGGCCTCCAACTGTCGGAACGCGCTCGGAACGGGTGGAAATGGACGCATGCGCGAGGGACAGTGTCTCAAAGGGGAACAGGTGTGCACGTGTCCCCCTGTTTTCGGGGGAACTTTTGCTCCTCTTTCAGGATGGAGCCGGGAAATCCCAGCCTCTGGGCGGGCCTCCGACCGTCGGAACACGCTTGGAAGGGGCATAAACGGAGTCCTGCGCAGAGGGACAGCGCCTCAAGGAGATTTAGGTGCCCGTGCGTCGCCCTCTTTTGGGGGCAACTTTCGCCCCTCTGTCAGAGTTGGGCCGGGAAATCGCGGCCTCCGGGCGGGCCACCGACCATTGGAACGCGCTCGGAACAGGCGGAAACGGAGGCCTGCCCGTAGGGACAGCGTCTCAAAGAATAATAGGGGGGGCGCGCGTCACCCTCCTTTTGGGGCAACGTTTGCCGCTCTGTCAGGCTGGGACCGCGAAATAGCGGCCTCCGGGCTGGCCTCAGACCATCGAAACAAGCTCGGAACGGGCGGAAACGGAGGCCGGCACGGATGGACAGCGTCTCATAGAGTACTAGGTGCGTCCGCGTCACCCTATTTTTGCGGCACCTTTTGCCCATCTATAGGTTTTGGGCCGGGAATTCGTGGGCTCCAGGCGGTTCTCCGACTATTGGAACGCGCTCGAAACAGGCGGAAACGGAGGCCTGTGCGTATGGACAGGTTCTCAAAGAACAATAGGTGCGCGCACTTCGCCCTGTTTTCCGAGCAACTTTTGCCGCTCTGTCAGGATAGGGCTGGAAACCCCAGCCTTCGGGCGGGCCTCGGACCGTCGGTTCACACTCGGAATGGTGAAATGGAGGAATGCTCGAGGGACAGCGCCTCAAAGAGGACTAGGTGCGCGTGCGTCACCCTCTTTTTGGGGCAACTTTAGCCCCTCTGTCAGAGTGGAGCCGGGAAATAGCGGCCTCCGAGAGGATCTCCTACCGTCGGAACTTGCTCGGAACGGGCGGAAACCGAGGCCTGCGCTGAGGTACAGCATCTAAACGAGGACTAGGTGTGTCCGGGTGGCCCTCATTTTGGGGCAACTTTTGCCCCTCTGTCAGGGTGGGGCCAGGAAATCTCGGCCTCTGGGCGGGCATCCGACCATCGGAACGTGATCGGAACGGGCGGAAATGGAGGCCTGCATGGAGGGACAGCGTCTCAAAGAGGACTAGGTGTGTCCACGTCACCCTCTTTTCGGGGCAACTTTTGCCCCTCTGTCAGGGTGGGGGCCAGGAAATCACGGCCTCTGGGCTGGCCTTCGAACGTCGGAAAGCGCTCCGAATGGGCAGAATCGGAGGCCTGCGCGGAAAGAGAGCGTCTCAAAAGGACTGGGTGTCCGCATGTCGCCCTGTTTTCTGGCCAATTTTTCCCCTCTCTCAGGATGGAGCTGGGAAATCGAGGCCTATGGGCGGGCCTCCGACCGTGGAACACGCTCGGAACGGGCAGAAACGGAGGTCTGCACAAAGGGGCAGCTTCTCAAAGATAACTAGTTGCCCCCGCGTCGCCCTCCTTTCGGGGCAACTTTTGCCGCTCTGTCAGGGTGGGGCTGGGAAATCGCGGCCTCCGGGAGGGCCTCCGACCGTCGGAAAATGCTCGGTACAGGCAGAAACGGAGGCCTGCGCGGAGGGAACGCGTCTCAATGAGGACTATGTGGGTCCACGTCGGCCTGTTTTCGGGGCAACTTTTGCCCCTCTGTCAGAGTGGGGCCGGGAAATCCCGGCCTTCGGGCGGGCCTCCGCCTGTCGGAACGCTCTCAGAACGGCCGGAAATGGAAGCCTGCGCAACGGACACCTTCTGAAAAAGGACATGGTGCTCACGCGTCGCCCTGTTTTCGGGGCAACTTTTGCTCCTCGTCAGGGTGGAGACGGGAAATCCCGGCCTCCGGGTGGGCCTCCGACCATCGGAAATAGCTCAGAACAGGCGGAAATGGGGGCCTGGGCGGAAGGACAGCGTCTCAAAGAGGACTAGGTCTGCGCTCTTCGCCCTGTTTTCCTGGCAACTTTTGCCTCTCCGTCAGAGTGGGGCCGGGAAATGCCAGACTCCGGGCAGGCCTCCGACCGTCGGAACGCGGTCGGAACGGGAGGAAACGGACGCAAGCGCGAGGGACAGCGTCTCAAAGGGGAATAGGTGCGCGCTTGTCGCCCTGTTTTCAGGGCAGCTTTTGCTCCTCTGTCAGGGTTGAGCCGGGAAATCCTGGCCTCCGGGAGGGCCTCCGACCGTCGCAACGCGCTCGGAACTGGCGGAAACGGAGTCCTGCGTGGAGGTCAGCCTCTCAATGAGGACTAGGTGAGTCCGCCTGGCCCTTTTTTCGGGGCAACTTTTGTCCATCTGTAGGGTTTGGGCAGGGAAATCGCGGCCTCCGGGGGGGCCTCCGACCATTGGAATGCTCTCGGAACGGCCAGAAACTGATGCCTGCGCGGAGGGATAGCGCCTCAAGGAGGACTGGGGGCGCGTTCGTTGCCCTCTTTTGGGGGCAAGTTTTGCCTCTCTGTCAGGGTGGAGCCCAGAAATCCCGGCCTCCGGCGGGCCTCCGACCGTCGGATTAAGCTCGGAACTGGCGGAAACTGAGGCCTGCACGGAGGGACAGCGTCTGAAGAGGACTAGGTGTTTCCGCGTGGCCCTCTTTTCGGGGCAACTTTCGCCCCTCTGTCAGAGTGAAGCCGGGAAATCGCGGCCTCCAGGTGGTCCTCCAACCATTGGAACGTGCTCGGAACAGGCGGAAACGGAGGCCTGCGCGTAGGGACAGCGTCTCAACGAACAATATGTGCATGTGCATCGCCCTCCATTCGGGGCAACGTTTGCCGCTCAGTCAGGTTGGGGCTGCGAAATAGTGGCCTCCGGGCGGGCCTCCGACCTTCGGAACGCGCTTGGACCGGGCAGAAATGGAGGCCTGCATGGAGGAACAGCGCCTCAAGGAGGACTAGGTGCGCATGCGTCGCCCTCTTTTGCGGGAAACTTTTGCCCCTCTGTCCGGGTGGAGCCAGGAAATCCCGGCCTCCACGCGGGCCTCCGACCGTCGGAACAAGCTCGGAACGGGCGGAAACGGAGGCCTGCGTGAAGGAAAGTGTCTCAAAGAGGACTAGGTGAGTCCGTGTCGCCCTCTTTTTGGGGCTACTTTTGCCCCTCTGACAGAGTAGGGCGGGAAATCCCGGCCTCCGGGTTGGCCTCCGACCGTTGGAACGCGCTCAGAACGGGCGGTAACGGAGGCCTGCATGCGGGACAGAGTCTCAAAAAAGACAAGGTTTTCTGCGTCGTCCTCTTTTTGGGGCAACGTTTGCCCCTCTGTCAGTGTGGGCTCGGGAATTCGTGGCCTCCAGGGGGGCCTCCGACCGTCGGAACGCGCTCAGAACAGTCAGAACCGGAGGCCTGCGTGGAGGGATAGCGTCTCAAAGAGGACTGAAGACGCGTGCGTCGCCCTCTTTTTGGGGCAACTTTTGCCCCTCTGTCAGCGTGGGGCCGGGAAATCGCGGCCACCGGGCGGGCCTCCAACCGTTGGAACGCACTCGGAATGGATGGAAACGGAGGCCTGCACGGAGCGATAGCGTCTCCAAGAGGAATAGGTGTGTCCGCGTGGCCCTATATTCGGGGAAACTTTCATCCCTCTGTCAGGTTGGGGCCGGGAAATAGCGGCCTTTGGGCGGGCCTCGACCGTCAAAACGCGCTCGGAACACGCGGAAACGGAGGCCTGCATGGCGGGACAGTGTGCCAAAGAGGACTAGATGTGTCCGTGTGGCCCTCTTTTCAGGGCACCTTTTGCCCCTCTTTTTGAGTGGGGCCTGGAAATCGCGGACCCCAGTCGGTCCTCGGACTGTCGGAACGAGCTCGGAATGGGCGGAAACGGAGGACTGCGCGGAGGGACAGCGTCTCAAAGAGGACTAGGTGTGTCCGCGTGGCCCTCTTTTCAGGGCAACTTTTGCCCCTCTGTCAGAGTGGGGCCAGGATATCGCGGCCCCTGGGCGGGCCTCCGACCGACGGAACGCTCTCGGAAAGGGCGGAAATACAAGCCTACGTGGAGGTACAGCGTCTCCAAGAAAACTAGGTTTGTGCGTGTCGCCCTCCTTTCGGGGCAAATTATGCCTCTTTGTCAGGGTGGGGCCGGGAAATAACGGCCTCTGGGCGGGCCTCTGACCGTCGGAACCCGCTCGGAACGGGTGGAAAAGGAGGCCTGCGCAAAAGACAGTGTCTCAAAGAAGACTAGGTGCACGCGCGTTGCCCTATTTTGGGGGAAACCTTTGCCCCTCTGTTAGGGTGGGGCCTGGAAATCCCGGCCTTCGTGCGGGTCTCCGACCGTCGGAACGCGCTCGGTATGGGCAGAAATTGAGGCCTGCTCGGAGGGACAGCGTCTCAAAGGGGAATATGTGTGTCCAAGTGGCCCTTTTTTAGGAGCAGTGTTTGGCCCTCTGTCAGAGTGGGGCTGGGAAATCGCGGACTCCGGGTGGACCTCCGACAGTCGGAACGTGCTCGGTACGGGCGGAAACCGAGACCTGCGCGGAGGGACAGCGCCTCAAAGAGGACAAGGTGCGAGCGTTGCCCTTTTTTCGGGCAACTTTTGCCTCACTGTCAGGGTGGGTCCGGGAAATCCTGGCTTTCGGGGGGGCCTCCGTCCATAGGAATGCGATCAGTACGGGCAGAAACGGAGTCCTGGGTGGAAGGACAGCGTTCAAAGAGGACAAAATGTGTCCGCGTGGCCCTTTTTTCGGGCAACTATTGCCTCTCTGTCAAGGTGGGGCCGGGAAATCCTGGCCTTTGGGCTGGCCTCCGACCGTCGTAACGCGCTCGGTATGGGCAGAAACGGAAGCCTGATCGGAGGGACAGCATCTCAAAGAGAACTATGTATGTCCGCGTGACCATCTTTTCGGGGCATCTTTTGCCTCTCTGTCAGGATGGGGCCTGGAAATCCCGGCCTTCATGTGGGTCTCTGACCGTCGGAACGCGCTCGGTATGGGCAGAAATTGAGGCCTGCGCAGACGGACAGCATCTGAAGCGGGACTAGGTGTGTCCGCGTCGCCCTCTTTCTCTTAGCTTTTGCCCCCGTGTCAGGGGGGGCTGGGAAATCGCCAACTCCGGGCGGGCCTCTGACCATCGGAATGCACTCGGAACGGGCAGAAATGGAGGCCTGCCCGGAGGGACAGCCTCTGCAAGAGGACAAGGTGTGCCCGCGTGGTCCTCTTTTCGGGGCAACTTTTCCCCCTCTGTCAGCGTGGGGCTGGGAAATCCTGGACTCCGGGGGGGACTCCGACCGTCGGAACATTCTCGGAACAGGCAGAAACGGAGGCCTGAGTGAGGGACTGCGTCTCCAAGAGGACTAAGTTTATCCACGTCACCCCTTTGCGGGGAAACGTTTGGCCCTGTGTTAGGGTTGAGACAGGAAATCCCGGCCACCGGGTTGGACTCCAACCGTCGGAACGCGCTCGGAACGGGCGGCAACGGACGCCTGCGTGAGGGACAGCTTCTCCTAGAGGTCTAGGTGTGTCCGCATCACCCTCATTTCGGGGCACCTTTTGCCCCTCTGTCAGCGTGGGGCCGGGAAATCTAAGGCTCCGGGCAGGCCTCCGACCGTCGGAACGCGATCGGAACGGGCGAAACGGAGTCCTGCGCGGAGGGACAGCGTCCCCAAGAGGACAAGGAGCGCACGCGTCCCCCTGTTTTCGTGCAACTTTTGCCCCTCTGTCAGGGTGGAGGCAGGAAATCCTGTCCTCCGGGCGGGCCTCTGACCGTCAGCACGCACTCGGAACGGGCGGAAACGGAGGCCTGCACAGAGGAACAGCATCCCAAAGAGGACTAGGTGTGTCCGCATCACCCTCTTTTCTGGGGAACTTTTGGCCCTCTGTCAGGGTGGGGCCAGGAAATCGCAGCCTCTGGGCGGGCATCCGACCCTCGGAACGCACTCGGAGTGGGCGGAAACAGAGGCCGGCGTGGACGGACAGTGTCTCAAAGAGGACTGAGTGCTCGTGCATCGCCCTCTGTCAGGGTGGAGCCGGGAAATCCCTGCTTCCGAGCGGGCCTCCGACTGTCGGAACTCCCTCGGAACGGGAGGAAACGGAGGCTTGCGCGGAGGAGAGCGTCTCCAAGCGTATTAGGTGCGTGTGCTTCGCCTTATTTTCCAAGCAACTTTTGCCTCAACTTTCAGGGTGGGGCCGGGACATCTTGGCCTCCAGGCGGGCGTCCGACAATCGGAATGCGCTCGGAACGGGCGGAAGCGGAGGCCTGCGCGGAGGGACACCGTCTCAAAGAGGACTAGGTATGTCCACGTCACCCTCTTTTCGGGGCATATTTTGGCCCTCTATCAGGGTGGGGCCGGGAAATCTCGCCCTCCAGGCATACGTCCGACCGTCGGAACGCACTCAGAACAAGCGGAAACGGAGGCCTGCGAGGAGGACAGTTTCTCCAAGAGGAGTAGGTGCGCGCGCTTCCCCTTGTTTTCTGGGCAACTTTTGCCCCTCTGTCAGGGTGGAGCTGGGAAATCGCCGCCTCTGGGTGAGCCTACGACCGTCGGAAAGCGCTCGGAACGGACAGAAAGGGAGGCCTGCGTGGATGGACAGCGTCTCAAAGAGGACCAAGTGTGTCCGCGTCACCCTCTTTTCAGGGCAACTTTTGCCCCTCTGTCAGCGTGGGGCCGGGAAATCTCGGCATCCGGGCGGGCCTCCGACCGTCGGAATGGGCGGAAGTGGAGACCTGAGCGAAGGACAGCATCTCCAAGAGGAGTAGCTGTGTGCATCTCCCTATTTTCCGGGCAACTTTTCCCCTTCTTTCAGGGTGGAGCCGGGAAAATGCTGCCTCTGGGCGGGCCTCCAAGCGCTGAAAGGGAGGGACCCACAGAGGAGAGCGTTTATAAAAGGACTGGGCACGTGCGCGGCACCCTCTTTTCGGGGCAGATTTTTGCCTCCATCAGGGCTGGGGAGGGGTGACCGCGCAGGGTTGGGCCTGGGAAATCGCGTCGGCCGGACAGGCGTCCGAGCGCTGGAACGGAGGCCCGTGCGGAAGGAGGGAGTCTCTAAAAGGACTGGGCACGTGCGCGGCACCCTCTTTTCGGGGCAGATATTGCCCCTTCGTCAGGGCTGGGGAGGAGCGACCGGGCAGGATTGGGCCCGGGAAATTGTGGCGGCAGTTCAGGCCTCCGGGCGTTGCAACTGAGGGCCGCGGGGAGGGAAAGCATTCCTAAGAGGACTGAGCACGTGCATGGCACCGTCTTTTCGGGGCAGATTTTGCCCCTTCGTCGGGGCTGGCGTGGCGTGGCTTGGCAGAGTTGAGCCCAGGAAATCGCGGCGGCCGGGCTGGCCCACGAGCGCTGGAAGGGAGGGCCACGCGGAGGGAGAGCCTCTCTAAGGGGACTGGGAGCGTGCGTGGCACCCTCTTTTCGGGGTAGATTTTGCCCCTCCTTCAGGGCTGGGGAGGTGCGGCTGGGAGGGATTGACCCTGGAAATCGCGGCAACCGGTAAGCCTCCGAGCCCTGGAAGGAGCCCGGAGAGGGCGGAACAGAGGGCTGCGTGGAGGGAGGGCGTCCCTAAGAGGACTGGCCCATGCGCTGCGCACTCTTTTCGGGACAGATTTTCCCCTCCGTCGGGGCTGGGGAGAAACGGCCGGGCAGGGTTGAGCACGGGAAATCGCGGCAGCCGGGCAGGCCTTTGAGCGCTGGAACGGAGGCCCGCGCGGGGGGAGGGCGTCTCTAAGAGGACTGGGCGCGTGCGCGGCACCCTCCTTTCGGGGAAGATTTTCCCCTCTGTCGGGGCTGGGGAGGCACGGCCAGGAAGGGTTGGGCCCGGGATATGACGGCAGCCGGGATGGGTTCGGCCAAGGAAATTGCGGCTGCTGGGGCAGGGATGGGCCCGGGAAATTGCGGCGACCGGGAACCTCCGAGTGCTGGAAGGAACTCGTTGAGGACGGAACGGAGGGCCGCGCGGAGGGAGGGTGTCTCTAAGAGGACACGGCGTGTGCGCGGCGCCGTCTTTTCTGGACCAGTTTTGCCCCTCCGTCGGGGCTGGGGAGGCGCTGCCGCGCAGGGTTGGGCCCGGGAAATCGTGGCGGCCGGGCAGGCCTCCGGGCGCTGGAACGGTGGGCCGCGCGGAGGGAGAGCGTCTCTAAGAGGACTGGGCGCATGCGTGGGGGCTTTGGTCTCCCTGACTGGATGTTGTACTATCAGGCTTCTGTTGTATCGTTGCTAAAAGAATGGATAACTTTAAAAAATAAGAGAATCTTTTATCTTGAACGGCATGATTTGCAAAT
>NW_025335474.1:0-49181 GCF_004798865.1 Varanus komodoensis | reverse complement strand
AGACTCTGTCCCTCCGCTCAGGAATCTGTGCCCGCCGTTCCGAGTGCGTTCCGATGGTCGGAGGACCGCCCAGAGGCCACGATTTCCCGGCTCCACCCTGACAGAGCGGAAAGTGTTCCCGCGAAAAGAGAGCCACGCGGGCACACCTAATCCTCTTTGAGATCCTGTCCCTCCGCGCAGGCCTCCGTTTCTGCCTAGTCAGATCACGTTCCGACGGTCGTAGGCTCACCCGTATCCGCGATGTCCCGGCCCAACCCTGACAGAGGCCAAAAGTTGCCCCGAAAAGAGGGTGACGCGGACACACCTACTCCTCTTTGAGATGCTGTCCCTCCGCACAGGCCTCCGTTTCCGCTTGTTCTGAGCGCGTTCCAACGGTCGGACGTCCGCCCGGAGGCCACAATTTCCTGGCCCCACTCTGACAGAGGGGCAAATGTTGCCACGAAAAGAGGGTGAAGCGGACACACCAAGTCCTCTTTGAGTCTCTGTCCCTCCGCACAGGAATCCGTTTCCACCCGTTCCGAGTGTGTTCCGAAGGTCGGATACCCGCCCAGAGGCCGCGATTTCCCGGCTCCACCCTGACAGAGGGGCAAAAGTTGCCCCAAAAAGAGGGCCACGGGGACACACCTAGTGCTCTTTGAGACGCAGTCCCTCGCGCAGGCCTCTGTTTCTGCGCATTCTGAGCACGTTCCAACGGTCAGAGGCCCGCACGGAGGCCGCGATTTCCCGGCCCCACCCTGACAGAGGCCCAAATATTTCCCCAAAAAGAGGGGGACGCGGATACACCTAGTCCGCTTTGAGACGCTGTCCTTCCGCGCAGGCCTCTGTTTCTGCCCGTTCTGAGCACGTTCCAATGGTCGGAGGCTTGCCCGGAGGATGCGATTGCCCGGCCCCCCGCTGACAGTGGGGCAAAAGTTGCCCCGAAAACAAGGTGACGCGCGTCCACCTTGTCCTCTTGGAGCGCTGTCCTTCCGCACAGGCTTCCCTTTCTGCCCATACCGAGCGCGTTACGACAGTCAGAGGCCTGCCCAAATGCCAGGATTTCCTGGCCCACCCTGACAGAGGGGCAAAAGTTGCGCCAAAATGAGGGGGATGTGTGCGCACCTAGTCCTCTTGGAGTCGCTGTACCTCCGCGGGGGCCTCCGTTTCCACTTGTTCTAATCGCGTTCCGACGGTCAGTGTTCCGCCCAGAGTCCGCTATTTTCCGGCCCCACTCTGAAAGAGGGGCAAAGGTTGCCCCGAAAAGGGGCCATGCGTGCGTACTTACTTCTCTTTGAGACGCTGTCCCTCCACGCAGGTCTCCGTTTCTGCCAGTTCTGAGTGCATTCCGACGGTCGGAGGCCCTCCAGGAGGCCGCGATTTCCCAGCCCCACTCTGACAGAGGGGAAAAGTTTCTCCGAAAAAAGGGCCACGCGGACACACAGAGTCCTCTTTGAGATGCTTTCCCTCCGCGCAGGCTTCCGTTTCTGCCAATACCGAGCGCGTTGCGACGGTCGGAGTCCAGCCCTAAGGCCAGGATTTCCCGTCCCCGCCCTGACAGAGAGGCAAAAGTTGTCCTGAAAACAGGGCGAAGTGCGCGCACCTAGTCCTCTTTGAGAAGCTGTCCTTCACGCAGGCCTCGGTTTCCGCCCGTTCCGAATGCATTCCCACGGTCTGAGGCCCGCCCGGAGGCCGGTATTTCCCGGCTCCACCCTGACAGAGAGCAAAAGTTGCCCCGAAAAGAGGGCCACACGGACACACCTGGTTCCTTTGCAGACGCAGTCCCTCGCGCAGGCCTCCGTTTCCGCCCATTCCGAGTGAGTTCCGACGGTCGGAGGCCCACCCGGATCCACGATTTCCCGGCCCCACCCTGACAGAGGCCCAAAGTTGCCCCGAAAATAGGGTGACGCGGACACACCTAGTCCTCTTTGAGATGCTGTCCCTCCGCGCAGTAATCCGTTTCTACCCGTTCCGAGTGTGTTCCGAAGGTCGGATACCCGCCCAGAGGCCGCGATTTCCCGGCTCCACCCTGATAGAGGGGCAAAAGTTGCCCCAAAAAGAGGGCCACGGGGACACACCTAGTACTCTTTGAGACGCTGACCCTCCGCGCAGGCCTCTGTTCTTCCCGTTCTGAGCACGTTCCAACGGTCGGAGGCTTGCCCGGAGGACGCAATTGCCCGGCCCCCCGCTGACAGGTGGGCAAAAGTTGCCCCAAAAACAAGGTGACACGCGTCCACCTTGTCCTCTTGGAGCGCTGTCCTTCCGCACAGGCTTCCCTTTCTGCCCATACCGAGTGCGTTACGACAGTCGGAAGCCTGCCCAAATGCCAGGATTTCCTGACCCGACCCTGACAGAGAGGCAAAAGATGCCCAGACAACAGGGCGAAGCGCGCGCACCGAGTCCTTTTTGAGAAGCTGTCCTTCGCGCAGGCCTCCGTTTCCTCCCATTCCAAGCACATTCCGATGGTCGGAGGCCTGCCCGGACGCCGCGATTTCCCGGCCCACCCTGACAGAGGGGCAAAAGTTGCCCCAAAATGAGGGGGATGTGCGCGTACCTAGTCCTCTTGGAGTCGCTATCCCTCCGCGGGGGCCTCCGTTACCACTTGTTCTAAGCACGTTTTGACGGTCAGTATTCCGCCCAGAGTCTGCCATTTTCCTGCCCAACTCTGAAAGAGGGGCAAAGGTTGCCCCGAAAAGGGGCCATGTACGCGTACTTACTTCTCTTTGAGACGCTGTCCCTCCACGCAGGTCTCCGTTTCTGCCAGTTCTGAGTGCGTTCCGATGGTCGGAGGCTCTCCAGGAGGCCACGATTTCCCGGCCCCACTCTGACAGAGGGGCAAAAGTTGCTCCGAAAAAAGGGCCACGCGGACACACAGAGTCCTCTTTGAGATGCTTTCCCTCCGCGCAGGCTTCCGTTTCTGCCAATACCGAGCGCGTTGCGACGGTCGGAGGCCAGCCCTAAGGCCAGAATTTCCCGGCCCCACCCTGACAGAGAGGCAAAAGTTGTCCTGAAAACAGGGCGAAGCGCGCGCACCTAGTCCTCTTTGAGAAGCTGTCCTTCACGCAGGCCTCGGTTTCCACCCGTTCCAAATGCATTCCCACGGTCTGAGGCCCACCCGGATCCACGATTTCCTGGCCCCACCCTGACAGAGGCCAAAAGTTGCCCCGAAAATAGGGTGAGGCGGACACACCTAGTCCCCTTTGAGATGCTTTCCCTCCGCACATGCCTCTCTTTCTGCCCGTTCCGAGCACGTTCCGATGGTCGGAGGATCGCCCGGAGGCCGCGATTTCCCAGCCCCACCCTGACATAGGCCCAAAAGTTTCCCCAAAAAGAGGGTGATGCGGACACACGTAGTCCCCTTTGAGACGCTGTCCCTCCGCGCAGGCTTCCATTTCCGCCCATTCCGAGCATGTTCCAACGGTCGGCGGCCCGCCCGGAGGCCGCGATTTCCCTGCCGCACCCTGACAGAGGAGCAAAAGTTACCTAAAAACAGGGCAAAGCAGGTGCACCTAGTCCTCTTTGAGACGCTGTCCCTCTGCGCAGGCATCCGTTTCTGGCCCTACCGAGGGCGTTCCGACGGTCGGAGGCCTGCCCAAAGGCTGGGTTTTCCCGACCCCACGCTGACAGAGAGGCAAATGTTACCCGGAAAAAAGGGCGACGCGCGCACCTAAACCTGTTGGAGACGCTGTCCCTACACGCAGGCCTCCGTTTCTGCCTATCCCAAGTGCTACCTACAGTCGGAGGCCCGCCCAGAGGCCACGATTTCCCGGCCCCACCCTGACAGAGGTGCAAAAGTTTCCTGAAAAGAGGGTGACACGGAAACACCTAGTCCTCTTTGAGACGCTTTCCCTCTGCGCAGGCCTCCGTTTCCGCCCGCTCGGAGCGCGTTCCGACGGTCGGAGGCCCGCCCGAAGGCTGGGATTTCCGGCCCCATGCTGACAGAGGGGCAAAAGTTGCCTCGAAAGGAGGGCGAAGCGCGCACGTAGTCCTCTTTGAGACGCTGTCCCTACGCGCAGGGCTCCATTTCTGCCCGTTCCGTGCACGTTCCTACAGTCGGAGGCCCGCCCAGAGGCGACGATTTCCTGGCCACACACTGACAGAGAGGCAAAAGTTACCCCGAAAATAGGGTGACGCGCGCACCTAGTCTTCTTTGAGACGCTGTCCCTCCGCGCAGGCCTCCGTTTTGACCCGTTCTGAGCGCGTTCCAACGGTCGGAGGGCCATCTGGAGAAAAGGATTTCCTGGCTCCACCCTGACAGGCGGGCAAAAGTTACCCCAAAACCAGGGCGACGCGCGCGCACCTAGTCCTCCTTGAGACACTGTCCCTCCGCGCAGGCCTCCGTTTCCGCAAATTCCAAGCGCGTTCCGACTGTCGGAGGCCCGCCCGGATGCCGCGATTTCCCAGCCCCACGCTGAGAGAAAGGCAAAAGTTACCCCGAAAACAGGCGACGCGGGTGCACGTAGTCCTCTTTGAGACACTCTCCCTCTGCGCATGCCACAATTTCCGCCCGTTCCAAGCGAGTTCCGAAGCTCGGAGTCCCGCCCTGAGGCCGCGATTTCCCGGCCTCACCCTTGCAGAGGGGCAACAGTTGCCCCGAAAAAATGGCGACGCACACCTCTAATCCTGTTGGAGACGCTGTCCCTACACGCAGGCCTCCATTTCTGCCCATTCCGGTCGCGTTCCTACAGTCGGAGGACCGCACAGAGGCCGCGATTTCCCGGCCCCACCATGATAGAGGGCCAAAAGTTGCCTGAAAAGAGGGCGACATGGACACACCCAGTCCTCTTTGAGACTCTGTCCCTCCGCGCAGGACTCCTTTTCCACCCAATCCGAGCGCGTTCCGACGGTAGGAGGCCCGCCCAGGGCCTCTGATTTCCCGGCTCCACCCTGACAGAGAGGCAAAAATTAACCCGAAAAGAGGGCGACGTGCGGGCACCTAGTCCTCTTTGAGATGCTGTCCCTCCACGCAGGCCTCCGTTTCCACCCGTTCTGAGCGCGTTCCAACGGTCGGAGGGCCATCTGGAGAAAAGGATTTCCTGGCTCCACCCTGACAGGCGGGCAAAAGTTACCCCAAAACCAGGGCGACGCGCGCGTACCTAGTCCTCCTTGAGACACTGTCCCTCCGCGCAGGCCTCTGTATCCGCAAATTCCAAGTGCATTCCGACTGTCGGAGGCCCGCCCGGATGTCGCGATTTCCCAGCCCCACGCTGAGAGAAAGGCAAAAGTTACCCCGAAAACAGGCGACGCGGGTGCACGTAGTCCTCTTTGAGACGCTCTCCCTCTGCGCATGCCACCATTTCCGCCCGTTCCAAGCGAGTTCCGAAGCTCGGAATCCCACCCTGAGGCCGCGATTTCCCGGCCCCACCCTTGCAGAGGGGCAACAGTTGCCCCGAAAAAATGGCGACGCACACCTCTAATCCTGTTGGAGACGCTGTCCCTACACGCAGGCCTCCGTTTCTGCCCATTCCGGTCGCTTTCCTACAGTCGGAGGACCGCACAGAGGCCGCGATTTCCCGGCCCCACCATGATAGAGGGCCAAAAGTTGCCTGAAAAGAGGGCGACATGGACACACCCAGTCCTCTTTGAGACTCTGTCCCTCCGCGCAGGACTCCTTTTCCACCCAATCCGAGCGCGTTCTGACGGTAGGAGGCCCGCCCGGGGCCCCTGATTTCCCGGGCCCACCCTGACAGAAAGACAAAAGTTGCCCCGAAATAGGGGCGACTCAGACACACCTAGTCCTCGGTCAGACGCTGTCCCTCCTTGCAGGCCTGCGTTTCTGACCGTACTGACCGCGTTTCGACGGATGGAGGCCCACCCAAAGGCCGGGATTTCCCGGCCCCATGCTGACAGAGGGCCAAAAGTTTCCCCGAACAGAGGGTGACGCGCGCAACTAGTCCTTTTGAGGCGCTGTCCCTCCGCGCCGGCCTCCGTTTCCGCCCGTTCCGAGCGCTTTCCGACGGTCGGAGGCCCACCCTGGGGTCCTTGATTTCCAGGCCCCACTCTGACAGAGGGGAAAAAGTTGCCCCCAAAAGAGGGCCACGCGGACACACTTTGTCTTCTTTGAGATGGTGTCCCTCTGTGCAGGACTACCTTTCCGCCCGTTCCGAGCGTGTTCCACGTTCGGATGCAAGCCCGGAGGCTGCGATTTCCCGGCCCCGCCCTGCCAGAGGGGCAAAGGTTGCCACGAATAGAGGGCCATGCGGACACACCTAGTCCTCTTTGAGACGCTGTCCCTACACGCAGGCCTCCATTTCTGCCCTTACCAAGCGCGTTCCGACAGTCGGAGTCCCACTCAGAGGCTGCGATTTCCCGGCCCCACCCTGACAGAGGGGCAAAAGTTGCCACGAAATGAGGGTGACGCGGGCACACCTAGTCCTCTTTGAGACGCTGTCCCTCCACGTAGCCGTCCATTGCTGCCCGTACCGACCGCGTTTCCACGGTCGGAGAATTGCCGGAAGGCCGGGATTCCCGGCACTACCCTGACATATGGGAAAAAGTTGCCCCGAAAAGAAGTCCGCACGGACAAACCGAGTCTTCTTTGAGACGCTGTCCCTCCACGCAGGTCTCCGTTTCCGCCCGTACCGAGCGCGTTCCAACAGTCGGAGGCACGCCTGGGTGCCGCAATTTCCCGGCCCCACTCTGACAGAGAGGCAAAAGTTGCCGGGAAACAGGGCAACGCGCGCACCTGGTCCTCTTTGAGGCACTGTACCTTTGCGCCGGCCTCCGTTTCCGCCTGTTCTGAGCGCGTTCCGACGGTATGAGGCCCGTCCGTGGTCCTCGATATCCTGGCCCCACCCTGACAGAGGTCCAAACGTTGCCCCGAAAAGAGGGTCACGCGTACATACATAGTCCTTTTAGAGACACTGTCCCTCGTGCAGGCCTCCGTTTCCGCCCGTTCCATGCACGTTTCGATGGTCGGAGGCCCGCCCGGATGCCGTGATTTCCTGGCCCCACCCTGACAGCAGCCCATAAGTTTCCCCAAAAACAGGGTGACGCGGACACACCTAGTCCTCTTTGAGACGCTGTCCCTCCGTGCAGGCCTCCATTTCCACCCATTCCGAGCGCGTTCCAACGGTCGGAGGCACGCCTGGTGGCCCCGATTACCCTGCCCCAGCCTGACAAAGGGGCAAAAGTGGCCCCGAAAAGGGGCCATGCACGCGCCTTTTCTCCTCTTTGAGACGCTGTCCCTCCACGCAGGCGTCCGTTTCTGCCTCTTCTGAGTGCATTTCGACGGTCGGAGTCCCTCCCGGAGGTCGCGATTTCCCGGCCCCACCCTGACAGAAGGCCAAAAGTTGCCCCGAATAGAGGGTGACGTGGACACACCTAGTCCCCTTTGAGATGCTGTCCCTTGCGCAGGCCTCTGTTTCCGCCCGTTCCGAGCACGTTCCGATGGTCGGAGGCCCGCCCAGAAGCCGCTATTTCCTGGCCCCACCCTGACAGAGGCCCAAAAGTTTCCCCAAAAAGAGGGTGATGAAGATACACCTAGTCCCCTTTGAAACGCTGTCCCTCCGCGCAGGCCTCTGTTTCGGCCCGTTCCGAGCACGTTCCAACGGTTGGAGGTTTGCCCGGAGGCCACGATTTCCCAGCCCCACGCTGACATTGGGGCAAACGTTGCCCCGGAAAGAGGGCCAAGTGGACACACCTAGTCTTCTTTGAGACGTTGTCCGTTACGCAGGCCTCCGCTTCCGCCCGTTCCGAGTGCATTCCGAAGGTCAGAGGCCTGCCCAGAGGCCTCGATTGCCTGGCCCCACCCTGACAGAGGCCCAAAAGTTTCCCCAAAAAGAGGGTGACGCAGACACACCCAGTCCCCTTTGAGACGCTGTCCCTCCACGCAGGCCTCTGTTTCTGCCCATCCCGAGCACGTTCCGATGTTCGGAGGACCGCCCAGAGGCTGTGATTTCCCGGCCCCACCCTGACAGAGGCCCAAAAGTTTCCCCAAACAGGGGTGACGCGGACACACCTAGTCACTTTGAGACGCTGTCCCTCCGCGCAGGCCTCCATTTCCGCCCATTCCGAGCACGTTCCAACGGTCGGCGGCCCGCCCGGACGCCGCGATTTCCCAGCTCCACCCTGACAGAGGTCCAAAAGTTGCCCCGAAAAGAGGGTCACGCAGACATACATAGTCCTCTTTGAGACGCTGTGCCTCCGCTCAGGCCTCCGTTTCCGCCCGTTCCCAGCGTGTTCCTACAGTCGGAGGCACGCCCGCAGGCTGCGAGTTACCGGCCCCACCCTGACACAGGGGCACAAGTTGCCCCGAAAAGAGGGCTACGTGGACACACCTAGTCCTCTTTGAGACGCTGTCCCTCCGAGCAGGCCTCCTTTTCCGCCCGTACTGAGCACGTTCCGACAGTCGGAGGCCCACCCGAATGCCGCGATTTCCCGGCCCCACACTGACAGAGTGGCAAAAGTTGCTTCGAAAACAGGAGGACGCGTGCGCACCTAGTCCTCTTAGAAATGCTGTCCCTCCGTGCAGGCCTCCGTTTCTGCCCGTTCCAAGCGGGTTCCTACAGTGGGAAGCCCACCCGGAGGCCACGATTTCACGGCTCCACCCTGACAGAGAGCCAAAAGTTGCCTGAAAAGAGGGCGACATGGACACACCTAGTCCACTTTGAGGCGCTGTCCCTCTGCGCAGCCCTCCATTTCCGCCCGTTCCGAGCGCGTTCTGACGGTCGGAGACCCGCACGAGGGCCTGGATTTCTCGGCCCCACGCTGACCGAAAGGCAAAAGTTGCCAGGAAAGAAGGGCGACGCGCACACCTAATACTGTTGGAGACGCTGCCCCTACGCGCAGGCCTTCGTTTCCGCCCGTGTCGAGCGCGTTCCGACGGTTGGAGGCCCGCACGAAGGCTGGGATTTCCCGGCCACTCGCTGACAGAGGGGCAAAAGTTGCCCGGAAAAAATGGTGATACACGTAACTAATCCTGTTCGAGACACTGTCCCTACGCACAGTCCTCCATTTCCGCCTGTTCCGATAGCGTTCCGACAGTCGGAGGCCCGCCTGGAGGCCAGGATTTCCCAGCTCTACCCTGACAGAAGGGCAAAAGTTGCACGGAGAAAAGGGCGAAGTGTGCACACCTAGTCCTCTTTGAGATGCTGTCCCTCCGCGCAGGCCTCCAATTCCGCCAGTTCTGACGGTCGGAGGCATGCCCGGAGCATGGGATTTCCCGGTTCCAAGCTGGCAGAGGGAGAAAAGTTACCCCGAAAACAGGGCGACGCGCGTGCACCCAGTCCTCTTTGAGACGCTGTCCCTCAGCGCAGGCCTCTGTTTCCGCACGTTCCAAGCGCATTCCGAAGGTCGGAGGCCGTCCGGTGGCCGCAATTTCCTGGCACCACCCTGACAGAGGGCGACACGGACACACCTAGTCCTCTTTGAGACGCTGTCCCTCCGCACAGGCCTCCATTTCCACCCATAACATGTGCGTTCCGAGGGTCGTAGCCCCGTCCGAAGGCCGGGATTTCCCAGCCCCACGCTGACAGAGAGGTATAAGTTGCCCGGAAAAAAGGGCGACGCGCGCACCTAATCCTGTTCGAGACACTGTCCCTATGAGCAGGCCTCAATTTCCGCCTGTTCCGAGCACGTTCCGACGGTCGGATGCCCGCCAGGAGTCCGCGATTTCCAGGCCCCTCCCTGACAGAGGGGCAAAATTGCCCCAAAAAGAGGGCGATACGGACACACCTAGTCCTCTTTGAGATGCTTTCCCTCCGTGCAGGCCACTGTTTCTGCCCGTTCCGAGCGCATTCCTACAGTCGGAAGCCCGCCCAGAGACCGTGATTTCCTGGCCCCACCCTGACAGAGGGGCAAAAGTTGACTGAAAAGAGGGCAACACGGACACAGCTTGTCCTCTTTCAGACGCTGTCCCTCCACGCAGGCCTCCGTTTCCGCCCATACCGAGCACGTTCCGACGGTCGGAGGCCTGCCTGAAGGCCGGGATTTCCCGGCCACATGCTGACAGAGATGCAAAAGTTGCCCGGAAAAAAGTGCGACGCGCGCACCTAATCCTGTTGGAGACGCTGTCCCTACGCGGAGTCCTCCGTTTCGGCCCGTGTTGAAAATGTTCCGACGGTCGGAGGCCTGGCCAAAGGCTGGATTTCCTGGCCCCCGCTGACAGAGGAGCAAAAGTTTCCCGGAAAATGGGGCGACACGTGCAACTAATCCTGTTCGAGACACTAGCGCTACGCGCAAGCCTCCATTTCCACCCTTTCTGAGGGCGTTCCAATGGTCGGAGGCCCGCTGGGAGGCCGCGATTTCCCGGCCCCACCCTGACAGAGGGGCAAAAGAAACTCTGAAACAGGGCGATGTGCGCACCTAGTCCTCTTTGAGACGCTGTCCCTCCACGCAGACCTCTGTTTCCATACGTTCCGAGCGCGTTCCAGCTGTCGGAGGCCCGCCCAGAGGCCGGGATCTCCCCGCCGCACATTGACAAAGGGGCAAAAGCTGCTCCAAAAAGAGGGCCAAGCGCGCACTTAGTCCTCTTTGAGACGCTGTCCCTCCGAGCAGGCCTCAGTTTCTGCCCGTTCCATGCGCATTCCTTTTGTCAGAGGACCGCCCGGAGGCGTCGATTTCCCGGCCCCACCCTGATAGAGGGGCAAAGGTTGCCCGGAAAAAAGGGCAACATGCACACCTAATCATGTTGGAGACGCTGTCCCAACGCGTATGCCTCCGTTTCTGCCCGTTCTGGGCGCGGTCCGACGGTCGGAAGACCGTCTAGAGGCCAGGATTTCCCTGCTCTACCATGACTCAGGGGAAATATTTGCCTCTAAAAGAGGGCGAAGCGCACATAGTCCTCTTTAAGACGCTGTCCCTCTGCGCAGGCCTCCGTTTCCGCCCGTTCCGAGCAAGTTCCGACGGTCGGAGGCCCGCGCGGAGGCCGCTATTTCCCAGCACCACACTGAGAGAGGGGCAAAAGTTGCCCGGAAAAAAGGGCGACGCGTGCACCTGATCCTGTTGGAGATGCTGTCCCTCCAGGCTGGCCTCTGTTTTCGCCCATTCCGAGCGCGTTCCGACGGTTGGAGGCCCGTCTGGAGGCCAGGATTTCCTGTCTCCACCATGAAAGAGGGGCAAAATTTGCCTCGAAAAGAGGGCGACGCGTGCCAGTAGTCCTCTTTGAGACACTGTCCCTCTGCGCAGGCCTCCATTTCTGCCCGTTCCGAGTGCGTTCCTACAGTCGGAGGCTCGCCCGGAGGCCTTGATTACCCTGCCCATCCCTGACAAAGGGGCAGAAGTTACCCCAAAAACAGGGCAACGTGCGCGCACATAGTCCTCTTGAGACGCTGTCCTCTGCGCAGGCCTCTGTTTTCGCCCGTTCCGAGCGCGTTCCTACGGTCGGAGGCCTGCCCGGAGGCCGGGATTTCCCGACTCCACCATGACAGAGGGGCAAAAGTTGCCTTGAAAAGAGGGCGACATGCGCGCGTAGTCCTCTTTGAGACGCTGGCTTTCCGTGCAGGCCTCCGTTACTGCCTGTCCCGAGGGCTTCCTGCAGTCGGAGGCCCGCCCGGAGGCCGCGATTTCCCGGCCCCACCCTGACAGAGGGCCAAATTTTACCTGAAAAGAGGGCGACACGGACACACCTAGTCCTCTTTGAGAGGCTGTCCTCCGCGCATGCCTCCGTTTCCCCCCGTTCTGATCGCGTTCTGACGATCGGAGTCCGGCCCGGAGGCCAGGATTTCCCGGCTGCACCGTGATAGATCGGCAAAACTTGCCTCGAAAAGAGGGCAACGCGCGAAAGTAGGCCTCTTTGAGAAGCTGTCCGTCTGCGCAGGCCTCCGTTTCTGCCCATTCCGAGCACGTGCCAACGGTCGGAGAACCTCCTGGAGCCCAGGATTTCCCGGACCCACCCTAACAGAGGGGCAAAAGTTGACTCCAAAGGAGGGTGACGCGCGCACGTAGTCCTGTTTGAGACGCTGTCCCTCCATGCAGGCCTCCATTTCTGTCTGTTCGAAGCGCATTCCTACAGTATGAAGCCCTCCCGGAGGCCATGATTTCCCGGCCCCAACCCTGAGAGAGGGCCAAAAGTTGCCTGAAATGAGGGCGACACGGACACACCTAGTCCGCTTTGAGATTCTTTCCCTCTACGCAGGCCTCCATGTCCACCCGTTCTGATCGTGTTCCGACGATCGGAGGCCCACCCGGAGGATGGGATTTCCCGGCTCCACTGTGACAGATGGGCAAAAGTTGCCTCGAAAAGAGGGCGACGCGCGAAGGTACTCCTCTTTGAGACGCTGTGCCTCTGCGCAGGCTTCTGTTTCCACCCGTTCCGAGTGCGTTCCGACGGTCGGAGGGCCGTCTGGAGTCCAGGATTTCCCGGCTCCACCCTGACAGAGGGCCAGAAGTTGCCCCATAAAGAGGGTGACTCGGACACACCTAGTCCCCTTTGAGACGCTGTCCCTCCGCGCAGGAATCTGTGTCCGCCGTTCCGAGTGCGTTCCGACAGTCGGAGGACCGCCCAGAGGCCGCGAATTCCCGGCCCCACCCTGACAGTGGGGCTAAAGTTGCCCCGAAAACAAGAGGAAGGGCGCGCACCTAGTCCTCTTGGAGAAAATGCCCTTCGCGCTGTCCTACGTTTCCGCCCGTTCCGAGATCGTTCCGACGGTCGGAGGCCCGCCCAGAGGCCGCGATTTACCGGCCGCACCCTTACAGTGGGGCAAAAGTTGCCCCGAATAGAGGGCCACGTGGACACACCTAGTCCTCTTTCAGACGCTGTCCCTCCGCACAGGCCTCCATTTCCGCCAGTTCCGAGCGCGTTCCGACAATCAGAGGCCCGCCCAGGGGCCGCGATTACCCGGCCCCACTCTGACAGAGGGGCAAAAGTTGCCCCGAAAAGGGGGCTACGCGGACACAGCTAGTCTTCTTTGAGACGCTGTCCCTCCACGAAGGCCTCCGTTTCCGCCCATTCCGAGCGTTTTCCGACAGTTGGAGGCCCGCCTGGTTGCAACGATTTCCTGGCCCCACTCTGACAGAGGGGCAAAAGTTGCCCCGAAAAGTGGGCCACGCGGACACACTTAGTCCTCTTTGAGACGCTGTCCCTCCACGCAGGTCTCCTTTTCTGCCTGGTCTGAGTGCCTTCCGAAGGTCGGAGGCCCTCCCAGAGACCGCGATTTCCCAGCCCCACTCTGACAGAGGGGCAAAAGTTGCTCCGAAAACAGGGCCACGCGGACACACATAATCCTCTTTGAGACGCTGTCCCTCCACGCAGGATTCCGTTTCTGCCCATACCGAGCGCGTTACGACGGTCGGAGGCCGGTTCGAAGGCCAGGATTTCCCGGCCCCACCCTGACAGAGAGGCAAAAGTTACCCCGAAAAGAGGGTGATGCGGACACACTTAGTCCCCTTTGAGATGCTGTCCCTCAGCGCAGGAATCCGTTTCCACATATTCCGAGTGCGTTCCGACAGTCGGAGGCCCGCCTGGAGGCCGAGATTCCCCGGCCCCACGCTGACAGAGGGCGAAAAGTTACCCAGAAAAGAGGGTGAGGCGGACACACCTTGTCCTCTCTGAGACGCTGTCCCTCCGCGCAGGCCTCCGATCACGCCCGTTCCGAGCGTGTTCCGACGGTCGGAAGCCCGCCGGGAGGCAGAGATTTACCGGCCCCAGGCTGACAGTGGGGCTAATGTTGTCCCGAAAAAAAGGGGATGCGCACGCACCTAGTCCTCCAGGAGACGCTGTCCCTCCACGCATTTCTCCGTTTCCACCCATTCCGACCGCTTTCCGACGCTGGGAGGACCGCCCGGAGCCCGTGCTTTTCCGGCTCCACCCTGACAGAGGGCCAGAAGTTGCCCCGAAAAGAGGGTGACACGGACAAACCTAGTGCCCTTTGAGACGCTGTCCCTCCGCACAGGAAGCCGTGTCCGCCGTTCCGCCTGCGTTCCGACGGTCGGATGCCCGCCTGGAGGTCGCGATTTCCCGGCCCCACCCTCACAGATGGGCAAGACTTGCCCCAAAAATAGGCCGAAGCGGACACACCTAGATCTCTTTGAGACGCTGTCCCTCCACGCAGGGGTCCGTTTCCGCCCGTTCCGAGCTCGTTCCGATGGTCGGAGGCCCTCCTGGAAGCCGTGATTTCCTGGCCCCACCCTGACAGAGGGGCAAAAGTTGCCCCGAATACAGGGCGACTCAGACAAACTTAGTCCTCTTTGAGACGCTGTCCCTCCACGTACGCCTCCGTTTCTGCCCGTTCAGAGAGCGTTCCAACGGTTGGAGGCCCGCCCAAAGGCCACGATTTCCCAGCTCCACCCTGACAGACGGCGAAAGTTGCCCCGAAAACAGGGCGACGCGTACACACCAAGTCCTCTTTGAGACACCGTCCCTCATGCAGGCATCTGTTTCTGCCCGGTCCGAGCGCGTTCCTACGGTCGGAGGCCCGCCCGAATGCAGTGATTTCCTGGCCCCAGCTGGCAGAGATGCAAAAGTGGCCCGGAAAACAGGGTGAGGCGCGCTTCTAGTCCTCTTTCAGGCGCTGTCCCTCCGTGCATGCCTCCATTTCCGCCCATTCCGAGCGTGTTCCTACGGTTGGAGGCCCGCCCCAAGGCCAGGATTTCCCGGCCCAACTCTGACAGAGGGGCAAAAGTTGCTCCGAAAAGAGGGCACCGAGGACACAACTAGTCTTCTTTAAGATCGTGTCCCTGCGCGCAGGACTCTGTTTCCACCTGCACCGATGGCGTTTCGACGGTCGGAGGCCAGCCGAGAGGCCGCGATTTCCTGCCCCACCGTGACCGAGAGGCAAAAGATGAGCCGAAAAGAAGGCCACGCAGACACACCGAATCCTCTTTGAGACGCTGTCCCTCCATGCAAGCCTCCATTTCCGCCCGTTCCGAGCGCTTTCCGACTGTCGGAGTCCCGCCAGCAGCCGTGATTCCCCGGCCCCACCCTGACAGAGAGGCAAAGGTGGCCCCGAAAAGAGGAGGAAGCGGACACACCTAGTCATCTTTGAGACGCTGTCCCTCCACGCCTGCCTCCGTTTCCGCCCATTCCGAGGGCGTTCCGACGGTTGGAGGCCCGCCCATAGGTCGCGAGTTCCCGGCCCCACCCTGACAGAGGGGCAAAAGTTGCCCCAAAAAGAGGGTGACGTGGAAAAACTATTCCTCTTTGAGACACTTTCCCTCCCCGCAGGCCTTCGTTTCTGCCGGTACCGATCGCGTTTCCACGGTCAGAGGCTTGCCCGGAGGCCGCTATTTCCCGGCCCCACCCTGACAGAGGGGCAAAAGTTGCCCCGAAAAGAGGGCCACGCAGACACACCAAGTCCTTTTTGAGAGGCTATCCCTACACGCAGGCCTCCATTTCCGCCCATTCCGAGCAACTTCTGACTGTCGCAGTCCCGCCCGGAGGCCATGATTTGCCGGCCCCCCCCTGACAGAGGGGCAAAAGTTGCCCCAAAGAGAGGGTGACGCGGACACAACAAGTCCTCTTAGAGATGCTTTTCCTAATGCAGGCCTCCGTTTCCGCCCGTTCCGAATGCGTTCTGACGGTTGGAGGCCTGCCCGGAGTCCGCGATTTCCCTGCCCCACTCTGACAGTTGGGCAATAAATGCCCCGAAAAGAGGGCGACGTGGACACACCTAGATCTCTTTGAGATGCTGTCCCTCCACGCAGGCCTCCGTTTCCGCCCCTTCCGATAGCGTGCCGACGGTCCGAGGCCCGCCCGGAAGCTGCGAGTTCCCGGCCCCACCCTGACAGATGGGCAAAAGTTGCTCCGAAAGGGGGGAGACGCACGCGCACCTAGTTTTCTTTAAGTCGCAGTCCCTCCATGCAGGCCTCCACTTCTGCCCGTTCTGAGCGTGATCCGACTTTCTGAGGCCCGCCCGGAGGCCAAGATTTCCTGGCCCCATGCTGACAGAGGGGCAAAAGTTGCCTTGAAAAGAGGGCCACGCGGGCACACCTAGTCCTCTTGGAGACGCTGTCCCTCGCTCAGGCCTCAGTTTCTGCCCGTTCCGAGCATGTTCCGATGGTCAGAGGCCCCCCCCGGAGTCCAGGATTTCCCGGCCAAATGCTGACAGAGGGGCAAAAGTTGCCCCGAAAACAGGGGGATGCGCATCCACCTAGTCCTCTTGGAGACGCTGTCTGTCCGCGCAGGCCTCCGTTTCCACCCATTCCGAGCACGTTCCGACGGTCAGAGGACCTCCTGGAGGCCGCGATTTCCCAGCCCCACGCTGACAGAGGGCCAAAAGTTGCCCCAAAAAGAGGATTACACGTTAACACCTAGTCCCCTTTGAAACGCTGTCCCACTGCGCAGGAATCCATTTCTGCCCGTTCCGAGCGCGTTCCGATGGTCGGAGGTCCGCCCGGAGGCCGTGATTTCACGGACCCACTCTGACAGAGGGGCAAAAGTTGCCTCGAAAAAGGGCCACGCGGGGACACCTAGTCCTCTTTGAGACGTTCTCCCTCGCGCAGGCCTCCGCTTCCGCCCGTTCTGAGCACGTTACGACAGTCGGAGGCCCGCCCGGAGGCTGTGATTTCCTGGCCCCACTCTGACAGGGGGCAAAAGTTGCCCCAAAAAGAGGGCGACGCAGACACACCAAGTGCTCTTTGAGATGCAGTCCCTCGCGCAGGCCTCCATTTCCACCCGTTCCGAGCACGTTCCGACGGTCGGAGGCCCGTCCAGAGGCCGCGATTTCCCGGCCCCACGCTGACAGCGGGGCAAAAATTGCCCAGAAAACAGGGGGACACACGCCCCTAGGCCTCTTGGAGATGCTCTCCCTCCGTGCAGGCCTCTGTTTCCACCCATTCTGAGTGCGTTCTGAAGGTCTGAAGTCCGCCCGGAGGCCAAGATTTCCCAGCCCCACCTTACAGAGGGGCAAACGTTGCCCCGAAAAGAGAACCATGAGGACACACTTAGTCCTCTTTGAGACGTTCTCCCTCACGCAGGCCTCCTCTTCCGCCCGTTCCGAGCGCATCCCGAAGTTTGGAGGACCACCTGGAGGCCGCGATTTCCCAGCCCCATGCTGACAAACGGCCAAAAGTTGCCCCGAAAAGAGGGTGACGCTTTAACACATTGTCCCCTTTGAGGCGCTGTCCCTCCACGCAGGTCTCTGTTGCTACCCTTTCTGAGCGCGTTCCGACGGTCTGAGGCCCGCCCGGAGGCCGAGATTTCCTGGCCCCACGCTCACAGTGGGGCTAGAGTCGTCCCGATAACAGGGGGATGCTCGTGCAACTAGTCCTCTTGGAGACGAGATGCCTCAGCGCAGGCCTCTGTTTCCGCTTGTTTTGAGCACGTTCTGACGGTCGGAGGTCCGCCCGGAGGCCGCTATTTCCCGGCCGCACTCTGACAGAGGGGCAAAAAATTGCCCCGAAATGAGGGCGACGCGGACACACCAAGTGCTCTTTGAGAAGCGGTCCCTCGCCCAGGCCTCCGTTTCCGCCCGTTCCGAGCGTGTTCCGACGGTCGGAGGCACCCCCGGAGGCCAGGATTTCCCGGCCCCACGCTGTCAGAGGGGCATAAGTTGCCCCGAAAACAGGGGGACACGCGCACCTAGTACTCTTCGACACACTCTCCCTCCACGCAGGCCTCCTTTTCCACCCATTCCAAGCGCGTTCCGATGTTCTGAAGCCCGCCCGGAGGCCCTGACAGAGGGCCAAGAGTTGCCCCAAAAAGAGGGTGACCTGTTAACATATAGTCCCCTTTGAGACGCTGTCCCACTGTGCAGGATTCCATTTCCGCCCGTTACGAACGCGTTCCGACTGGCGGAGGCCCGCCCGGAGGCTGAGATTTCCCAGACCCACGCTGACAGTGGGGCTAAAGTTGCCCCGAAAACAGGGGGATGCTCGTGCAACTAGTCCTCTTGGAGACGCGGTGCCTCCGTGCAGGCCTCTGTTTGCACATGTTCCGAGCGCGTTCAGATGGTCGGAGGTCCGCCAGGAGGCCGCGATTTCCCGGCCCCTTTCTGACAGAGGGGCAAAAGTTGCCCTGAAAAGAGGGCCACGCGGGCACATCTTATCCTCTTGGAGAGGCTCTCCCTTCGTGCAGGCCTCCGTTTCCACTAGTTCCGAGCATGTTCCGAAGGTCTGAGGCCCGCCCGGAGAACGAAATTTCCCGGCCGCACGGTGATAGAGGGGCAAACGTTGCCCTGAAAACAGGGGGACGTGCTTTCACCTAGTCCTCTTGGAGACGCAGTCCCTCCGCGCATGAATCCATTTCCGCCGTAGCAAGTGCGTTCCGACATTCGGAGGCCCGCCTAGAGGCCGTGATTGCCCGGCTCCGCCCTGACAGAGGGCCAAAAGTTGCCCCGAAAAGAGGGTGACACGGACACACCTAGTACTCTAAGAGACGGTGTCCCTCCGCGCAGGCCTCTGCTTCCGCCAGTTCCAAGCGCGTTCCGACGGTTGGAGGACTGCCCGGAGGCCGAGATTTCCCGGCCCCACGCTGACAGTGAGGCTGAAGTTGTCCCAAAAACAGGGGGATGCTCGCGCACCTAGTCCTCTTAGAGACGCTGTGCCTCCGCGCAAGCCTCCATTTCCGCTTGTTTGGAGCGCGTTCCGACGGTCGGTAGTCTGCCCGGAGACCGCGATTTCCCAGCCCCAGTCTGACAGAGGGGCAAAAGGTGCCCCGAAAAGAGGGCCACGCGGGCACACTTTGTCCTCTTGGAGAGGCTGTCCCTCCGGTCAGGCCTCACTTATTGCCCATACCGAGCCCGTTCCGATGGTCGGAGGCCCGCCCAGAGGCCACGATTTCTGGGCCCTACCCTGACAGAGGGGAAAAAGTTGCCCCAAAAAGAGGGTGATGCGTACAAACCTAGTTCCCTTTGAGACGCTGTCCCTCCGCGCAACAATCTGTTTCCGCCCATTCCGAGTGCATTCCGACGGTCGGAGGCCTGCCCAGAGGCCGCGATTTCCCGTCCCCACCCTGACAGAGGGCCAAAAGTTGCCCCGAAAAGAGGGCCACACAGACACACCTAGTCCTCTTGGAGACTCGGCCCCTCCACGCATCCCTTCGTTGCTACCCATTCCGAGCGCGTTCCGTCGATCTGAGGCCCCCCGGAGGCCGAGATTTCCCAGCCGCTTGCTGACAGAGGGGCAAACATTGCCTCGAAAACAGGGGGACGTCCATCCACCTAGTTCTTTTGGAGGCGCTGTCCCTCCGTGCAGGCCTCCGCTTCCGCCCATTCCGAGTGCGTTCCGACGGTCGGAGGCCTGCCCAGAGGCCGCGATTTCCCGTCCCCACCCTGACAGAGGGCCAAAAGTTGCCCCGAAAAGAGGGCCACACAGACACATCTAGTCCTCTTGGAGACGCAGCCCCTCCGCGCATCCCTTCGTTGCTACCCATTCCGAGCGCGTTCCGTCGATCTGAGGCCCCCCGGAGGCCGAGATTTCCCAGCCGCTTGCTGACAGAGGGGCAAACGTTGCCCCGAAAACAGGGGGACGTCCATCCACCTAGTTCTTTTGGAGACGCTGTCCCTCCGCGCAGGCCTCCGCTTCCGCCCATTCTGAGGGCGTTCCGACGGTCGGAGGCCCGCCCGTAGGTCGCGAGTTCCCGGCCCCACCCTGACAGAGGAGCAAAAGTTGCCCCAGAAAGAGGGCGACGCGGAAAACCTATTCCTCTTTGAGACGCTTTCCCTCCGCGCAGGCCTCCGTTTCTGCCGGTACCGATCGCGTTTCCACGGTCGGAGGATTGCCCGGAGGCCGCTATTTCCCGGCCCCACACTGACAGAGGGGCAAAAGTTGCACCGAAAAGAGGGCCATGAAGACACACCAAGTCCTCTTTGAGATGCTATCCCTACACGCAGGCCTCCATTTCCGCCCGTTCCGAGCGCCTTCTGATGGTCGCAGTCCCGCCCGGAGGCTGCGATTTCCCGGCCCCCCCTGACAGAGGAGCAAAGTTGCCCCAAAAAGAGGGCAATGCGGAAAACCTATTCCTCTTTGAGGCTCTGTCCCTCCGGGCAGGCCTCCATTTCTGCCCTTACCGATCGCGTTTCCACGGTCGGAGGCTTGCCCGGAGGCCACTCTTTCCCGGCCCCACCCTGACAGAGGGGCAAAAGTTGCCCGAAAAAGATGGTGACGCGGACACACCAAGTCCTTTTTGAGACGCTATCCCTACATGCAGGCCTCCGTTTCCGCCCGTTCCGAATGCGTCCCGATGGTCGGAGGCCCACCCGGAGGCCGCGATTTCCCTGCCCCACTCTGACAGTTGGGAAATAATTGCCCCGAAAAGAGGGCGACGCGGACACACCTAGATCTCTTTGAGACGCTGTCCCTCCACGCAGGCCTCCGTTTCTGCCCATTCTGAGCACGTTCCGACAGTCGGACGCCCGCCCAAAGGCTGCGATTTCCCAGCTCCACCCTGACAGAGGGGCAAAAGATGAATCGAAAAGTGGGCCACGTGGACGCACCTAGTCCTCTTTGAGATGCTGTCCCTCCCGCAGGCCTCCATTTCCACCCGTTCTGAGCACGTTCCAACGGTCAGAGACCCGCCCGGAGGCCGCGATTTCCCATCCCCACACTGACAGAGGGTCAAAAGATGAGCCGAAAACAGGGCCACGCGGACACACCTAGTCCTCTTTGAGACGCTGTCCCTCCACGCAGGCCTCCGTTTCCGCCCGTTCAGTGAGCGTTCCAACGGTCGGATGCCCGCCCAAAGGCCGCGATTTCCCGGCTCCACCCTGACAGACGGCGAAAGTTGCCCCGAACACAGGGGGACGCGTACACACCAAGTCCTCTTTGAGACACCGTCCCTCATGCAGGCCTCCGTTTCTGCCAGTTCTGAGCGCGTTCCGACTGTCAGAGGCCCGCCCGAAGGCCGGAATTTCACGGCCCCACCATGACAGAGAGGCAAAAGTTGCCGGGAAATCAGGGCGAGGCGCGCATCTAGTCCTCTTTCAGGCGCTGTCCCTCCGCGTAGGCCTCCGTTTCTGCCCATTCCGAGTGTGTTCAAATGGTTGGAGGCCCGCCGGGAGGCCAGGATTTCCGGGCCCAACTCTGACAGAGGGGCAAAAGTTGCCCCGAAAAGAGGGCCACGAGGACACAACTAGTCTTCTTCCAGATCGTGTCCATCCGCGCAGGACTCCGCTTCCGCCTGCACCAACGGCGTCTCTACGGTCGAAGTCCCGCCCGAAGGCTGCGATTTCCCGGCTCCACCCTGACAGAGAGGCAAAGGTTGCCCCGAAAAGAGGGCGACGCGGAAAACCTAGTCCTTTTTGAGACGCTGTCACTCATGCAGGCCTCCATTTCCGCCTGTTCAAAGCGCGTTCCGAAGTCGGAGGCACGCCCAAAGGCTGCGATTTCCCGGCTCGACCCTGACTGAGGGCAAAAGTTGCCCTGAAAACAGGGCGACGTGGAAACACCAATTCCTCTTTGAGACGCTGTCCCGCCGTGCAAGCATCCGTTTCCGCGTATTCCGAGCACGTTCCGACGGTCGGAGGCCTGCCCAAAGCCTGCGATTTCCCGGCCCCACCCTGACAGAGAAGCAAAAGTTGCCCCGAAAAGAGGGAGAAGCGGACACACCTAGTCCATTTGAGACGCTGTCCCGTTGCGCAGGCCTCCGTTTCCGCCTGTTCCAAGCGTGTTCCGACGGACGGGGGCCAGCCGAAAGGCCGTGATTTCCCAGCCCCAACCTGACAGAGGGGCAAAAGTTGCCCCGAAAATAGGGTGACGCGGACACACCTAGTCCCCTTTGAGACGCTGTCCTTCCGCAAAGAAATCCATTTCCGCCCATTCCGAGCGCGTTCCCATGGTCGGAGGCCTGCCCATACGACGAGATTTCCCGGCCCCAGGCTGACAGTGGGGCTAAAGGTGCCCCGAAAACAGGGGGATGCGAGCGCACCTAGTCCTCCTGAAGACGCTGTGCCTCCACACAGGCCTCCGTTTCCGCTTGTTCTGAGTGCGTTCCGACGTTCGGAGGTCTGCCCGGAGTCCACAATTTCCCGGCCCCAGCCTGATAGAGGGGCAAATCTTGCCCCGAAACGAGGGCGACACGGACACTCCAAGTCCTCTTTGAGATGCAGTCCCTCACGCAGGCCTCCATTTCCGCCCATTCCGAGCATGCTCCGACGGTCGGAGGACCGGCCGGAGACCGGGTTTTCCCGGCCCCACCCTGACAGAGGGCCAAAAGATGCCCTGAAAAGAGGGCCAAACGGACACACCTAGTCCTCTTTGAGACTCTGTCCCTCCGCGCAGGGATCCGTGTCCGCCGTTCTGAGTGCGTTCCGACCATCGGAGGCCCGCCCAGAGGCCGCAATTTCCCAGCCCAACACTGACAGAGGGGCAAAAGTTGCCCCGAAAACAGGGGGACGCGCACTTTCCTAGTCCTCTTGGAGACGCTGTCCCTCCTCGCAGGCCTCCGTTTCCACCCATTCCGAGCGTGTTCCGACGGTCTGAGGCCCGCCCGGAGGCCGAGATTTCCCGGCCCCACGCTGACAGAGGGAAAACGTTGCCCCGAAAACAGGGGGACAAGCGTTCACCTAGTCCTCTTGGAGACCCTGTCCCTCCGCGCAGGCCTCCGTTTCTGCCCATACCGAGCGCGTTACGACAGTCGGAGTCATGCCCGAAGGCCAGGATTTCCCGGCCCCACCCTGACAGAGAGGGAAAAGTTCCCCAAAAACAGGGCGAAGCGCGCGCACGTAGTCCTCTTGGAGAAGCGGTCGCTCCGCACAGGCCTCTGTTTCCTCCATTCCGAGCACGTTCAGACAGTGGGAGGACCGCCCAGAGGCCGCGATTTCCCGGCCCCACCCTGACAGAGGCCCAAAAGTTTCCCCAAAAAGAGGGTGACGCGGACACACCTAGCCTCTTTGAGAAGCTATCCTTCTGCGCAGGACTAGGTTTCCTCCCGTTCCGAGCGTGTTCCACTTTCCGATGCACACTCGGAGGCCATGATTTACGGCCCCACCCTGACAGAGGGGTAAAAGTTGCCCTGAAAGGAGGGCGACGAGCGGGTACCTAGGTTTCTTTGAGATGCTTTCCCTCCGCGCAGGCCTCCCTTTCTGCCCGTTCCAACGGTCAGAGGCCTGCCCAAATGCCGCGATTTCCCGGCCCCATCCTGACAGAGGGGTAAAAATTGCCCCGAAAGGGGGGAGATGCACACGCACCTACTTTTCTTTGAGACGCTTTCCCTCATGCAGGCCTCCGTTTCCGCCAGTTCCGAGCGTGTTCCCACGGTCGGAGCCCTGCCCAGAGGCCGCGATTTCCCGGCCCCACCCTGACAGAGGGGTAAAAGTTCCCCGGAAAACAGGGCAAAGTGAGCGCACCTTCTGATGGTTGGAGGCCGCCCAGAGACCGCGATTTCCTGGCCCCACCCTGACAGAGGGGTAAAAGTTGCCCCGAAATGAGGGTGACGTGGGCACACCTAGTCCTCTTTGAGACGCTTTCTGTCCGCTCAGGCCTCCGTTTCAGCCCTTACCAAACGCGTTCCGACAGTCGGAGGCCCACCCAGAGGCCACGTTTTCCCGGCTCTACCCTGACAGAGGGGAAAAAGTTGCCCGGAAAACAGCGCGAGGCACGCATCTAGTCCTCTTTAAGGCGCTGTCCCTCATGCAGGCCTCCGTTTCCGCCCGTTCCGAGTGCGTTCTGACAGTCGGAGCCCTGCCCGTAGGCCGCGATTTCCCGGCCCCACCCTGTCAGAGGGGCAAAAGTTGCCCCGAAAGGGAGGAGACGCACGCGCACCTAGTTTTCTTTGAGACGCTGTCCCTCCGCACAGACCTCCGTTTCCACCCGTTCTGAGTGCGTTCCAACAGTTGGAGGCCCGCCCAAAGGCCGCGATTTCCCGACCCACCCTGACAGAGGGGCAAAAGTTGCCCCGAATAGAGGGAAACGTGGACACACATAGTCCTCTTTGAGACGCTGTTCCTCCGCGCAGGCCTCCGTTTCTGCCCATACTGAGTGCGTTTCGACAGTCGGAGGCCTACCAGAAGGCCGGGATTTCCGGCCCACCCTGACAGAGAGGCAAAAGATGCCCGGAAAACAGGGCGAAGCGTGCGCACCTAGTCCTCTTTGAGAAGCTGACCTTCGCACAGGCCTCCGTTTCCGCCCGTTCCGAGCGCGTTCCGACGGTCGGAGGCCTGCCTGGAGGCTGCGATTTCCTGGCCCCACGCTGACAGTTGGGCTATAGTTGTCTTGAAAACAGGGGGATGCTCGCGCAACCAGTCCTCTTTGAGATGCTGTGCCTCCAATCCGGACTCTTTTTCCCCTTGTTGTGAGCGTGTTCCAACGGTCGGAGTTCCGCCCGGTGGCAGCGATTTCCCGGCCCCACGCTGACAGTTGGGCTATAGTTGTCTTGAAAACAGGGGGATGCTCGCGCAACCAGTCCTCTTTGAGATGCTGTGCCTCCAATCCGGACTCTTTTTCCCCTTGTTTTTGAGCGCGTTCCAACGGTCGGAGTTCCGCCCGGAGGCCGCGATTTCCCGGCCCCACTCTGACAGAGGGCAACGCGGACACACCTAGTCCTCTTTGAGACGCTGTCCCTCCGCGCAGGCCTCCGTTTTCGCCCGTTCCGATCGGCTTCCGACGGTCAGAAACCTGTCCGGAGGCTTGGATTTCCCGGCCCCAGGCTGACAGAAGGGCAAAAGTTGCCCAGAAAACAGGGGGACTCGCGCGCACCTAGTCCTATTGGAGACGCTGTCCCTCCGCGCAGACCTCCATTTCCACCCATTCTGGGTTTCTGGGGAAGGCGAGCAAAATCTGTCCAGAATGCAGAAAATAGGCCGTGATGGTGACCCGCGTGTCACGAGCCCGAAACTGGCTGAATTGGGCGGTTGGCAGAATGCTTCCAAATTCACAGAGTTTGCTCTGATAGGGCCCCCGATACCCTGCATGCCTCGGTGCCTCTGCCGGAGCCCTAAAAGTGCCACCGTCACTCCCCAGATCAATGGACACAGGGGAATTCTCATCGATTTACAATCAGGAGTAAGGCAGGGGTGTCCGTTGAACCCACTCCTCTACGTATTGGCTCTGGACGATGTCCTGTGCCACATACAGGTCGAGGAGGGGATAGCGGGGATCCGTTCGGCCCTCCCTACCGGTGCTCCCATACAGATCAAGTTCGTGGCCCATGCCGATGACATCTCGCTGCTCCTGAATGACGACAGAGAGATCAGGAGCGTGCAGAGGATCTTTGATACGTACGCACGTGCCTCGGGTTCTCAAATAAATGGGAAGAAAAGTTGCCTTATTTCTTTTGATCCCGAGGACGAGCAGCTTAAGATAGCTCCCATGGAAACAGACCAAGAGGGAGAGGGCAGGAATGAGCAGAAGGTAGAGGAGGTGACGATTCTGGGGATTTACTACTCCATAGCCAAGGAAGGATGGAAGAGGAACTGGTTCGCTTGGCTTCAAAAGTTTAGGGAAAAAATTGGGATGTGGAGGAAGTGGCAACTGACCGTGTATCAAAAGGCGGTTTACGTACGCACGTACGTACGTACGCACGTACGTGTTGCTGGTAGCGCATAACATAGCGGTGGTCTACCCCCCTACGGGAGCCGTGATGAAGGAACTGGGGAAGGAGCTCTTCAAATTCCTCTGGGGAATGGCCACCTTCCCTCTGGCGAGACCAGGCGGGTTTGGACCTCCCGGCTCTCGGTCTGAGGATGTTCACCACCTTCCTGAGTTACAACTTTGGTAAATACGCTCAATGGGAGGAGGGAGGGGACCAACCTCACATGTGGGTTGTCCTGTTTGCGCAGCACTGGGTGGGTAAACCGTGGGCGGAAACCTGGTGGGGGGAGCACTCCCTCGACTTTACCGTCTCAGCCAAGATGCGGTGCACGGGGCCCGACTATCTGAGGGAACTCTACAGCTTCATTAAGCAGCATAAAGTCCATGCAGAATGGTTTGGTACTAGCCGGGGGGACCTGCGGAGTATCAAACAAGCGGTGTATAGAGAGCTGCTAGAGGTGGCCTATTTCAGACCGCAGGTCGTCAAGAAAGAGAGGAGGGAGAGCCTCTCTCGATACCTGAGGGAACAGACTTACCTGATAGAATATTTTCAAGACAGGAGGGTTCCATTCCGGCTGTGGGACATCAGGTGGAGGTTGTATCATCAGGTGTATGACCTGCAAGGGACCAGACCCTGGCTTCCCGAGAGGGCGCAGACCTGCCCCAGACTGCAGTGTAAGAGCGGGGCTGTCGCGAGCAGGACGGTGGAAAAGGAGACGGTGAGGCACTTTGTCAGCGATTGCCCCACGGCACACGCCACGTGGAAGGCGGTGTCTGAAGCACTGGACCAGCCAGACCTGGGCTCCCAGGACTGGGAATAGGTCGTTGTCTGGCACAGAACCCACTCCTCCATTGAAGGGACCCAGGAGGAGAGTGCCCAGGAAGCGGGGGTGGAGAGAGACAACGGCTCCCAAGTCGTACTGGACTGTGCCGTGGTCCACAATTAGGCTGATTAATCTGTACGTTCTGTTGGCGCTGTCCCTCCAACGCCACAGAGAGATAAAGACACAAAAGGCGGCTGACGTGGCCGGCTCAGTCAAATTTGTCCAAGAGAAGATTTTTTGGTTGAGCCGCGAGGAAAAAGGGAGGATGCCGCCCAGTCGGTGGAGGAAATTGTGGCCGTGGTTGAGTGCGGCTCATGCCCCGATCACGTAATGTCCGTAAATCACTCATACATGTTGCTCAGACACATGGCATGAAACTATCAGGAAAAGCCTATACAGAGTTCTTTTAGTACATTTGATTTGTAAAGCCTGGGAATCTTGTAAATGTGTGTACATTTGGCATTTTGAAACCATGTAAATAACGGATGGGGTACTTTCTATTTTTGTAATGTTGCAATTTTTGGGCCTTTTTGTACCTTTGTAGTATGTTTTTATTTAAATAAAAAATTTCAACCTAACCAAAAAAAAAAAAAAAAATTCAACCTAAATGTGTTTTCTGGGGAAGGCGAGCAAAATCTGTCCAGAATGCCGAATATAGGCCGTAATGCTGACCCGCGGGTCACGAGCCCGAAAGTGGCCGGAATGGGCGGTTGACAGAATGCTTCCAAATTCGCAGAATTTGCTTGGGGAGGGCTCTGTATAACCTGCATGCGTCGGTGCCTCTGCCAGAACCATGGAAGGTGTGTCTGGGGAAGGCGAGCTAAATCTGTCCAAAATGCCAAAAATAGGCACGTGATGCTGAAGCACGGGTCACGAACCCGAAAGTGGCCGAATTCGGCGGTTGGCAGAATGCTTCAAAATTAACAGAGTTTGCTCGGGGAGGGCCCCCGATACCCTGCATCCTTCGGTGCCTCACCCGGAACACTGGAGGGGGTGTCTTTTGAAGGCGAGCAAAATCTGTCCAAATTGCCCAAAATAGGCCCGAGATGCTGACCCGCGGGTCACAAGCCCGAAAGTGGCAGATTTGGGCGGTTGGCAGAATGCTTCCAAATTCACAGAGTTTGCTCGTGGAGGGCCCACATACCCTGCATGCGTCTGTCCCTCTGCCGCAGCCCTAAAAGTGGTTTCTGGGGAAGGTGAGCAAAATCTGTCCATAATGCTGAATAAAGGCCGGCATGCTGACCCGCGGGTCACGAGCCCAAAAGTGGCCAGATTGGGCGGTTGGCAGAATGCTTCCAAATTCACAGAGTTAGCTCGGGGAGGGCTCTGTATAACGTGCATGCGTCGGTGCCTCTCCCAGAGCCCTGGAAGTGGTTTCTGGGGAAGTCGAGATAAACATGTCCAAAATGCCCAAAATAGGCCCGTGATGCTAACCCGCGTGTCACGAGCCCGAAAGTAGCCAATTTGGGCGGGTGGCAGAATTCTTCCAAATTCTCAGAGTTTGCTCGGGGAGGGCCCCCAATACCCTGCATGCGTTGGTGCCTCTTCCGGAGCACTGGAAGGGGTTTCTTTTGAAGGTGAGGGATATCTGTTCAAAATGCCCAAAATAGGCGTGTGATGCTGATCCGCGGGTCACGAGCCCGAAAGTGGCTGAATTGGGCAGTTGGCAGATTGCTTCCAAATTCACAGAGTTTGCTCGGAGAGGGCCCCCGATACCCTACATGCGTCGGTGCCTCTGCCTGAAGCATGGAAGGTGTGTCTGGGGTAGGCGAGCTAAATCTGTCCAAAATGCCCAAAATAGGCCAGTTATGCTGACCGCGGGTCACGAGCCGAAAGTGGCCAGATTGGGCAGTTGGCAGAATGCTTCCAAATTCACAGACTTTGCTCGTGGAGGGCCCCCGATACCTGTCATGCGTCGGTGCCTCTGCCGGAGCGATGAAGGGGTATCCGGGGAAAGCGAGAAAAATCTGTCCAACATGCCGAAAATAGGCCGGGATGGTGATCCACGTGTCACGAGCCTGAAAGTGGCTAAATTCGGCGGTTGGCAGAATGCTTCCAAATTCACAGAGTTTGCTCGGGGAGGACCCCCGATACCCTGCATCCGTCGGTGCCTCTCCCGGTGCCCTGGAAGGGCTGTCTGGTGAAGGCGAGCAAAACATGTCCAAAATGCCCAAAATAGGCCCGTGATGCTGACCTGCGGGACACGAGCCCGAAAGTGGCCGAACTGGGCTGTTTGCAGAATGCTTCCAAATTCGCAGAGTTAGCTTGGGGAGGGCTCTGTATAACGTGCATCCGTCGGTGCCTCTCCCGGTGCCCTGGAAAGGCTGTCTTTTGAAGGTGAGGAATATCAGTCCAAAACACCCAAAATAGGCCCGTGATGCTGACCCGCGGGTCTCGAGCTCGAAAGTGGCCGAATTGGGCGGTTGGCAGAATGCTTCCAAATTCGCAGAGTTAGCTCGTGGAGGGCCCCGGATACCCTGCATGCATCGGTGCCTCTCCCAGAGCCCTGGACGGGGTTTCTTTTGAAGGTGAGGGATATCTGTTAAAAACGCCCAAAATCCAGCAGAAGCGCTTCCATGAGGAAGAGGCCCCTCCCCAAGCCTCTCTCTGAAAGACCCGGCAGCGACTCACCTGGCGACGGACATCTCATAGGCAGATCTGCACTGCTCTGTGGGGAGGGAGTAGGGGAACCTGCTGGTGATGCCAGCTCAGCGCCTCCAGAGGAATCACCGCAACCCGGCAGTCCTGGTTCATCGCCCGCCCAGGCAGAGCTCCTGCCCCCACACAGCAAGGAGTATCCGAATGCCCAAAGCCGGGCTGCTTCATGGAGGCCTGGCCGTCCAGGCAGGGGCTGGACTTTACACCTCCGCAGGATAGATGCCAAATCCCAGGTCCTGCGGTCGATGCCGGGTCTCCCCGCAGCAGCTCTGGTATCCCACTGCTTCCTGCTGGGCAGGGAGGACTCTGCCTCCCCTGGTGTGGACGAATCCCTTCAGTGATTATTTCCACATTGGCAGAGTCCAAACCCAACCGCTGAGGCTTTTCCAGAAACTGCCACTGAGTTCCAGGGCTGTTCCAGTATACAGAGAGCTCCCTTTTCCCACCCCATCCCGAAGTGGAGATTTTCACTGCAATACTCCAGCCCATCGCTTGAAGTTAATGACAAGCAAATGCAGGACTTCTGCTCTCGGGCTGCTCCAGATCTGTAATACTGATGTCCTTGGACCTGCAAAGGAGGGCACGGTTTGCGGACTCCTTGCATGCATGGAACGTTTCACTACAAGCTGTAGGCCGAGAGAAGCTCCCATACAGCTTCTGCTGACTTCTCTGGGACAGCTCATTGAGGTAGCCTGATCACGTTGTTTTCCAGTCCTGCGCAGATGTGCATGCAGCCCCCTCCTCCCAACCTGAACCCTCAAGTGAGACTTTCACTGCAATACTTCCTGGCCAGTGAAATTCATATGTGCTCATACAACTGCAGAACATGCAGGTCTCGGGTTGTCTGTCTGCACCAAATAGCTAGCTAGGTCACTCCCCGATGCCCTCTAAAGCATTCCTCCCCTAGGAGTATAAAGTTAAGCAAATGTCAAACCCCTACCATCCTGCATACGTGCGCGCACACACAAACATACACACATACAGATTTACGATTCAATTTGGTGACGGGATTGGTGCCACTTTAAGCTTAAATTGAAGAAAGTAGGAAAAAGCTCTCGGCCACTCAGGTATGACCTAAATCAGTGGTGACAAACCTATGGCACACGTGCCATAGTGGGCATGCAGAGCCCCTCTGTCAGCAGGCGAGCACTGTCGCCCCAGCATCGGCCCAGCTGCTGAACATCGGGTAACAGCACCCATGCGGGCCATGTGCATGCTTGGAAAGCAGTAGCGGCGCCAGGCGATGACATCACAAGCCGCAACTCATTAGTCACGACTCGTCCGCGCTTTCGCATGACCAGTCATTGCTCTGCCCAAGATATATATATGTGTGTGTGTGTGTATGTATATTTGATTGGCTTGATGTGTGTTGCTTTTTTATAAACAAAAACCTCAGCTTTCAGGTTTTATTGCAGTGTTGGCACTTTGCGATATATAAGTGGGTTTTGTGTTAGTTTGGGCACTCAGTCTCTAAATGTTCACCATCACTGGGTTGGGGGTAGAAAAACGAGGTGTCCTGGCACGATTTTGATGGTTGGGATGTGTTTAGAATGGGCAGAAATGTTGAGCTGTGCAGAAGAATTTACTCAAGGAAGGTTTTTCCAAACACATCCTCTTTCTATGGTAGCTTACCTGTCTGTTAGGTTTAGGGGTGTGCACCGGGGCAGAGTTAGGGATCGAAAAATGAGTTGTCCTGGCAGGATTTTGATGGTTGGAATTTGTTTAGAATGGGCAGAAAGGTTGAGCTGTGCAGAAAAAGCTACTCAAGGAAGGCTTTTTCTAAATCGTCCTATTTTCATTGGAACTTTCGCCCGATATGAGGATTAGGGGTGTGCATGAGGACAGGGTCAGAGTTAGGAAAAAAGGTGTTCTGGTATGATATTGATGATTGGATTGTGTTCAGAATTTGCAGAAATGTTGAGCTGTGCAGAAAAAGCTACTCAAAGAAGGCTTTCCCCAAATCATCCTCTTTTCTAAGGTATTTTACTTATATATTAGGCCTTGGGGTGCGCACCAGTGTAGGATAAGGGTTAGAAAAACAAGGTGTCCTGGTATGAATTTCATGGTTAGAATGTGTTTTGAATGGGCAGACATGAGGAGCTGTGCAGAAAAAGCCACTCAAGGAAAGCTTTTCAAAAGCCAGCCCCTTTTCTATGGCATTTTAGTCCTATATTGGGTTTGGGTTGTGCACCAAGGTAAGGTTAGCGTTGGCAAAACATTGTGTCCGGCTTTGATACTGATGGTAGGAATGTTCTTAGACTGGGCAGAAATGTTGAACCATGCAGAAAATGCTTCTCAAGGAGCGCTTTTTCAAAATCGCCCCCTTTTCCATGGAACATTCGCCCTATAGTAGGATTAGGGGTGTGCATGAGGGCAGGGGCAGGGATAGAAAAACGAGATGTCCTGGTTTGATTTTGATGGTTGGATTGTGCTTAGAATGGGGAGAAATGTTGAGCTGTGCAGAAAAAGCTACTCAAGAAAAAGTCTTTCAAAATTATCCTCTTTCATATGGTATTTTAGCCCTACATTAGGGTTGGGGTGTGCACCAGGGTAGGGTTAGTGTTAGAAAAAAAAGGTGTCCTGGTATGATTTTGATGGTTGGAATGTGCTTACTATGGGCAGAAATCTTAAACTGTGCAAAAACAGCAACTCAAGGAAGGCTTTTTCAAATTGCACCTTTCAATGGTATTTTACCCGTATATTAGGGTTAGGGGTGTGCACCAGAGTAGGGCTACGTCAGTGGTGGCGAACTCATGGCACGGCTGCCGCAGCGGGCACGCAGAGCCCTCTCTCTCGGCATGTGAGCCAGGTCACCCCAGCATCGCGCCAGCAGCCGAGCATTGGATAACAGCGCACACAGGGCCCTTGCGCATGGAAACGAGTGGCGGTGCTAGGTGATGATGTCACAAACCGCGGCTCATTAGCCGCCACTCATTCGAGCTTTTGCATGGCTGGTCCGTGCGCTGTCGAGGATAAAGGAAAAGGTTCCCTTTGACATCAATGTACAGTCATGTCTGACTCTAGGGGGCGGTGCTCATCTCCGTTTCCTAGCTGAGGGAGCCAGCGTTTAGTCCACAGGCAGTGTCCGTGGTCATGTTGGAAGCAAGACTAAACACCAAAGTGCACGGAATGCTGTTACTTTTCCACAGAAGTGGCACCTTTTTATCTGCATGCATTAACATGCTTTCGAACTGCACAGTTGGCAGGAGCTGGTCGGAGGAACGGGAACTCACCTAGTTGTACAGATTTGAACTGGCGACCTTTCGATCAACCAGTGCAGCAGCTCAGCAGGTTAAACCAAATATATATTTGCTTGGATTGGCTGTGAGTTGTTTTTTCTAAACCAAAACCTCTGTTTACAGGTTTCATTGTAGTGTTGGCACTTTGCGATAAATAAGTGGGGTTTGGGTTGTAGTTTGAGCACTCAGTCTCAAAAAGGTTCACCATCACTGACCTAAATCACATTCCTGCTGAATATACAGTTGTGGTGACAAATAGATTTAAGGGATTAGATCTGATAGACAGAATGCCTGAAGAACTATGGACGGAGGTTTACAACATTGTGCAAGAGGTAGCAACCAAAGCTGTCCCAAAGAAAGAAAAGAAATGCAAGGAACAAAATGGCTGCCCGAGGAAAATTTTCAAATAGCTGAAAGGAGGGGCAAAATCTACCCCGAAAAGAGGGTGCCGCGCACGCTCCCAGTCCCCTTAGAGAGGCTCTCCCTCCACGTGGCCCTCCCTTCCAGTGCTCGTGGGCCAGCCCGGCTGCCGCGATTTCCCAGGCCCAACCCTGCCAGGCCACACCACGCCAGGCCAGCCCCGACGAAGGGGCAAAATCTGCCCCAAAAAGACGGTGCCGCGCACGCGCTCAGTCCTCTTAGGAATGCTTTCCCTCCCCGCGGCCCTCAGTTGCAACGCCCGGAGGCCTGCCCTCCCGCCACAATTTCCCGGGCCCAATCCGGCCCGGTCACTCCTCCCCAGCCCCGACGAAGGGGCAATATCTGCCCCGAAAAGAGGGTGCCGCGCACGTGCCCAGTCCTTTTATAAACGCTCTACTCTGCGGGTCCCTCCCTTTCAGCGCTTGGAGGCCCGCGCAGAGGCCGCATTTTCCCGGCCCCACCCTGAAAGAAGGGCAAAAGTTGCCCCGAACACAAGGGGATGCGTGCGCTCCTAGTCCTTCTTGAGATCTTGTCTCTCTGCGCGGGTCTCCGTTTCCGCATGTTTTGAGCGCGTTCCGATGGTCGGAGGCCTGCTGGGAGGCCGAGATTCTGGCCCCACCTGACATAGGTGCAAAAGTTGCCCTGAAAACAGGGCAACGCGCGCCCCTGATCCGCTTTCAGACGCTGTCCCTCCGCGCAGGCCTCCATTTGCGCCCGTTCCGAGCGAGTTCCAACAGTAGGAGGCCTGCCCGGAGGCCGCGGTTTTCCAGCCCCACCCTGACAGAGCGGCAAAAGTTGCACCGAAAAGAAGGCCACACGGTACACCTAGTATTCTTTGAGATGCTGTCCCTCGCGCAGGCCTCCATTTCCGCCCGTTCCGAGCACGTTCCGATGGTCAGAGGCCCGCCCGGAGGCCGCGAACTCCTGGCCCCACCATGACAGTGGGGCTAAAGTTGCCCCGAATACAAGGGGAAGCACGCGCACCTAGTCCTCTTGGAGAAACTGCCCTCCGTGCAGTCCTCCATTTCTGCTTGTTCAGAGCGCGTTCCGACGGTTGGAGGCCCGCCCGGAGGCCGTGATTTCCCTGGCCCAGCCTTACAGAGGGGCAAAATGTGCCCGGAAAAGAGGGTGACGCGGACACACCTAGTCCTCTTTGAGACGCTGTCCCACGCGCAGGCCTCCATTTCCGCCCATTCCGTGCGTGTTCCAACAGTCGGAGACCCGCCCGGAGGCCGCGACTTCCCGGCTCCACCATGACAGAGGGGCAAAAGTTGCCTGGAAAATAGGGTGATGCACACAGCTAGTCCTCTTGGAGATGCTGTCCTTCGCTCAGGCCTCCATTTCCGCCCGTTCCGAGCACGTTCTGACGGTCGGAGGCCTGCCCGGAGGCCGCGAATTCCCAGCCCCACACTGACAGAGGGGTAAAGTTGCCCCGAAAAAAAGGGGAAGCGCGCGCACCTAGTCCTCTTGGAGAAAATGCCCTCCGCGCAGGCCTCCGTTTCCGCTTGTTCTGAGTGCGTTCCGACGGTCGGACGTACGCCCGGAGGCCGTGATTTCCCGGCCCCACTCTGACAGAGGGGAAAAATTTGCCCCGAAAGGAGGGTGACGCGGACACACTTAGTCCTCTGTGAGATGCTGTCCCTCCGCGCAGGCCCCCGTTTCTGCCCATACCAAGAGCGTTCCAACGATCCGAGGCCCACCCGGAGGCCCTGATTTCCAGGCCCCACCCTGACAGAGAGGCAAAAGTTTCCCCGAAAAGAGGGACACAAGGACACAACTAGTCTTCTTTGAGATCATGTTCCTCCGCGCAGTACTCCGTTTCCGCCTGTACCGACCGCGTTTCGACGGTCGGAGGCCCGCCCGGAGGCCGCGAGTTCCCAGCCCCACCCTGACAGAGGTGCAAAAGTTGCTCCAAAAAGAGGACGACGTGGAAAACCTAGTCTTTTTTGAGACGCTGTCCCTCATGCAGGCCTCCGTTTCCGCCGGTTCCGAGAGCGTTCCGACGCTCGGAGGCCCGCCCGGAAGCCGCGATTTCCCGGCGCCACCCTGACAGAGGGGCAAAAGTTGCCCCGCAAGTGGGGAGAGGCACGCGCACCGAGTTTTCTTTGAGAGGCTCTCCCTCCGCGCAGGCCTCCATTTCCGCCTGTTCAGAAGCATTCCGACGGTTGGAGGCCCGTCCAAAGGCCGCGATTTCCCGGCTCCACCCTGACAAAGGGCAAAAGTTGCCCCGAAAACAGGGCGACGCGGACACACCAAATCCTCTTTGAGACGCTGTCCCACTGTGCAGGCCTGCGTTTCCGCGTGTTCCATTCGCGTTCCAACGGTCGGAGTCCCGCCCAGAGGCCGCGATTTCCCGGCCCCACCCTGACAAAGGGGCAAAAGAAGCCCAGAATAGAGGTACACGTGGACACACCTAGTCCTCTTTGAGACGCTGTCCCGCCGTGCAGGCCCGCGTTTCGATGTGTTCAGACCGCGTTCCGACGGTCGGAGGCCTGCCCAAAGGCCGCGATCTCCAGTACCCAACCTGACAGAGGGGCAAAAGTTGCCCCGAAAAGAGGATGACGCGGACAAACCTAGTCCTCTTGGAGACGCTGTCCCTCCGCGCTTGTCTCCGTTTCCACCCATTCCGAGCGCGTTCCGACTGTCGGAGGCCCGCCCGTAGGGCACGATTAGCCGGCCCCACCCTGAAAGATGAGGCAAAAGTAGCCCGGAAAATAAGGCGAAGCGCACGCACCTAGTACTCTTGTAGACGCTCTCCCTGGCACAGGCCTCCGTTTCCTCCCATTCCGAGGGCGTTACGACAGTCGGAGGCCCGCCCAGAAGCAGGGATTTCCCGGCTCCACCCTGACAGAGGGCAATAAACATGCTCTTAGTACTCTTTGAGACGCTGTCTGTCCACGCCAGCCTCCATTTCCGCCCATTCCGAGCGCGTTCCGACGGTCGGATCCCTGCCCGGAGGCCGCGATTTCCCGGCCCCACCCTGACAGAGGTCCAAAAGTTGCCCCAAAAAGAGGGTGACGCGGACACACCTAGTTCCCTTTTAGACGCTGTGCCTCCGCGCAGGAGTCCGTTTCAACCCGTTCCGAGTGTGTTCGGACGGTCAGATGTACGCCCAGAGGCCGCGATTTCCCGGCTCCACCCTGACAGAGGGCAAAAGTTGCCCCGAAAAGAGGGTGACGCGGACACTCATAGTCCCCTTTGAGACGCTGTCCCTCCGAGCAGGCCTCTGTTTCTGCCCATTCCGAGCACGTTCCGATGGTCGGAGGACCGCCAGGAGGCCGCGATTTCCCGCCCCCACCCTGACAGAGGCCCAAAAGTTTCCCCAAAAAGAGGGTGACGCGGACACGCCTAGTCCCCTTTGAGACGCTGTCCCTCCGCGCAGGCTTCCATTTCCGCCCATTCCGAGTGCTTTCCAACGGTCGGAGGCCCGCCCGGAGGCCGCGATTTCCCAGCCCAACCCTGACAGAGGCCCAAATGTTTCCCCAAAAAGAGGGCGACGCGGACAAACCTAGTCCCCTTTGAGACGCTTTCCCTCTGTGCACGGCTCTGTTTCTGCCCGTTCTGAGAACGTTCCGATGGTCGGAGGCTTGCCCGGAGGCCGCGATATCCCGGTCCCACGCTGACAGAGGCCCAAAGTTTCCCCAAAAAGTTGGTGACGTGGACACACCTAGTCCTCTTTGATACGCTGTCCCTCCGCGCAGGCCTCCATTTCCGCCCAGACCAGGCGTGTTCCAACGGTCGGGGTGCCCCCAGGTGGAAGCGATTTCCCGGCCCCAGCTTGACAGAGGGGCAAAAGTTGCCCTGAAAACAGGGCGACGCGGGCGCAACTAGTCCTCTTTCAGACGCTGTCCCTCCGCGCAGGCCTCCGTTTCCACTTGTTCTGAGTGCGTTCCGACGGTCGGACGTCTGCCCGGAGGCCACGATTTCCCAGCCTGACTCCGACAGAGGGGCAAAAGTTGCCCCGAAAAGAGGGTGAGGCGGACACACATAGTCCTCCTTGAGATGCTGTCCCTCCGTGCGTGTCTCCGTTTCCACCCATTCCGAGCGCGTTTCGACGCTCGGAGGACCGCCCGGAGACTGCGATTTCCCGGCTCCCCCTTGACAGAGGGCCAGAAGTTGCCACGAAAAGTGGGTGACTCGGACACACCTAGTCCCCTTTGAGACGCTGTCCCTCCGTGCAGGAAACTGCGTCCGCAGTTCCGAGTGCGTTCCGACGGTCGGAGGCCCGCCCAGAGGCCGCGATTTCCCGACTCCACCCTTACAGAGGGGCAAAAGATTCCCCGAAAAGATGGCCACACGGACACAACTAGTATTCTTTGAGACGCTGTCCCAAAGAATGGCAGGCCTCCATTTGGCAGGCCTCCATTTCCGCCCATTCCGAGCATGTTCCGACGGTCGGAGGCACGCAAGGAGGCCACGACTTCCCGGCCCCACGCTGACAGAGGGGCAAAAGTTGGCCCGAAAACAGGGGGACACGCGCACCTATTCCTCTTGTAGACGCTCTTCCTCCGTGCAGGCCTCCTTTTCCACCCGTTCCAAGCAGGTTCCGAAGGTTGGAGGCCCGCCCGGAGGCCCCGATTTCCTGGCCCCACTCTGAGAGGGGGGCAAAAGGTGCTCCGAAGAGAGGGCCACGCGGACACATCCAGTCCTCTTTGAGATGCTGTCCCTCGCGCAGGCCTCCATTTCCGCTTGTTCTGAGCACGTTCCGATGGTCGGACGTAAGCCCGGAGGCCGTGATTTCCCGGCCCCACCCTGACAGGGGGGCAAAAGTTGCCCCGAAAACGGGTGGACGCGCGTGCACTTTGTCCTTTTGAGACGCTGTCCCTCCACGCAGGCCTCCGTTTCTGCCCGTTCTGTGCGCATTCCAACAGTCGAAGTCCCGCCCAGAGGCCTTGTTTTCCCGGCCCCACCCTGACAGAGGGGCAAAAGTTGCCCCAAAAACAGGGTGACGCGCGCGCACCGAGTCCTTTTGAGACGCTGTCCCTCTGCGCAAGCCTCCATTTCCGGCCGTTCCGAGTGCGTTGCAATGGTCGGAGGCCCGCCCGAAGGCCGGGATTTCCCGGCCCCACCCTGATAGAGAGGCAAAAGTTGCCCCAAAAAGAGGGACACAAGGACACAACTAGTCTTCTTTGAGATCATGTTCCGCCACGCAGGACTCCGTTTCCGCCTCTACCAACCGCGTTTCGATGGTCGGAGGCCCGCCCGAAGGCTGCAATTTCCCGGCCCCACCCTGAAAGAGAGGAAAAAGTTGCCCCAAAAAGAAGGAGAAGTGGATACACCTAATCATCTTTGTGACACTGTCCCTCCAGGCAGTCCTCCGTTTCTGCCCACTCCGAGTGCGTTCCGACGGTCGGAGGACCGCCCGAAGGCTGCGATTTCCCGGCCCCAACCTGAAAGAGAGGCAAGAGTTGCCCCAAAAAGAAGGAGAAGCGGATACACCTAATCATCTTTGTGACACTGTCCCTCCAGGCAGTCCTCCGTTTCTGCCCACTCCGAGTGCTTTCCGACGGTCGGAGGCCCGCCTGGAAGCCGCAATTTCCCAGCCCCACCCTGACAGAGGGGCAAAAGTTGCCCCGCAAGGCGGGAGAGGCACGCGCACCTAGTTTTCTTTGAGACGCTGTCCCTCCGCAAAGGCCTCTATTTCCGCCCGTTCAGAAGCATTCCAACGGTCGGAGGCCCTCCCAAAGGGCGCGATTACCCGGCTCCACCCTGACAAAGGGCAAAAGTAGCCCCGAAAACAGGACGACGCGGACACACCAAATTCTCTTTGAGACGCTGTCCCACCGCGCAGGCCTCCGTTTCCGCGTGTTCCATTCGCGTTCCGACAGTCGGAGGCCCGCACAAAGGCCGCGATTTCAGGACCCAACCTGACAGAGGGACAAAAGTTGCCCCGAAAAGAGGGCAACGTGGACACACCTAGTCCTCTTTGAGACGCTGTCCCTACGCGCATGTCTCCATTTCCACCCATTCCGAGCACGTTCCGACGCTCGGAGGACCGCCCGGAGGCTGCGATTTCCCAGCTCCACCTTGACAGATGGCCAGAATTTGCCACGAAAAGTGGGTGACTCAGACACACCTAGTCCCCTTTGAGACGCTGCCCCTCCGCGCAGGGAACCGTGTCCGCAGTTCCGAGTTCGTTCGGACGGTCGGAGGCCCACCCAGAGGCCGCGATTTCCAACTCCACCCTGACAGAGGGGCAAATGTTGCCCCGAAAAGAGGGCCACACGGACACATCTAGTATTCTTGGAGACGCTGTACCTTGCACAGGCCTCCATTTCCAAACATTCCGAGCACGGTCCGAGGGTCGGAGGCACGCCCGGACGCCGCGATTTCCCGGCCCCACCAGGACAGTGGGGCTAAAGTTGCCCCAAAAACAAGGGGAAGCGCGCGCACCTAGTCCTCTTGGAGAAACTGCCCTCCGCGCAGGCCTCCGTTTCCGCTTGTTCAGAGCGCGTTCCGACAGTCGGACGTACGCCCAGAGTCCGTGATTTCCCGGCGCCAGTCTGACAGAGGGGCAAAGGTTGCCCCGAAAAGAGGGCGACCCGCACACACCTAGTCCTCTTTGAGACGTCCTCCATCGCTCAGGCCTCCGTTTCAGCCAGTTCCGTGCTCCTTCCGACGGTCGGAGTCCCCCCCCCCGGATGCCGGGATTTCCAGGCCCTACGCTGACAGAGGGGCAAAAGATGGCCCGAAAACAGGAGGACACGTGCACCTATTCCTCTTGCAGTCGCTCTTCCTCCGCGCAGGCCTCCGTTTCCACCCGTTCCGAGCAAGTTCCGAAGGTCGGAGTCCCGCCTGGAGGCTTGGATTTCCTGGCCCCACGCTGACAGGGGGGCAAAAGTTGCCCTGGAAAGAGGGTGACGCGCGTCCACCTAGTCCTCTTGGAGACGCTGTCCCTCCGCGCAGGGCTCCGCATCCACCAATTCCGAGCACTTTCCGATGGTCGGATGACCACCCGGAGGCCGCGATTTCCCGGTCCCACACTGAAAGAGGGCCAAGAGATGCCCCGAAAAGAGGGAGAGGCGGACATACCTAGTCACCTTTGAGATGCTGTCCCTCCACGCAGGAATCCGTTTCTGCCCGTTCCGGGCACGTTCCGACGGTCGGAGGCCTGCCCAGAGGCCGGGATTTCCTGGTTCCACCCTGACAGTGGGGCAAAAGGTGCCCCGAAGAGAGGGCCATGCGGACCCATCCAGTCCTCTTTGAGACGCTGTCTTCGCGCAGGCCTCCATTTCCGCTTGTTCTGAGCGCGTTACGACGGTCGGACGTACGCCCGGAGGCCGTGATTTCCCGGCCCCACTCTGACAGAGGGGAAAAAGTTGCCCCGAAAAGAGGGTGACGCGGACACACCTAATCCTCTTTGAGATGCTGACCCTCCGCGCAGGCCTCCGTTTCCGCCCATTCCGAGAGCGTTCCGACGTTTGGAGGCCCGCCCGGAGGGCCTGATTTCCCGGCCCCACTCTGACAGAGGGGCAAAGGTAGTCCCGAAAAGAGGGCGACGCACGCGCACCTTGTCCTCTTTGAGACGCTGTCCCTCACTCAGGCCTCCGTTTCAGCCCGTTCCGAGCGCGTTCTGACGGTCAGAGGCCTGCTCAGTGGCCGCGATTTCCCGCCACCCCCCTGACAGATGGGCTAAAGTTGCTCCGAAAAGAGGGCCACGCGGACTCACCTATTCCTCTTTGAGACGCTGTCCCTCCGCGCAGGCTTCCGTTTCTGCCCATACCGAGTGCGTTCCGACGGTCAGAGGTCCGCCAGAAGGCTAGGATTTCCCGGCCCGACCCTGACACAGAGGCAAAAGATGCCCGGAAAACAGGGCGAAGCGCACGGACCAAGTCCTCTTTGAGAAGCTTTCCTTCATGCAGGCCTCCGTTTCCGCGCTTTACGAGCGCGTTCCGACGGTCTTAGGCCGGCCCGGAGGCCGCGATTTCCCAGCCCCACCCTGACAGAGGGGCTTAAGTTGCTCCGAAAAGAGGGCCACGCGGACACACATATTCCTCTTTGAGACGCTGTCCCTCCGCGCAGGCTTCTGTTTCTACCCATACAGAGTGCGTTCTGACGGTCAGAGGCCCGCCAGAAGGCTAGGATTTTCCGGCCCGACCCTGACATAGAGGCAAAAGATGCCCGGAAAACAGGGCGAAGCGCACGGACCTAGTCCTCCTTGAGACGCTGTCCTTCGACGCAGGCCTCCGTTTATGCCCATTCCGAAGGCGTTCCCACGGTCTGAGGCCTGCCCGGAGGCCGGGATTTCCCGTCCCCACTCTGACAGAGGCCCAAAAGTTTCCCCAAAAAGAGGGCGACGCGGACACATCTAGTCCCCTTTGAGACGCTGTCCCTCCGAGCAGGGCTCTGTTTATGCCCGTTCCGAGCACGTTCTGACGGTCGGAGGCTTGCCCAGAGGCCGCGATTTCCCGGCCCGACCCTGAGAGAGAGGCAAAAGAGTCCCGGAAAACAGAGCGAAGCGCGCGCACCGAGTCCTCTTTGAGAAGCTGTCCTTTGCGCAGCCCTCCATTTCCTCCTGTTCCGAGCGCATTCCGATGGTCGGAGGCCCGCCCAGACTCCGCGATTTCCCTGCCCCACCCTGACAGAGGTGCAAATGTTGCCCCGAAAAGAGGGGCATGCGGACACACCTAGTCCTCTTGGAGACGCTGTCCTTCTACTCAGGCCTCCGTTTTAGCCCGTTCCGAGCACATTCCCACGGTCTGAGTCCCGCCCGGAGGCCGGGATTTCCCGGTACCACCCAGACAGTGGTGCAAACTTTGCCCCGAAAAGAGGGCCAAACGGACACACCTGGCTCTCTTGGAGACACAGTCCCTCGCGCAGGCCTCCATTTCCTCCCATTCCGAGCGAGTTCCGAAAGTTGGAGACCCGCCCGGAGGCCGCGACTTCCTGGCTCCTCCCTGACAGAGGGGCAGAAGTTTACAGTAAAACAGGGCGATGCACGCACCTAGTCCTTTTTGAGACACTGTCCCTCGCCCAGGCCTCCGTTTCCGCCCGTTCCGAGCATGTTCCGATGGTCGGAGGCCCGCCCGGAGGCCGCAAATTCCCGGCCCCACCCTGACAGTGGGGCCAAAGTTGCCCCAAAACAAGGGGAAGCACGCACACCTAGTCCTCTTGGAGAAAATGCCCTCCGTGCAGGCCTCTGTTTCCGCTTGTTCTGAGCGCGTTTCGACGGTCTGAGGTACACCTGGAGGCCGTGATTTCCCGGCCCCACTCTGACAGAGGGGAAAAAGTTGCCCCGAAAAGAGGGTGCCACGGACACACCTAGTCCTCTTTGCGATGCTGTCCCTCTGCGCAGGCCTCCGTTTCCGCCCATTCCGAGAGCGTTCCGACGTTCGGAGGCCTTCCCGGATGCCGCGATTTCCCGGCCCCACTCTGACAGAGGGGCAAAAGTTGCTCCGAAAAGAGGGCCATGCGGACACACATAGTCCTCTTTGAGACGCTGTCCCTCTGAGCAGGCTTCCGTTTCTGCCCATACCGAGCGCGTTACGACGTTCGGAGGTCCGCCCGAAGGCCAGGATTTCCCGGCCTGGGCCTGACCCTGACAGAGAGGCAAAAGATGCCCAGAAAACAGGGCGAAGCGCGCGCACCCAGTCCTCTTTGAGAAGCTGTCCTTCGGGCAGGCCTCCGTTTCTGCCCGTTCCAAGCGTGTTCCGACGGTCGGAAGCCCGCCCGGAGGCAGAGATTTCCCGGCCCCACGCCAAGAGTGGTGCTAAAGTTGTCCCGAAAACAGGGGGATGTGTGCGCACCTAGTCCTCTTGGAGACGCTGTCCGTCCGCGCATGTCTCCGTTTCCACCGATTCCGAGCGAGTTCCGATGCTCGGAGAACCGCCCGGAGGCTGCGATTTTCCGGTTCCACCCTGACAGACGTCCAGAAGTTGCCCCGAAAAGAGGGTGACTCGGACACACCTACTCCCCTTTGAGACGCTGTCCCTCGGTGCAGAAATCAATGTCCCCCGTTCCAAGTGCGTTCCGAAGGTCGGAGGCCCGCCCAGAGGCCGCGATTTCCCGGCTCCACCCTGACAGAGGGGCAATAGTTGCTCCGAAAAAAGGGCCACACGGACACACCTAGTATTATTTGAGATGCTGTCTCTCACGCAGGCGTCCATTTCCGCCCGTTCTGAGCACGTTGTGACGGTCGGAGACCCGCCCAGAGGCCGCGATTTCCCGGCCTCACCCTGACAGAGGGCCAAAAGTTGCCCCGAAAAGAAGGCCACGCGGACACACCTAGTCCTCTTTGAGACGCTGTCCCTCCGCGCAGGCCTCCACTTCCGCCCGTTCCAAGAGCATTCCGATGGTCGGAGGCCCGCCCGGAGGCCGCAATTTCCCGGCCCCCACCCTGACAAAGGGGCAAAAGTTGCACCGAAAAGACGGCCACACGGACACACCAAGTTCTCTTGGAGACGATGACCCTTGCGCAGGCCTCCATTTCAACCCTTTCTGAGTGCGTTCCGACGTTCGGAGACCCACACGGAGGCCCTGATTTCCCGGCCCCAGTCTGACAGAGGGGTAAAGGTTGTCCCAAAAAGAGGGCGACGCACGCGCACCTTGTCCTCTTTGAGACACTGTCCCTCGCTCAGGCCTCCGTTTCAGCCCGTTCCAAGTGCGTTCCGACGGTCAGATGCCCCCCCGGAGGCCGGGATTTCCCGGCCCCACACTGACAGAGGGGAAAAAGTTGGCCCGAAAACAGAGGGACACGTGCACCTAGTCCTCTTGCAGACACTCTCCCTCCGCGCAGGACTCCGTTTCCACCTGTTCCGAGCGCGTTCCAACTGTCGGAGGACCGCCCGGAGGCCGCGATTTCCCGTCCTCACCCTGAGAGAGGGCCAAAAGTTTCCCCGAGAAGAGGGTGTCACAGACACACCTAGTCCTATTTGAGATGCTATCCTTCCGCGCTGGCCTCCATTTGCGCCTGTTCCGAGAACATTCCTACGGTCGCAGTCCCGCCCGGAGGTCGCGATTTCCCGTCCCTACCATGACAGAGGGGCAAAAGTTGCCCCGAATAGAGGGTGACGCGGATACACCTAGTCCTCTTTGAGATGCTTTCACTCCACGCAGGCCTCCGCTTCGGCCCGTTCCGAGCGTGTTCCAACGGTCGGAAGCCCGCCCGGAGGCAGAGATTTCCCGGCCCCTACCCTGACAGAGGGCCAGAAGTTGCCCCGAAAAGAGGGTGGCTCAGACACACCTAGTCCCCTTTGAGACGCTGTCCCTCCGTGCAGGAATCCGTGTCCGCCTTTCCGTGTGCATTCTGAAAGTCGGAGGCCCACCCAGAGGCCACGATTTCCCGGCTCCACCCTGACAGAATGGCAAAAGTTGCCCCGAAAAGAGGGCCACACGGACAGACCTAGTATTCTTTGAGATGCTGTCCCTCGTGCAGACCTCCATTTCTGCCCGTTCCGAGCACGTTCCGACGGTCGGAGGCCCGCCCGGAGGCCGCGAATTCCTGGCCCCACCCTGACAATGGGGCTAATGTTGCCCCGAAAACAAGGGGAAGCGCGCGCACCTAGTCCTCTTGGAGAAAATGCCCTCCGCGCAGGTCTCCGTTTCCGCTTGTTCTGAGCGCGTTCCGACGGTCGGACGTACGCCCGGAGGCCGTGATTTCCCGGCCCCACTCTCACAGAGAGGAAAAGGTTGCCCCGAAAAGAGGGTGACGCGGACACAACTAGTCCTCTTTGAGATGCTGTCCCTCCGCTCAGGCCTCCGTTTCCGCCCATTCGGAGAGCGTTCCGACGTTCGGAGGCCCGAACGGAGGCCCTGATTTCCCAGCCTCAGTCTGACAGAGGGCAAAGGTTGTCCCAAAAAGAGGGCAACGCGCACGCACCTTGTCCTCTTTGAGACGCTGTCCCTCGCTCAGGCCTCCGTTTCCGCCCGTTCTGAGTGCGTTCTGACAGTCGGCGGCCAGCCCAGAAGCTGCGATTTCCCGGCCCCACCCTGACAGAGGTGCAAAAGTTGCACCGAAAGCAGGGGGTCGCGCGTGCACCTTGTCCTCTTTGATACGCTGTCCCCCCACGCAGGCCTCCGTTGCCACCCGTTCTGAGCGGGTTCCGACGGTCGGAGGCCTTCCCAGAGGCCGCGATTTCCCGGCCACACCCTGACAGAAAGACAAATGTTGCCCCGAAATGAGGGCGACTCAGACACACCTAGTCCTCTTTCAGACGCTGTCCCTCCTTGCAGGCATCCGTTTCTGACCGTACCGACCGCGTTTCGACAGTTGGAGGCCAGCCCAAAGGCCGGGATTTCCCGGCCCCACTCTGACAGAGGGCCAATAGTTTCCCCGAACAGAGCGTGACAAGCGCAACTAGTCCTTTTGAGACGCTGTCCCTCCGCGCAGGCCTCCGTTTCCAACCATTCCGAGCGCTTTCCGACGGTCAGAAACCCGCACGGAAGCCACAATTACCCGTCCCCACCCTGATAGACGGGCAACAGTTGCCCCGAAAAGAGGGCCATGCGGACACACCTAGTCCTCTTTGAGACGCTCTCCCTACACGCAGGCCTCCGTTTCTGCCCTTACCAAGCGTGTTCCGACAGTCGGAGGCCCGACCGGAGGCCACGATTTCCCGGTCCCACTGTGACAGCGGGGCAAAAGTTGGTGCGAATACAGGGCGACGTGGACAAACCTAGTCCTATTTGAGACGCTGTCCCTCCGCGCAGGCCTCCGTTTCCACCAATTCCGAGCGTATTCTGATGGTCGGAGGCCCGCACGGGGGCCGCGATTTCCCGGCCCGACTCTGACAGAAGGGCAAAAGTTGCCCCAAAAAGAGGGCCACGCGGACACACTTATTCTTCTTTGAGACGCTGTCCCTCCGCGCAGGCCTCTGTTTCTGCCTGTACCGACCGCGTTTCGATGGTCGGAGGCCCGCCGAAGGCTGCAATTTCCCGGCCGCACCCTGACAGAGAGGAAAAAGTTGCCCCGAATAGAGGGAGAAGCAGACACACCTAGTCCTCTTTGAGACGCTGTCCCACCGCGCAGGCCTCCATTACCGCCCATTCTGAGTGCGTTCCGACCGACGGGGCCTGCCCTGGGGCCGCGATTTCCCGGCCCCACTCTTGCAGAGGGGCAACATTTGCCCCAAAAAGAGGGCCACGCGGACACACCTTGTCTTCTTTGAGATGGCGTCCCTCCGCGAAGGCCTCCGTTTCCGCCCGTTCCGAGCGTGTTCCACGTTCGGATGCAGGCCAGAACGCTGCGATCTCCCAGCCCCACCCTGACAGTGGGGCAAAAGTTGCCCCGAAAAGAGAGTAACGCGGAAACCTAGTCAACTTTTAGACGCTGTTCCTCCGCGCAGACCTCTGTTTCCGCACGTTCAGAGCGCGTTCCATCGGTCGGAGGCCCGCCCAAAGACCACAATTTCCCGGCCCCACGCTGACAGAAGGGCAAAAGTTGTCCTGAAAGGGGGGCGATGCACGTGCAACTAGTTTTCTTTGAGAAGCTGTCCCTCCGCGCAGGCCTCCGTTTCCGCCCGTTACAGCGCGTTCTGATGGTCGGAGTCCCGCCGGAAGCTGCGATTTCCTGGCCACACCCTCACAGATGGGCAAGACTTGCCCTGAAAAGAGGCCGACGAGGACACACCTAGTCCTCTTTGAGACGCTGTCCCTCGGTGTAGCCCTCCGTTTCTGCCCATACTGACCGCGTTTCCACGGTCAGAGTCTTGCCCGAAGGCCGGTATTCCTGGCCCCACCCTGACAGAGGGCCAAAAGTTGCCCCGAAAACAGGGTGTCGCGGACACACCAAGTCCTCTATGAGACGCTGTCCCGCTGCGTAGGCCTCCGTTTCAGCATGTTCCGAGTGTGTTCCGACGGTCGGAGTCCCGCCGGCAGCCTTGATTTCCCGGCTCCACCCTGTCAGAAAGGCAAAAGTTGCCCCGAAAACAGGGTGATGCACGCACACCCAGTCCACTTTGAGACACTTTCCGTCGCGCAGGCGTCGGTTTTCACCTGTTCCGAGTGCGTTCTGACGGTCGGAGGCACGCCTGGAGACCGCGATTTCCCAGCCCACTCTGACAGAGGGGCAAAAAGTGCCCCGAAAAGAGGGCCACGCGGACACACATAGTCCTCTATGAGATACTGTCCCTCGCCCAGGCCTCCGCTTCCGCCCGTTCCAAGCTCATTCCGTCGGTCGGAGGCCCGCCCAGAGGCCGAGATTTCCCGGCCTCACTCTTGCAGAGGGCGAAAACTTACCCCGAAAAGAGGGTGACGCGGATACACCTAGTACTCTTTGAGACGCTGTCCCTCCGCGCAGGCCTCCGCTTCCGCCCATTTCCGAGTGTGCTCAGACAGTCGGAAGCCCGCCCAGAGGCAGAGATTTACCGGCCCCACGCTGACAGTGGGTCTAAAGTTTTCCCGAATACAGGGGGATGCGCTCGCACCTAGTCCTCTTGGAGATGCTGTACCTCCGTGCATGTCTCCGTTTCCACCCATTCCGAGTGCATTCCAATGGTCGGAGGACCGCCCGGAGGCCGCAATTTCCCGGTTCCACCCTGACAGACGGCCAGAAGTTGCCCCGAAAAGAGGGTGACTCGGACACACCTAGTCCCCTTTGAGACGCTGTCCCTCCGCGCATAAATCAGTGTTCGCCGTTCCGAATGCGTTCCGATGGTCGGAGGCCCGCCCAGAGGCCGCGATTTCCCGGCTCCACCCTGACAGAGGGGCAAAAGTTGCCCTGAAAAGAGGGCCACACAGACACCTAGTATTCTTTGAGACGCTGTCCCTCGCGCAGACCTCCATTTCTACCCGTTCCGAGCACGTTCCGACGGTCGGAGGCCCATCCAGAGGCCGCGAATTCCCGACCGCATCCTGACAGAGGGGCAAAAATTGCCCCGCAAACAGGGAGATGCACACACACCTAGGCCTCTTGGAGACGAAGTGCCTCCGCGCAGGCCTCCATTGCCATCCTTTCCGAGCGCGTTCCGAAGGTCGGAGGCCTGCCCGGAGGCCGCGATTTCCTGACCCCACCCTGACAGAGGGCCAAAAGGTGCCCCGAAAAGAGGGTGACGCGGATACACCTAGTCCTTTTTGAGTCGCTGTCCCTCCGCGCAGGCCTCCGTTTCCGCCCGTTCCGAGCACGTTCTGATGGTCGGAGTCCCGCCCGGAAGCTGCGATTTCCCGGCCACACCCTCACAGATGGGCAAGACTTGCCCTGAAAAGAGGCCGACGAGGACACACCTACTCCTCTTTGAGACACTGTCCCTCCGCCCAGGCCTCCGTTTCCGCCCATTCCAAGCACGTTCTGACAGTCGGAGGCCCGCCCGGGGGACGCGATTTCCCGGCCCCACTCTGAGAGAGGGGCAAAAGGTGCCCCGAAAAGAGGGCAACGCGGGGACACCTAGTCCTCTTTGAGACGTTGTCCCTCTGCGCAGGCCTCCGTTTCTGCCCATTCCGAGCGCATTCCGACGGTCGGAGTCCTGCCCAGGGGGCGTGATTTCCCGGCAAAACCCTGACGGATGGGCAAGACTTGCCCCGAAAATAGGGCGACGCGGACATACCTAGACCTCTTTGAGACGCTGTCCCTCCGCCCAGGCCTCCGTTTCCGCCCATTCCAAGCACGTTCTGACAGTCGGAGGCCCGCCCGGGGGACGCGATTACCCGGCCCCACTCTGAGAGAGGGGCAAAAGGTGCCCCGAAAAAAGGGCCACGCGGACACACCTAGTCCTCTTTGAGATGCTGTCCCTCGCCCAGGCCTCCGCTTCCGCCCGTTCCGAACGCGTTCCGACGGTCGGAGGCCCGCCCGGAGTCCAGGATTTCCGGGACAGAGGGGCAAAAGTTGCCCCGAAAAGAGGGCCACATGGACACACCTGTTTCCCTTGGAGACGCAGTACCTCGCGCAGGCCTCCGTTTCCACCCATTCCGAGCGCGTTCAGACAGTCGGAGACCGCCGGAGGCCGCGCCTTCCCGGCTCCACCCAGACAGAGGGGCAAAAGTTGCCCGAAAAACAGGGCGATGCACGCAACTAGTCCCCTTTGAGACGCTGTCCCTCCATGCAGGAATTTGTGCCCGCCGTTCCGATTGCGTTCTGACGGTCGGAGGCCCGTCCAGAGGCCGCGATTTCCTGGCTCCAGCCTGACTGAGGGGCAAAAGTTGCCCCGAAAAGAGAGCCACGCGGACACACTTAATCCTCTTTGAGCATCTGTCCCTCACGCAGGCCTCCGTTTCCACCCGTTCAGAGCACGTTACGACGGTCAGATGCCCGCCCGGATACGCGATTTCCCGGCCCCACCCTGACAGAGGGCCAAAAGTTGCCCCGAAAAGAGGGTGACGCGGACACAACTCGTCCTCTTTCAAATGCTGTCCCTCAGCGCAAGCCTCCGTTTCCGCCTGTTCCGAGGACGTTCCGACGGTCGGAGGACCGCCCGAGGACTGCAATTTCCTGGCCCCACCCTGACAGTGGGGCCAAAGTTGCCCAGAAAACAGGGGGATGCGCGCGCACCTAGTCCTCTTGGAGACGCTGTCCCTCCGCGCAGGCCTCCGTTTCCACTTGTTCTGAGCGCGTTCTGACGGTCGGACGTCCGCCCAGAGGCCACGATTTCCCGGCCCACTCTGACAGAAGGGCAAAAGTTGCCCCAAAACGAGGGTGACGCAGACACAACTAGTCCCCTTTGAGACGCTGTCCCTCCACGCAGATCTCTGTTTCTGCCCGTTGCGAGTGCGTTCCGACGGTTGGAGGCTTGCCCGAAGGCCGCGATTTCCCGGCCCCACGCTGACAGTGGGGCAAAAGTTGCCCCGAAAA
>NW_025335473.1:17651-18678 GCF_004798865.1 Varanus komodoensis | reverse complement strand
TACGGTAACAGAGTGGGCGCAACTGATTTCATCCGGATACACTACACTGTCCCCCGTGCGTAGAGCCACAGTATTAAAGTAAAACTGAATAGTCAAGCATCACTGAGTTGTGGTTTTGATTGGAGGGTAAAGCTAAATGTTTCCATGTGACGTTGGCTGCATTTGGTTTATGAGCCCTTTACAACACCTGCCATTACTGGGCTTAGTACAACGTCAAGATAAGACAATGCTTGCAGTATTGGTCATCATTCATGGAATTACGGGATTTCCAAGGCATTAATGGGGAAAGAGCTATACTGTTCAATTCCACCACGTTCCTAAAGGTCTACTCTGAGTAAGAGCTTGCGCCTACCTACGTTTCCTGGGAACCTGTCAACGTGCTATAAAACGTTCCCATTCAGTGCAATCGATGAGGGTTTCAGTGCCTTGCGATTGGCAAGTCAAATTCGCGCCTGAACAGGTGAGAACACAATCCGTCGACATCCTGCTTACGGTAAGAGAGTGGGCGCAACTGGTTTCATCCGGATACACTCCACTGTCCCCCGTGCGTAGACGCCACAGTATTAATGTAAAACTGAATAGTCAAGCATCACTGGGTTGCGATTATGTTTGGAGGATTAAGCTAACTGTTTCTATATCAGGTTGGTTGCATTCCATTTATGAGCCCTTTGCAACATACGCCATTAATGGGCTTAGTACAATGTCAAGATAAGAACATGCTTGCACTATTGGTTATCATTCATTGAATTACGAGAGTTCCATTGTATTGATGCAGAAAGAGGTGTACTGTTAATTCCAGCCGGTTATTAAAGGTCTACTCTGAGTAAGAGCTTGCGCCTGCCTCAGTTTCGTGGGAACATCTCAAAATGGTATAAAACGTTCCCATTCAGTGCAATTGATGAGGGTTTCAGTGCCTTGCGATTGGCAAGTCAAATTCGCGCCTGAACAGATGAGAACACAATCCGTCGACATCCTGCTTACGGTAAGAGAGTGGGCGCAACTGGTTTCATCCGGATACACTCCACTA
>NW_025335473.1:13381-14178 GCF_004798865.1 Varanus komodoensis | reverse complement strand
AATTGATTAGGGTGTCTGTGCCCAGCCATTGGCAAGTCAAATTCGTGCCTCAGCAGGTGAGAACACAATCCGTCGACATCCTGCTTACAGTACAAGAGTGGGCGCAACAGGTTTCATCAGGAAGCGCACCACTGTCCCCCGAGCTTAGAAGCCACAGTATGAATGTGAAACTGAGCAGTCAAGCACCACTGGGTTGCGATTATGAATAGAGGGTATAGCTAACTGTTTCCACATAACGTTGGGTGCATTCCATGTATGAGCCCTTTCAAACAGCGGCCATTACTGGGCTTAGTTCAACATCAAAATAAGACCATGCTTGCACTCTTGGTCATCATTCATGGAATTACGGGAGTTCCATTGCAGTGATGGGGAAAGAACTATACTTTTCAATTCCAGCACGTTCTTAAACGTCTACTCTGAGTAAGATCTCGCGCCTGCCTCAGTTTCCTGGGAACATGTGAATGCGGTATAAAACGTTCCCATTCACTGCAATTCATTAGGGTGTCTGTGCCCTGCCATTGGCAAGTCAAATTCGCGCCTCAGCAGGAGAGAACACAATCCGTCAACATCCTGCTTACGGTACCAGAGTGGGCGCAACAGGTTTCATCAGGAAGCGCACCACTGTCCCCCGAGCTTAGAAGCCACAGTATGAATGTGAAACTGAGCAGTCAAGCACCACTGGGTTGCGATTATGAATAAAGGGCATAGCTAACTGTTTCCACATGACGTTGGGTGCATTCCATTTATGAGCCCTTTCAAACAGCGGCCATTACTGGGCTTAGTTCAACGTCAAGATA
>NW_025335473.1:11966-13281 GCF_004798865.1 Varanus komodoensis | reverse complement strand
ACTGGGCTTAGTTCAACGTCAAGATAAGACCATGCTTGCACTCTTGGTCATCATTCATGGAATTACGGGAGTTCCATTGCAGTGCCGGGGAAACAGCTATACTGTTCCATTCCAGCACGTTCTTAAAGGTCTACTCTGAGTAAGAGCTCGCGCCTGCCTCAGTTTCCTGGGAACATCTCAATGCGGTATAAAAAGTTCCCATTCAGTGCAATTGATTAGGGTGTCTGTGCCCTCCCATTGGNAGGAACATCTCAATGCGGTATAAAACGTTCCCATTCAGTGCAACTGATGAGGGTTTCAGTGTCCTGCCATTGGCAAGTCAAATTCGTGCCTCAACAGGTGAGAACACAATCCGTCGACATCCTGCTTACGGTACCAGAGTGGGCGCAACTGCTTTCATCAGGAATCACAGCACTGTCCCCCGTGCGTAGAAGCCGCAGTATCAATGTAATACTGAGCAGTCAAGCATCACTGGTTTGCGAGTATGATTAGAGTGTAAATCTGACTGTTTCCATGTGACGTTGGCTGCGTTCCATTTCTGAGCCCTTTCCAACTTCTGCCATTACTGGGCTTAGTACAACGTCAAGATAAGACAATGGTTGCACTCTTGGTCATCATTCATGGAATGACGGGAGTTCCATTGCCCTAATTGGGAAAGAGCAATACTGTTCCATTGCAGCAAGTTTTCCAGGTCTACTCTGAGTAAGAGCTTGCGCCTGCCTCAGTTTCCTGGAAACATCTTACTGTGGTAGAAAACGTTCCCATTCAGTGCAACTGATGAGGGTTTCAGTGCCCTGCCATTGGCAAGTCAAATTCGCGCCTCAACAGGTGAGAACACAATCCGTCGACATCCTACTGACGGTACCATAGTGGGCGCAACTGATTTCATCAGGAAGCACACCACTGTCCCCCGTGCGTAGAATAGACAGTATGCATGTAATACTGAGCAGTCAAGCAACACTGGGATGCGATTAAGAGTATAGGGTAAAGCTATCTGATTCCATGCGACGTTGGCTGCATTCCATTTATGAGACCTTTACAAAATCTGCCATTACAGGGCTTAGTACAACGTCAAGATAAGACGATACTTGCACTCTTGGACATCATTCATGGAATGCGGGAGTTCCATTGCAGTGATGGGGAAAGAGCTATAATGTTCCATTCCAGCACGTGAGAACACAATCCGTCAACATCCTGCTTACGGTCCCAGAGTGGGTGCAACTGCTTTCATCAAGAATCACTGCACTGTCCCCCGTGCATAGAAGCCCCAGTATTAATGTAATACTGAGCAGTCAAGCATCACTGCGTTGCGATT
>NW_025335473.1:10780-11812 GCF_004798865.1 Varanus komodoensis | reverse complement strand
ACAATCCGTCGACATCCTGCTTACGGTCCCAGAGTGGGTGCAACTGCTTTCATCAAGAATCACTGCACTGTCCCCCGTGCATAGAAGCCGCAGTATTAATCTAATACTGAGCAGTCAAGCATCACTGGGTTGCGATTACGATTAGAGGGTAAATCTAACAGTTTCCATGTGACGTTGTCTGCATTCCGTTTATATGCGCTTTACAGCATCTGCCATTGCTGGGCTTAGTACAACGTCAAGGTAAGACAATGCTTGCACTCTTGGTCATCATTCATGGAACGACGGGAGTTCCATTGCAGTGATGGGGAAAGAGCTATACTGTTCCATTCCGGCACCTTCTTAAAGGGCTACTCTGAGTAAGAGATTGCGCCTACCTCAGTTTCCTGGGAACATCTCAGTGTGGTAGAAAACGTTCGAATTCAGTGCAATTTAAGAGGCTCAAAGTGCCCTGCATTGGCAAGTCAAATTCGCGCCCCAACAGGTGAGAACACAATCCGTCGACATCATGCTTAAGGTACCAGGGTGGGCGCAACTGGTTTTTTCGGGAATCACACCACTCTCACCCATGCGTCCAAGCCACAGTATGAATGTAAATCTAAACATCAAGCGTCACTGGGTTCCGATAATGATTAGAGGGTAAAGCTGTTTCCATACGACGCTGGCTGCATTCCATTTATCAGCACATAACAGCATCTGCCAGTACTGGGCTTAGTAAAACGTCACGGTAAGGCAATGCTTGCACTCTTGGTCATCATTCATGGAATGACTGGAGTTCCATTGCAGTGATGGGAAAAGAGCTATACTGTTCAATTCCGGCACTTGAAAACACAATCCGTCGACATCCTGCTTACGGTCCCAGAGTGGGTGCAACTGCTTTCATCAAGAACCACTGCACTGTCCCCCGTGCATTGAAGCCGCAGTATTAATGTAATACTGAGAGGTCAAGCATCACTGAGTTGCGATTACGATTAGAGGGTAAATCTAACTGTTTCCATGTGACGTTGGCTGCATTCCGTTTCTATGCACTTTACA
>NW_025335473.1:8952-9981 GCF_004798865.1 Varanus komodoensis | reverse complement strand
GGGTTTCAGTGCCCTGCCATTGGCAAGTCAAAGTCGCGCATGAACAATTAAGAACACAATCCGTCGACATGCTACTTAGGGTACCAGAGTGGGAGCAACTGGTTTCATCAGGAATCACAACACTGTCGCCCATGCGTACAAGCCACAGTATGAATGTAAAACTGAACAGTCAAGCATCACTGGGTTGCGATTACGATTAAAGGGTAAAGCTAACTGGTTCCATATGAAGATGGCTGCAATCCATTTATGAGCACTTTACAAACTCTGCCTGTTCTGGGCATAGTACAACGTGAAGGTAAGACAATGCTTGCACTCTTGGTCATCATTCATGGAATGACGGGAGTTCCGTTGCAGTGACGGGGAAAGAGCAATACTGTTCCATTCAAGCACTTTCGTAAAGGTCTACTCTGAGTAAGTGCTGGCACGTGCCTCAGTTTCTTAGGAACATCTCAATGCGGTATAAAACGTTCCCATTCAGTGCAACTGATGAGGGTTTCAGTGTCCTGCCATTGGCAAGTCAAATTCGCGCCTCAACATGTGAGAACACAATCCGTCGACATCCTGCTTACGGTACCAGAGTGGGCGCAACTACTTTCATCAGGAATCACAGCACAGTCCCCCGTGCGTAGAAGCCGCAGTATCAATGCAATACTGAGCAGTCAAGCATCACTGGGTTGCGATTACGATTAGAGGGTAAATCTAACTGTTTCCATGTGACGTTGGCTGCATTCCGTTTCTATGAACTTTACAGCATCTGCCATTACTGGGCTTAGTACAACGTCAAGGTAAGACAAGGCTTGCACTCTTGGTCATCATTCATGAAATGACGGGAGTTCCATAGCAGTGATGGGGAAAGAGCTATATTGTTCCATTCCAGCACGTTCTTAAAGGTCTACTCTGAGTAAGAGCTCGCTCCTGGCTCAGCTTCCTGGAACATCTCAATGTGGTATAAAACTTTCCCATTCAGTGCAACTGATGAGGGTTTCAGTGCCCTGCCATTGGCAAGTCAAAGTCGCACATGAACAAGTA
>NW_025335473.1:7271-8344 GCF_004798865.1 Varanus komodoensis | reverse complement strand
AGGAACATCTCAATGCGGTATAAAACGTTCCCATTCAGTGCAACTGATGAGGGTTTCAGTGTCCTGCCATTGGCAAGTCAAATTCGTGCCTCAACAGGTGAGAACACAATCCGTCGACATCCTGCTTACGGTACCAGAGTGGGCGCAACTGCTTTCATCAGGAATCACAGCACTGTCCCCCGTGCGTAGAAGCCGCAGTATCAATGTAATACTGAGCAGTCAAGCATCACTGGTTTGCGAGTATGATTAGAGTGTAAATCTGACTGTTTCCATGTGACGTTGGCTGCGTTCCATTTCTGAGCCCTTTCCAACTTCTGCCATTACTGGGCTTAGTACAACGTCAAGATAAGACAATGGTTGCACTCTTGGTCATCATTCATGGAATGACGGGAGTTCCATTGCCCTAATTGGGAAAGAGCAATACTGTTCCATTGCAGCAAGTTTTCCAGGTCTACTCTGAGTAAGAGCTTGCGCCTGCCTCAGTTTCCTGGAAACATCTTACTGTGGTAGAAAACGTTCCCATTCAGTGCAACTGATGAGGGTTTCAGTGCCCTGCCATTGGCAAGTCAAATTCGCGCCTCAACAGGTGAGAACACAATCCGTCGACATCCTACTGACGGTACCATAGTGGGCGCAACTGATTTCATCAGGAAGCACACCACTGTCCCCCGTGCGTAGAATAGACAGTATGCATGTAATACTGAGCAGTCAAGCAACACTGGGATGCGATTAAGAGTATAGGGTAAAGCTATCTGATTCCATGCGACGTTGGCTGCATTCCATTTATGAGACCTTTACAAAATCTGCCATTACAGGGCTTAGTACAACGTCAAGATAAGACGATACTTGCACTCTTGGACATCATTCATGGAATGCGGGAGTTCCATTGCAGTGATGGGGAAAGAGCTATAATGTTCCATTCCAGCACGTGAGAACACAATCCGTCAACATCCTGCTTACGGTCCCAGAGTGGGTGCAACTGCTTTCATCAAGAATCACTGCACTGTCCCCCGTGCATAGAAGCCCCAGTATTAATGTAATACTGAGCAGTCAAGCATCACTGCGTTGCGATT
>NW_025335473.1:6085-7117 GCF_004798865.1 Varanus komodoensis | reverse complement strand
ACAATCCGTCGACATCCTGCTTACGGTCCCAGAGTGGGTGCAACTGCTTTCATCAAGAATCACTGCACTGTCCCCCGTGCATAGAAGCCGCAGTATTAATCTAATACTGAGCAGTCAAGCATCACTGGGTTGCGATTACGATTAGAGGGTAAATCTAACAGTTTCCATGTGACGTTGTCTGCATTCCGTTTATATGCGCTTTACAGCATCTGCCATTGCTGGGCTTAGTACAACGTCAAGGTAAGACAATGCTTGCACTCTTGGTCATCATTCATGGAACGACGGGAGTTCCATTGCAGTGATGGGGAAAGAGCTATACTGTTCCATTCCGGCACCTTCTTAAAGGGCTACTCTGAGTAAGAGATTGCGCCTACCTCAGTTTCCTGGGAACATCTCAGTGTGGTAGAAAACGTTCGAATTCAGTGCAATTTAAGAGGCTCAAAGTGCCCTGCATTGGCAAGTCAAATTCGCGCCCCAACAGGTGAGAACACAATCCGTCGACATCATGCTTAAGGTACCAGGGTGGGCGCAACTGGTTTTTTCGGGAATCACACCACTCTCACCCATGCGTCCAAGCCACAGTATGAATGTAAATCTAAACATCAAGCGTCACTGGGTTCCGATAATGATTAGAGGGTAAAGCTGTTTCCATACGACGCTGGCTGCATTCCATTTATCAGCACATAACAGCATCTGCCAGTACTGGGCTTAGTAAAACGTCACGGTAAGGCAATGCTTGCACTCTTGGTCATCATTCATGGAATGACTGGAGTTCCATTGCAGTGATGGGAAAAGAGCTATACTGTTCAATTCCGGCACTTGAAAACACAATCCGTCGACATCCTGCTTACGGTCCCAGAGTGGGTGCAACTGCTTTCATCAAGAACCACTGCACTGTCCCCCGTGCATTGAAGCCGCAGTATTAATGTAATACTGAGAGGTCAAGCATCACTGAGTTGCGATTACGATTAGAGGGTAAATCTAACTGTTTCCATGTGACGTTGGCTGCATTCCGTTTCTATGCACTTTACA
>NW_025335473.1:3622-4695 GCF_004798865.1 Varanus komodoensis | reverse complement strand
AGGAACATCTCAATGCGGTATAAAACGTTCCCATTCAGTGCAACTGATGAGGGTTTCAGTGTCCTGCCATTGGCAAGTCAAATTCGTGCCTCAACAGGTGAGAACACAATCCGTCGACATCCTGCTTACGGTACCAGAGTGGGCGCAACTGCTTTCATCAGGAATCACAGCACTGTCCCCCGTGCGTAGAAGCCGCAGTATCAATGTAATACTGAGCAGTCAAGCATCACTGGTTTGCGAGTATGATTAGAGTGTAAATCTGACTGTTTCCATGTGACGTTGGCTGCGTTCCATTTCTGAGCCCTTTCCAACTTCTGCCATTACTGGGCTTAGTACAACGTCAAGATAAGACAATGGTTGCACTCTTGGTCATCATTCATGGAATGACGGGAGTTCCATTGCCCTAATTGGGAAAGAGCAATACTGTTCCATTGCAGCAAGTTTTCCAGGTCTACTCTGAGTAAGAGCTTGCGCCTGCCTCAGTTTCCTGGAAACATCTTACTGTGGTAGAAAACGTTCCCATTCAGTGCAACTGATGAGGGTTTCAGTGCCCTGCCATTGGCAAGTCAAATTCGCGCCTCAACAGGTGAGAACACAATCCGTCGACATCCTACTGACGGTACCATAGTGGGCGCAACTGATTTCATCAGGAAGCACACCACTGTCCCCCGTGCGTAGAATAGACAGTATGCATGTAATACTGAGCAGTCAAGCAACACTGGGATGCGATTAAGAGTATAGGGTAAAGCTATCTGATTCCATGCGACGTTGGCTGCATTCCATTTATGAGACCTTTACAAAATCTGCCATTACAGGGCTTAGTACAACGTCAAGATAAGACGATACTTGCACTCTTGGACATCATTCATGGAATGCGGGAGTTCCATTGCAGTGATGGGGAAAGAGCTATAATGTTCCATTCCAGCACGTGAGAACACAATCCGTCAACATCCTGCTTACGGTCCCAGAGTGGGTGCAACTGCTTTCATCAAGAATCACTGCACTGTCCCCCGTGCATAGAAGCCCCAGTATTAATGTAATACTGAGCAGTCAAGCATCACTGCGTTGCGATT
>NW_025335473.1:0-3266 GCF_004798865.1 Varanus komodoensis | reverse complement strand
CATCACTGGGTTGCAATTTTGATGGCAGGGTAAAGCTAACTGTTTCCTAATGTCGTAGGCTGCATTCCATTTATGAGCCCTTTACATCATCTGCCATTACTGGGCTTAGTACAACATCAAGATAAGGCAATGCTTGCCCTCTTGGTCATCATTCATGGAATTACGGGAGTTCCATTGCATTGATGGCGAAAGAGCTATACTGTTCAATTCCTGCACGTTCTTAAAGGTCTGCTCTGAGTAAGAGCTTGCGCCTGCCTCAGTTTCCTGGGAACATCTCAATCTTGTATAAAACGTTCCCATTCAGTGTAATTGATGAGGGTTTCAGTGCCCTGCCATTGGCAAGTCAAATTCGCGCCTCAACAGGTGAGAATACAATCCGTCGACATCCTGCTTACGGCACCAGAGTTGGCGCAATTGGTTTCATCAGTAATCCCTCCACTGTCCCCCATGCGTAGAAGCCACAGTGTGAATGTAAAACTGAGCAGTCAAGCATCACTGGGTTGCAATTTTGATTGGAGTGTAAAGCTAACTGTTTCCATATGTCGTAGGCTGCATTCCATTTATGAGCCCTTTACATCATCTGCCATTACTGGGCTTAGTGCAACTTCAAGATAAGGCAATGCTTGCACTCTTGGTCATCATTCACAGAATTACGGGAGTTCCATTGCATTGATGGCGAAAGAGCTATACTGTTCAATTCCAGCACGTTCTTAAAGGTCTGCTCTGAGTAAGAGCTTGCGCCTGCCTCAGTTTCCTGTTAACATCTCAATCTTGTATAAAACGTTCCCATTCAGTGTAATTGATGAGGGTTTCAGTGCCCTGCCATTGGCAAGTCAAAGTCGCGCCTCAACAGGTGAGAACACAATCCGTCGACATCCTGCTTAGAGTACCAGAGTGGGCGCAACTGGTTTCATCAGGAATCACTCCACTGTCCCCCATGCGTAGAAGCCACAGTGTGAATGTAAAACTGAGCAGTCAAGCATCACTGGGTTGCAATTTTGATTGGAGTGTAAAGCTAACTGTTTCCATATGTCGTAGGCTGCATTCCATTTATGAGCCCTTTACATCATCTGCCATTACTGGGCTTAGTACAACATCAAGATAAGGCAATGCTTGCAGTCTTGGTCATCATTCATGGAATTACGGGAGTTCCATTGCATTGATGGCGAAAGAGCTATACTGTTCTATTCCAGCACGTTCTTAAAGGTCTACTCTGAGTAAGAGCTTGCGCCTGCCTCAGTTTCCTGGGAACATCTCAATGTGTTATAAAACGTTCCCATTCAGTGCGTTTGATGAGGGTTTCAGTGCCCTGGCATTACAAGGCCTGCTCCTGGCTGTTTATGACATGGCCGGCCAGGGGCTCAGCATGGCCTGGCAGGCCCCAGCAGGGGCCCTGTGTCTGTGTGGCTCTTGTTTGCGCCCAGCCAGCACTGCTTGTGAGGCTCTCGCCCAGGCAGGACAGAATTTGGGCAGTATCGCAGAACGTGGCAGAGGAGATTCTGTCTGGCCAGCCAGACAGCTTGGACCACCTCTTGAGCGGCTGGGGGCAGCTTGGATGGCTGATGGCCACCAGCATGGCCCTGAACCTGCGGGCCGAACTTGCCTGGGAGGGCCTGAGAGGCCGTTTCCTTCGGAAGGGGAGCGACCGTCCCAAAGGGCAGCCCAGGAGCTCCCCCAGCGGCAGCAAGTGGACAGCCTGCCGGGCGGCACCGTGGGGGAGCTCACGTTCCTTCACTTCCGGGGACTCCTGGCCTCCTGCAGAGAGTCCTCCTCTTTCCTTCAATTCTCCTTCTCCTTCCAGAGCTGCGGGGACATGGAGGGCTCCGCAGAGGCCTTCTGTGGCCAGCTCAGGCTCCCCCCGGGCTCCCTGCAGACCCGGAGCAGAAGCTCCACAGGCAGTGGGAGGGGAGGGGGAGGCGCATCACTGGAGGGTCGTCTGCAGCAGGTCCACAGCAAGGCGCTTGCTCAAACGGCAGCTTCAGCACGACCTGGGGCTCCATCTCGACCTGCTCCAGTCGCCAGCCCCAGCGGCTGCTGCTTGCCTGGCCAATCTGGCCATGGCCACCAGGCCTCACACTCGCTCCTTCCGCAGTCCAGCAGAGTCCCGGATGAGGCGCGAGCAACCCTGATGAACAGGACACACCCCAGGGCCTGGGGGCTTCCATGGAGGGTTCAGGGAGCAATACGGAGCATGCAGCCTTCGGGGAAGAGGGCCAGAGCCCTGCAAGGACTGGGAAGCCGCACCCCACAGCCCTTGGGGGACTCAGGTGCTGTGCAGGAACGCCTCCCCTGGAGAGGCCCAGAGACCGGAGACGTCACCTTTGGCAGAGGCACCTGGCCAGGAAAGCCCTTGAGATCCAGCTGGAGCTCTTCCCCCTCTTGGTGCGAAGCTCCTGGGAAAGCGCCTGCCAAGCGGGGAGACGCAGCCTTCCCAAGGCCCTCCCACCTAGGCTGAGGATCCCGCAGCTGCACTCCCCAAACCCTCCCTTTGTGGAGTGGGCCACTCTGGAGCGCATAGCGCTGAACATCACCCACAAGGCCTTGGCCTACCGGTGGGGGCTGCCCACGGTCCACATCAAGTCTCTCACCCATTTCCCCCAGGAAATGGCACCCCCACCTCCCTCCCTGCACTCGCGTGTCCCCAGAGCTGCCGCGGCCGCATTCACGGCCACGGAGACCCCGCTCGTGGCCGGGCAGGTGCAGAAGCGGCTGGAGTGGCACATCAGGAGCAAGCGGCTGCAGCACCTCTGGGGGCTGCCAGGCCTGACGCAGAGCTCCCTCGGGCGCCTTCTGCCCGCGGCCCCCAAGCTGAATCCCCGGGGTGCCGGGCGGGGAGATGTGAGCATTGCCCAGGTCGACTGCGCATCCCTGGGCAGGGAAGCAAAGGAGAGGCTGGAGCGTGATTTGCTCAAAAGGGTCCTTTTCCAGCGATGGGGGCTGCCCAGGTGGGTGCTCGACTTTGGGGGGGCTGTGCCCAGAGGTGGGGCTCTGCTGGGGGAGCCGCGCCAAGTCCCCAGCAGGCCCCGCCCGAGGGACCGCTTTCCAGGGAGCCCCCCCACTGGTGCTTCTCAGGAGTGGCAGGCCTGCGTCGCGGCGGCCCGGCCCAGCTGTATCCTGCCCACGTGGACAAGCTGGAATGCCACCTCTTGAGGAAAGCCACGGAGGTGCACGGGGCCGCCTTTCCACCCCGCGTGAGGCTCCCGTGGCAGCACGCAGCAGCAAGCACGAGGCCGCCTCTCCGCGGGCCATTGCGCCCAGGCCAGGGA
>NW_025335472.1:241891-244988 GCF_004798865.1 Varanus komodoensis | reverse complement strand
CGGGAAGGTGGGTGGCTCCAGAGAGAAGGGGATGTTGCATGTTCCCGAAAAGATTTTTGGGCTCTGCACTCAGCCCTTGTCACAGGCGGCATGAGCTCAGCTAGGTGAGCTAATACAAAATGCTGCAGTTTGCACCTTCCAATTTTTATCTCCTGTGTTAGAAATATTTTTGTTCATTCCTGTGCAAGACTCGTTCTTTCCTGTGCACCTTGGAGTAACTCTCTTTTTTTTAAAAGAAATTTTATTAAGATTTTAAAAACCAAAACTACAAACAACAATCGTTGCACACACTGGATTTACTGGGTCAGTCCCCTACTACATATCTTTTAACATTCTACAATAAAACTAAAATCCATTTATAATAATTTGAAAACATCATTAAATGAAATCCCGTTTCTCTGGCCAATAAAAAAGAATCCCGTTTCTCTGGCCAATAAAAAAAAAAAAAATCAAATTTGATAGAAGTCACTATCTTCCTCTTCTTCAATCCTCAAATCAATCTCGTCATTTCTTGCGAAATCCTATTTCTCTTGACCAATGTCAAAGGGAGGCATTTCCAAGTTAAATGCGATTGCAATATTTTCTTTCTTCTTTAGTAATACCTTGCATCTAAACATTTCTGGACAATTCAAGATCTTTTCAATTTTCCAATAATAAATAGCTTCCTCACTACCATGATTACATGTAACATCAAAGATATCCATTTAACATCTCTACAATTGTTTTAACTACTCTACTTGGTGATAATACTTATAATATCTCTTAAAACAATTTTCTTTAAGCTAAATTGCTAATGTTTCATCTAATTTAAACATCAGTTGATCAAATATGGTTAACTCCATATAAAAGCCCAGCAGTTTACAATCTTTAACGTATATCACCAACAACAATAGCTTGTAACAAATATAGTCAGAGATATCCATTTAACAATAATACCTTTTAGACAGGATTTCATAAAGCTAAGTTACTACTGTTTCATCAGCAATAATAGCTTAGCCTTTCTACTTCACGTGTGAGCATACCACCCTATATGAATCACCCCTTTTTGGAATAAAAAGAAAGAAAATTCCCTTATCTTCCCTTTGCACCTCTGCCCTGTTCATTTTTTCCTTTTCTTTACTCCTCTACCAGATCTTTCTGTTTTTTTTACATTAAAACATTGTAATATCTGTAATGGAGTCTTCAATTGCAGCCACATAAACAAAACTTCTTTTAAATGGTTAACTAATTTCTCCTTCTCTGAGATGACATTCAGCTCCCATAAAAGTTTAGTTATAAAATTTACTGATTGTGGTACATTCTGTCCATTTACATTGAGATGTTGTGAAGTCTGTGATATATCATGTGCCTTGAATTGTGTCCAAACTATCTTCTCCTTTTCTGGCATAACACGCAGCTCTCATAAAGGTTGATTTATTGAGTTCACTAGCTGTGTTAATTTTCCAATTACACTTGCTGTCTTTCCAGTTTCAAATTTTCCTTCTGCTTGTTGGATATTTTGCATATTCTGTTCAGGTATAAATTACTCGCCGAAAGCCTGATTAATGGAAGAGTCTAATTTTTCAAATCCACTTATTTGTTCAATTAACAAACAATCAAGTCGCTCTAAAACAGTCTTCTGTTGTATTATTATCGCCTGCAGGGATAATTGCACAGCTGTTAAAGAAGTCTGTATTTCCAGGAATATCTTCTGTATCTCTTCCATAGTAACAGTAATTACAAAGATTGGCAGGTGTCCAGAGGTCCCAGAAACAAAGAGAAAGATGGCTGCTAACTCTGGCAGTGGTCCAACACAAGAAAATATAGGAAGAATCTTCTATCACAATTCCACAGCAAATTATTATTTTAATTGATTCTTTGCCTTTGCAGAGATTAAAAAAGAAAAGTATTTTTCCTACTTACAAAAAAGTTGATATCGCTTCATTTCAGTTTCCACGTAGTCTGTGTGTGTGTGTGGGGGGGGACTTCCTCCCTCCATCCAAAGGGTTTTTTTCTGTTTTCTTTGTAGCAATTAGCAGCAAATACAGCTTTTCCAAGGGTAGTATTGTAAAAAAAAAAAAAAAAAAAAGATAAAAAAAGATAATGCTTCCCAGTAAATCCGACACTTCTTCTAGTTATATAGAATATTTAAGGCATGTCGAGAACTTGGGGGAGCAAAAACCTCTCCCTTGTATTACCTGGCTGAGAACTGCCTGATTTTCTCCCAGTAGAAGTGAGGTTGCCACCCCACCCCAAAGGGAAGACTCCCCAGGCACTCAATCTGAGCCCCGACAGGACTTAGATATGCCTCCCACAGCCCACCACCAGATAATACCAGCATGATAACGGAGCTCTGTTAATCAACGCTGTCGTTCTGATGCCATGCCAGTACCATATCCGAGTGACCACCTTGGAGTAACTCTCAACGAAGTTGAGTGTGGGTTGTTGTTTGTGGTTGAAACATTGGCAAATGTGTTGGCCTAACACAGCCAAAATAACAAATCAAGTTGCACAAGCCACAATTCACAAGCCAACAAAAAAACATGGGTTCTCTTCATGGGTTATTTGTGGAAAACTGGTCAGGGATTTTTAATGCGGTTGGACTCAGTGGCAGATAATACAATATCCCAAGTTTCAGCAACAAACCAGGATTACTGACACTTCACATTCAACCCATGCACAACCTTTGAGTGGGGGCTATCCTTCTGTCTGAATCCAGTCAATGAGTCTTATGTCTTGATAAAGGATTGCAGGATTGGCATGTAAGGTTTTGCTATGTTTGGTTCTGCTGTCTTCTCTGCTCTTACCTGAAGCTTCTCTGCTCTTACTTGCTCTTACATCTGAGTAAACCATCTTTTCATGCTAAAGGAGGTTTCTTAATTAAATAATGCAAGTGCTCTATTTAATAAATATGTCAGATAGTACACTTTTATGTCAAATTATGAATGTGCATTTACTTTATTAAATCAATGCAATATGTTTAATTTCTATATGAAACTATTATGTACAAATAAATATTGAAAAAAATATTTGGAACTCACTTTCCTTATTTCCAGATGCAGATCATTGCCACAAGTGTCAGGAAGATCAGCATCCAAACAAGGGCAGAGTTGAGTGC
>NW_025335472.1:239003-240239 GCF_004798865.1 Varanus komodoensis | reverse complement strand
GGGCTCAAGTTACAGGAAGCCAGACTCTGGCTTGATGTCAGGAAGAACTTCCTGATTGTTAGAGCAGTATAAGACTGGAACTAATTAGCTAGGGAGATCGTGGGCTTGCCCACCCTAGAGGCATTCAAGATGCAACTGGACAGCCATTTGTGAGGGATGGTTTTCCTTGGAGTCCTGCAATGAGCAGAGGTTGGACCTGATATCCCTCCGGCCCTTCCAATTTGACTGTTATATGATTGTATAATTTTATGATTCCACCTCACAGGGTTGTTGTAAGGAAAATATTGAAAGGAGAATGATGAAAGCTTTCTTGAGTTCCTTGAAAGAAGAAAAGTTGGGATAGAAATATAACAGTTATAGTAAAGAAATGATATCCTTTTTGAATTGGGAATTGTTTGGAGGTGAGAATCTGGGCATACATGGTTTTTCTCTTGCTGGGAAGGCCAAGAGATGAGAGTGAAGGAAGCTAAGCTCTCCAGTTTGAATAGACAGACTTGAGAAGAAGAGAACAATTGGGCTGGTGAAAGGGGGTGGCATTAGCCTGAAGCAGAAGCTGCTGCGAAGCAAAGAACTATTAGATAAGGTTAGAACTCCCAGAAAGATATCGGAGAGGCACCAGATGGCTGGAAAGAGGTGGTGAAGAACAGCTTTGAGGAACTTGTTCTCTACCAACTTCATTGCCAAGGAAACTGCCCAGACACATCCAAAGCACGGCTCCCTCAGTTTGGAAAGTGTAAGAAGCCCTGATATTTGGGAGCAGCATGGGAGACACAAAAGGACCTCTCTTGGACCAGTGCATATCTATCTGCCAGGTCAGCTCTCATGTTATGCGAATACTTGGCCTGTAGGAATTGTGCCTTTGTAAGTATGATTGAGTTGGCATTCATCCGGTTGTGTCTACTGTGTTACTTTTTGAGAAGTTTTGGCTGAACTGCCCTTTCCACTGCTGGTGGTAACTACTGGTCGGTTGTGCTTGGAAATAAAGCATCAGTCTCAAAAACTTTGGGTGTTTCTTACCTCTGCCTCTGTGGTGCTGAAGCTCTTCTGGGGCTCAGAGTCAGTGCCATGGATAGCTCCTTAAAATTTCAGCCTAACCCTAACCCTGCTCAATGCACACTGGGGCCACCAGCATTCCCTGACTCTTAGATCCCTCCCACTCCCCTGCCCTGCATTTCCTAGCCACCAAGGTTGCATTCCTGGCCCTGCCTTTCCTGGCTAGCCCGAGGGAATGGCTGT
>NW_025335472.1:237241-238934 GCF_004798865.1 Varanus komodoensis | reverse complement strand
GGAGTCAGTGGGGGACTCCAGAGAGGAGGAATAAAGTGGTGGTGAAGGTTTTGAAGCTCCTTCAAGATTGTCTATTCTGGAAACGAGCCTCCCAGCCCAACGACCCAACTGGGATCCAAATACGATTGCTGTTGAAGGAGCTCTAACCAGGACCTCCAGATCATCGGCACCCACACGGTAGAGACCCTTCTCCGAAGCCCACCTGATCGCTGGATCTCCAACACTCGCGCCACACAATATTAGGTATTACTGTTGGACCCTCCCCGGGTAACCTTCTCCAAGTCTCCATGATGATGGTCCTAAATCCGGCCACCCTCCTGCTGGGGAACAAACAGGAGGGCCCTGCCCCCGATTGCACTGAAGTCCTCGACACTATCACCGGCACCTGACCAGATCTGTCCGATGTCCCGCTAAGCCCACCGGTCCACAGCCTATTTACAGATGGGAGCAGTTTCGTCAAGGACGGAGTCCAGTATGCGGGAGTAGTGGTGGTCACCAGATCTGAGGTAATATGGGCCCAGTCACTGGGACACGGCATGTCAGCCCAAAGGGCGCAGCTCATCGCCCTAGCGCAAGCCCCCCGGTGGGGGAAGGGGAAGACTCTTAACATTTACACGGACAGCCGGTACGCCTTCGCCATGGCTCACGTCCACGGGGCGTTGTACCGGGAAAGGGTACTGTTGACCTCTGGGAGGAAGGAAATAATTTCGCTGACAAAACTGCCAGAGAGGTGGCCCTAAGACCAGTAGGGCCACTAGAGATCCTCCCGGTACATCTGCCTCCCCGAGTTCTTCCTGAACGGCCAACTTATTCACAGAAGGAAAAGGACTTGGGCGCACTCTTGAAGTTGGCGGTCACTGGACGGACCCCCTTCCGAATTCCCTGCTTCCGTTTACCCTCCTACGCCCGCAATGCTCCCCTTATAGGAAGGGGTTCACCCCCTTTGAAATTGTATTTGGGCGACCGCCCCCTCTGCTCCCCCGCCTGGCGGAGGAGACGCGCACCGAGTTGTCTAACCACAACTTGCTTAAGTCCTTGCAGGCCCCCGATCGCGTCCGGCACGATATTCGCCGACAGGTTCGGTCCAACATGGGCGAGACTACTGAGGCTCCGGACCCCGCAGCCGACCATCCCCCACATGAAAACCCGGGAGATTGGGTCTGGCTAAAGAACTTTCACCCTGTCACTCTAGGTGCCCGGTGGCTAGGACCCTTCCAGGTGATCCTCTCCACTCCTACGGCGGTAAGACTGGCTGAAAAACCCCACTGGTTCCACGTGACAAGATAAAGCCTGCTTCACCAGTCCTCTCGGAACAATGGACGGTGCACCAAACCGAAAACCCTCTGCGAGTCAAGTTAAAAAAAAAAAAAGGGTCTCCTCCCAGCAGCCTTCCTGATTCTTCTCGCCCGCCCAGTAGGCTGTCCCCTCCCGAATCTACACCAGCTCTTACCATGGAATGGACCTTGCAGACTGATTGGCAGACCTTCCCACCAGTGGCAACCGTCCTGACTCACACCCACGATACCTCCCCAGACTTCCGCATAGATCTCTGCCAACTACTTCCGCCCGGGTGGACTCACCCAGGCCTCTTCTCGGTGCATACGGTTGGAGGGGACTGCCTGATCTGGGGGTATGGATGCGGAACTGATACCTTGGAAAGGGGACTGTCGCAGGAGCAATATTAAACGGGTTA
>NW_025335472.1:3276-236948 GCF_004798865.1 Varanus komodoensis | reverse complement strand
TTTTTCCTTTGTACCACCTGCCCCACAAGCAGCAAAACCACCCTGAGAATCCGACCAGAAGTTTTCTTGAAAGCAAAGGCCCATGGGGAAGATTCTAGTTTAGATTCAGCTCTTTTCATGAGCAGAAGCTTCTCTTTTCAGCTCTGGTAGTAAGTTCAAACTGTTCTGTTACATGCAGAGTATCATTTTTAAAAGCCCTGCATCTTCACAGGGTTGCCTTTTGGTTTGGAAGCTGATGGAAGCAGGGAAGGGGCCAGCACATGACACCATGTCCTTCCTGAGAGAAGCTCGCTTGGGCAGCTGGAGGAGTTGATCCATCTGAGATACCTCCAAAAGAGGCACTTTGTTACAGAGAGTTTGGCTATTACAGTCACAGAGAGGGGCTTCTTCCCCATCTCTGCTAATCCTGAAGGAACGGCAGGTTCTGCCACGGCCCCTTTTCCCTTATATACCTCAGTTCAGCCCCTGGGATCACTTATGGGGCCTTGTTGACAACAGTTTCTAACTGGTGGAACAGGGTGATCTCCATCTGGATACACTGAAACTTGTTTCACACCACAGAGTCAGAGAGAGAAAAGGAACAATCCGTGAGAGCCTAAGAGCCTCCTGAGTCCCACAAGGAGTCCACCTAGTCCAGCATTCTGTCCAAACTGTGGACACCCAGTGGCCACTGGACACCTGCAAGAAGGACATGAGCACCACAGAACCTTGCCATGCAAACCCCACTCATTTCAGTGGCTTTGAAAGTGGGGTGGACAAATTCCTGATGGAGATGGCCACTAGTCTTGGCCACTAGCCTTGATGGCTCCCTGCAAACCCCCTTCCTGGGGGTGAGGGCATACCGGGTGCTGGTGTGGAAGGAAGCCTTGTTTCTCTGTGGTCACACAAGCTATCTCAGAGAAGGGGTGAAGATGGTTCTCTGGGAGGGTGGAATGGAGACCAAGTCCACCTGGATAGGACCTATCCTAGTGATGCCCCAACCTCCTTCCTTGCCCATCCAAGCTGCCTCAGCTAGATGACCATCAGGATGATTAGTCAGGCTGGAGGAGTATGGAGAAAATCCTTCTCCCATTATGGGGTTGCAGGCTTATTAGCATCCAGCTATTCCCATTAGATTATGCCCTCAGTTACCTGGTCCCGACGATCAAACAAGACATACTCAGGAGATACTCAAGACGTACTCAAGATGTACTCAAGAGAATGAGCAAATCTGCTTGTTTTTGACTACTTATCCACTTCTACTTCACTGTTTTCCTAGGTTTTTCTCCATCATGTACAGACCTAGAAATCTGGGTTCAGCTCTGAATTTTACATCAAGCCAATGGTTTGTTCTTGAATTAAAATTATGGATTGTTCTTCCCTCAACAACCCATCTCTGGGTTCACATGTCATGCAAAACAACCTAGGTATATCCCGGGGTTGATCAGCAAAGTGGGCGCTGGTAGGAAATTGGGAGAAAACAGATGCTCATATGCTCCAGATGCTCCAAAAGAAATCAAGGTTAACAAATTGCAGGTTTTTTAAAATCACGTGAGCAGGGTACAGCCTGCTCCATCCCAGATGTTGAAACTCCTGATTGTTTGCAAACTATTCTGCCGATTGCAGATGGCAGCTTTGTTCAATGGAGATGCCAGAAATGAAGGTAAAATAACAGCAAATGCATTCATTTCTCTGCGAGTTAAACAGTGTTGAACTGGATTCATTTCTGTATTATTGAAAACTTGCCTTCAGAAAGCTCAAGGTGACTGTTTTTACGGTCCATCAAGTCACCTCTGACTTGAGGTGACCCTATCAGTGAAAGATCTCCAAAATGCCCTGCTCATGACAGCCCTGCTCAGCTCTTAAAAATTCAAGGCTGTGGCTTCTTTTATGGAGTCCATCCATGGTACATTTGGTCTTCCTTTTCTTCCTCTGCCTTTGACTTTCCTCAGCATGATGGTCTTCTCCAGGGACTCTTGCATTGTCATGATGTGCCCACAGTAGGAAAGTCTCAGTTTTGTCATTTTTTTCTTCTAGAAAAAAACACTGACTTGATTTTACAATATAACAATAACCATTAAAGCAAAAACAGGAAATAGTAGATTATAGCAGGAATACAAATGATTCCTCTACAATCTGTTACATGTTTTGTGATAGTGCTTGTGTTAAAGTTTGATCCCAGGTCATATGAAATTGGCTTCTTGGTAAAAGTAAGACCAAACTCGCCTCCCCTCATCCTGTCCCTCTGCCCAAGGCAAGTCTGCAGAACTGCAAAGAGTTCTTACAAACATGTTCTTCTCTAGTGTGCTGTTCTGTGTGGAGTCCTGCAGATGTCCAGAAGTGTCAGACAAGATGTTTTCTTCACAGTATAATTATTTAAATCATAGTGATTTATGAGAGATGCTCACATTTTTCCTCTCAGCCAGGATCTAGGGATTTTTCCAAGACTGCCTTTGAGACCAGCAATGTAAACACTGAATGGGAGAGAAGAATGAGGTGGTGTCTTGCATCTGAGCCCTCAAGAACTGATCCATAAATGCCTTCTGTGCTACCAGGAGCTTGAGGAGGGGCTCAAGTAGCAGGGCAGGACTGTGTGACCATGTCTCCATCCAATCATCTTCTTCAGCCATGACACCTTGCCTGACTGGGCTCCACCTGCTCTAGGAAAGGCACTGGTGGATGGAGTTCTGAAGGAAGCCTCGATTCCTTTTGATTGGAAATCAGGGGGGTTTGCAAGGACGATGGCAGCATCAACCATACACATAATCATTCTGATTATTTTGCTGCTGCCGCATATCACTCACGAATGCCCCTTGCCTTTGATCAGGGAGCACAGAGAGCCATTTAATTACTACAGCCCAGGAGAACACCATTTTAGCGGGGTCCTCTCTGCCACATTTGCTGTGTTTTTGCCGCACACCTTTGAGGAGCCTCCTTCTAGAAAATTTTACTGGTAAGTGTGACTGGAGCAGGCTTGGGGGGAGGGGGGGAGGTGTATCCTGCCAGATGTTGTGGTGGGCCCAGCTCTTTGGAACAGCAAAGTTGGGCAACCACATTCTGGACCTGACTGTCTTATGACATTGTAAAATTCAGCCAACCATCCATCCTGCTGGCCTCTTTTGGACCAGCTCTGGTTTCAAGGGCTGTTGTTGCTAGAAAGCCTGGCAGAACATGGCAGTGCTTACTCCTAGGAAAGTGCACTTAGGCAGCAGCTGAAAGAAGAGATCTAATCTAATTTAGGTGAAATTATTCATCATGGAACACAGGCTACACATGGTTCAGCAGAACTGAAAAAAGACCTTGGAGATATTGTGGACAATAGGCTAAAAATGAGCCAACAATGCGATGCAGCTGCCAAAGGGCAAATGCTATTCTGGGATGCATTCACAGAAGTATTACTTCCAAATCATGAGTAGGAGTAGTTCCCCTATACTCCTCACTAGGCAGACCTCATAAGGAAGACCATGTTCAGTTCGGGGCACCAAGATACAGGTAAATTAGAAAGGGTCCAATGGAGGGCAATGGAAATGATCCAGGGTTTGGAAATGCTGCCCTGTGAGGAGAGACTGAGAGGACTGGGCATGTTCATCCTTGAGAAGAGATGACTGAGGGGGGACATGATATCCCTCTATAAGTACCACAAAGGCTGTCAGAGAAAGGAAGGTCAAGATCTCTTCTTGCTGATGCTAGAGAAAAGGACACGGAATCATCAATTCAAGTTGTGACAACCCAGATTCAATCTGGACATCAGGAAAAGCTTTCTCACTGTCAGAGCAATACGACAGTGGGACCAACTGCCTAGAGAGGTGGTGGGCTCTCCCACACTGGAGACATTCAAAAAGAAACCAGACAGTCATCTGAGTTGTATGGTGTAAATTGGCATCCTGCAACAGCAGGGGGTTGGACCTAATGGCCTTCATGGCCCCTCCCAACTCTACTATTCTATGATGCGAAGACTCCCTTCATTTACAGCAGAAGCCAATAAATGAGCATTTCAGTGTAATTTCCATTCAAACTGGACTTCATCTGTCTATTCAGGTGGTCATGCAATGCATACCCAGATGATGGGGTGGGGGTTAGCTGTGGTGCTCTTGACTTGTGCTTTGGATCAATGGAAGCTTGATCAAATCTCTAGGAATTAAATTTGCAGCTCTGTGTTACATGGAATCCATGGAAACAAAGAAGCATGAATTGAATGTATTAATTTAAATCTGTTGCAAGGTGGCAATGGTATTTTGCATGCATTTTTTTCCAGGAAAGGATTCACAAAGTACTGGAATAGCCTGTCCTTTATATTTGCCATTTGGGAGATCAACCAGCACCTCAAGCTCTTACCCAACATCAGCATGGGCTACAGCATCTATGAGAATTATTTTGATCCAAGGATGACTTCTGAATCCTTGGTAGATCTGCTCTCTCCTGGGCCAAATGTTCCTAACTACTGCTGTGGAAGACAGAGTTCCCTGATGGCTCTTCTTGAAGGATCCAGCACTGAGGACTCCATCCAGATTTCAACCACCTTGGCCATCTACAAAATCCCACAGGTAGGATGAAGCAGGGTGGAGTGTTTCAGAATGAGCCAAGCTGGGGGTCGGACAACAGGGGAAGGTTTTCATATGGGGCAAACCCAGCCATCTTGTTAGAAAGAACTTGCAAGATATGGCGATAACCATATGGCCAATTGTTTCTTGATCTAGAAATATTGGGTGGTTCTAAACAGGAAAATTCTTTTCCTCTACATCCCATCTAGCAAAGGATAATGCCATTCAAGGGTGTCTGGGAAGAGGGAGACTAATTTAGGAGTCATTGTAGTGTAGTGCAGTGGTGGGAATACTGGACTGGGATCCAGGAGATCAGGGTTTGAGCCCCTGCTCTGCCACAAAGCTCAGAGAGCTGTCAGCCAGTCACAGACTCTCTGCCCAACCTACCTCACAGGGCTGTTGTTGTGGGGATAAGATAGAAAGGAGGAGGAGAATTACTTGATTATTCTGCCTTGGAGTTTCTTGAAAGGAAAAAGGTGGGGCATAAATATAATAGATCAATCAATAAATAAATGAAATAATTTGAATCAGACTAAAGACAAAGGGAGATAGAGATGACAGGAGATAATAGGCTGATATGGTGACTGAGAATAGCTATCTGAGAACCTATGGCTTGTTGTAGGTTTGATTCCACCCACAATGTTTGTTGTTGTTACATTTATATCCTGGCTTCCTTCTTCTTGTGAGGAACCCAAAGAAGCTTATCTAGTTCTGCTCTCCATTTAGTCTTCACAACAACAATCCTGTGAGGGAGGTTAGTTTCAGGGGCTGTAACCAGCCTAAAGCCAGGATGCTCCATGGCTGAGTGGAGAATAGAACCCAGATCACCTGGGTCCCAGTCCAGCAATCTATGTGATACTTGTTTTCCTGTTGTACCACCCAAGCATGGGAGGCCAATTTCATTGCAGGTTGCAACTATCAGCTACAGACTGCCCTCCATGATGACCTCGACAGCTCAGCAGTTGTCAATTCAAGGACATGGTGTTGCTCCTGGTCATTTTGGTCTTCTCCTTGTGCCTTCCCCGCATGGTGGTCTTCTCCAGGGAGCCCAGCCATCTCACGATGTGCCCAAAACGCAATGGTCTCAGTTTTGTCATTTTTGCGTCTAGGGAAAACTCTGACTTTTGATCCAGGACCCTCTTGCTCATCTTTCTGCTGGTCCAGGGCATTGACAAAGCTCCTCTCCAGCAACATGTTTTGAAAACATCCATGGTCACACCACTGGCTGCTACAGAGATGCCAAAATGGCGCTCTGCAAGACTGTCAATCAATCCCTGGATTTTTTTTTTTTTATGGGGGGGGTTGTTTCCCTCAAAAATGTGCCATTTGGGTGGTCATTTTTTGGCCAGTTTTTATACCTGCACCAGCACACTGCCTATGGGTTATGGGACAGCATACAAATGTAATAAATGAAATAAATGAAACTATCCAATATCTGTAGTCTTTCCAAATGAATTCCGTTGCCTGTTCCAGCTGCTGCTGCTGTTATTGTTATTATTTCATTTTGATATCATCCAATAGCTGAAGCTGTTGTGTTCCCATGCTGCAGAATTCAGCTTCCATTCGTAAGATGCAAGTGATCAGAATTAAGCAAGATGCAAGTGATCTTCCTCCCCCCTTAAAGGTTCTCTCCTAGTGACATGGGCATTTCCTTCATCATAACAACCAAAATTTCAGAAGATCTTAACAACACGTTTCTTCTGAAAATTTAACAAATCATCAGTCTTGTCCTCTCCTTGCTAGGTCTGCTATGCTTTTGTCTCCCACATTCTGAATGATAAAGCTCAGTTCCCGTTTTTCTACCGGATGGTCCCCATGGAAGAAGCCCAGTACCCAGGCATTGTCCAACTGCTCCGGCATTTTGGCTGGACTTGGATTGGGCTGGTTGCTCCAGATACGGACAATGGAGAGCGGTTCATGAGGACCATGCCCCGTCTTCTCCTTAGAAGTGGCATCTGTGTCGCCTTCTCACAGAGCATCCCAGAAACATCAAGACAAAAAATTTCATTGAGATCACTACACATTTCTTCATTTCTTAGTTGGGAACAAGTCAGTGTATTTCTTTACTATGCTGAGACTCGTTCTTTCATAGACTTGATGATTGTAATGCAAATGTATGTGGAACCCGCCATCAAGCCTATTGTAGGAAAAATCTGGGTCACAACCGCCATGTGGGACCTCACCGTGGACTTGATGTATAACAGTTTGTCCTTCCAAAACATCCAGGGGGTCTTTTCCTTCCTGATCCAGACAAAGAAAAAGACAAAATATACTGATTTTGAGGTAGTATTCTATGCTATGAAGCAGTTTGTGGAGGAAGAATTCCATTGCTTTGATTCAGGGCAGGGGATGTCTGTGAAGGTCTGGATGAGATGCAGGCAGATAGAGAGGCTGGGGACTCCACCACCCTTTGAAATACAGGAAAGGAGCCTCTCTTTAGATGGCTACAGCATTTACAACACCGTCTGGGCTCTGGCAAATGCCTTACATGCCGCTTACTCCTCTCAATCCCGGAGGAGGTCACTGCTGGGTGCTGGCTGGCTGCCATCTGGAAGTCTCCAACCTTGGCAGGTAAGTCTTCTCAGCTCGCAGGTAGCTTCACTGAAGACTACAGGCACTTGTTCCAGTCCAGAATTCGTGTCATGAAAGCAGACAATGAGAACATTTCCAATGTTACTGTAAGGAGAAATGGTGCAGATTTCACTGGGAATCCATGTTCTGATCCATCTTTTCTTCCTTCAAGGACTGGGCTCCATCATTGGTCCAACTTCTCTTTTCCTTTCACCCTGCACTCCTCTGTTGGAGGATGACCCAGTCCTCCATGGTGGAGTTTTGCTGGGCGTGGACATCCCCAATGGCTCTCTCTGAGCCCTCTGGCCTCCTCACTGGGCTGTTTGCTGGCTTCCTACTTGACTCCATGGCACCATCTCATGCCTCCTGATATGATGTGTAGATGAGGACACAGCTATGCAAAACTTCCAGACTGGCATTTGGAAAATTATGTCATATCTGTGCCTAAGCATGGCCTGGACAGAGGGCCAATACACGGAGGCTCAATGCAAGCAAGAGGGAGGGTGGCCAGTGGAGCCTTGGTCTAAGTGATGCTCTTCCTGTGCTGGAGATGTGATGAAGCTCCGCAGAATCAGTCCCTCCAACATCTGCAGACTTCCAAGCCAAGAGGACACCTGCAAATACTTGCAGAGTGAAGGTTGCACAACCAGCAAATTTCTTCAGCATTCTGCGCCGTGTCGCGTGCAACACAAAGGACCCCTTTGTGCAGCATTTTTAGGTCGGGGTGATGGTCCCAGCAAGGTTTCTGGCATTCTAAATGCTGCCATTTTCTCTTTCTAGCTTCACCCTTTCCTGAGAAACCCCCAGTTTTCCAATGCTTCTATGGATGGAGTATATCTGGATGAGACCGGAGACCTGGCAGCTGACTTTGACATAATGAATTGGGTGCTGGTTCTGAATAGGTCCATTGTCAGAGTGAAAGTTGGGAGCATAGAGAGACAAGGAACCACAGGCCAAATATGCACCTTCAATCAGGATGCCCCTGTGTGGCCCAAATGGACAAATCGGGTACAGGAGAATCCATATTTTCCTTTAGACACCTGCTTTTCTTTAGTACTACTGCAATCTTAGAGCTTTAAAACACTCTGAAAGAACTGAGCTAGGTTTTCCCAGTCCTGAAGTGGTTCAACATCTGAGGGGGTGACTGGAAGGGGGAAGGCACTGTCCTACTTTCCTTGTGAAATGGTTTCTTTTTGCACATGTGGAGAGTGCTCTAATAGGGCCCAGAATGCTGTGTCAGTTGGGTTCCACTGAGCTGGTATCGCTTTCATTGGCCATGAACAACATTCTTCATTTTTTTAAAGAAAAATATGCTGCTTTGTCTCCTATTTGTGCATCCTCCTGATGAGCTAATCAGTTATCCGAGCACCAGCTCTTCTTAACTGCACATATCTCTGCTAGCAAAGACCTCCAATCCTCCTTTGGCCCTTGCTCCACAACTTTTGTGAACCACCAAAAGTTTACATACTGCACCAGTGTCTCTTTGGGACTCTTGTGCACAACTCTCTTCCACAGATATGTTGCTCATAACTCTGTTGTCTTGAGGATATGTGTCTTTCTGCTTAGATCCTGCCCCTTTCAAGGTGTTCCAAGAGCTGCAACCCTGGATATATCAAGGTGGTTAAGGAAGGTGAGCCCATTTGCTGCTTCGACTGTGTTCCCTGCCCAGAAGGGGCAATCTCCACTCAGAAAGGTGAGTGGCTCCAGAGGCAAGGAGTCTCCAGATTTCTCCAGAGATATGTGCAAGGGATCTTCAAGATCTGGGTTCTTTATTTTTTGTTGTGTTGTTATGGACCATCAAGTCATTTCCATTATGGTGACCACACGAATGGAGGTCCTCCTAAATATTCTGTCCATGGCAGTTCTACTCACCTCTTCATGCCTCTTCATGCCTTCTCATGATGTGCCCAAAGTATGCTAGCCTCACTTTGGCCATTTTTGCTTCTAGGGGAGGTTCTGGCTTGATTTGCTCTAGGACTTACTTGTCCATCTTTCTGTCAGTCCAGGATCTTCATAAAGTTCTCCTCCAGCACCATGTTTTGAATGCATCCATTTCTGCTGGCTTTCTTCACCGTGCAGCTTTCACACACACACTTTCTGTGTGTGAATCATTCTGCTTGGGAATAGGATAGGATGGATGATTTTGGCCTTGGTCTTAAAGTCACTGACTCACCCTTTTTCCCTTTCCACAGCCTCTTCCCTCTTCCATGCTGTCCACTCCTTTTGTCTTTCTATGTCCTGTAAACAAACTTGCTCTTGTCATTGGTCTCACCTGATTGCATGTGGAGGACTTTTGAAATAAAGCTGAGGATAGATTTCCCACTTCTGGAAGGGGCCTGGAACTCCATGATCCAAAAAGTCCTTCACCACCAGCCATTGTGATGCTGTGGCTCAGGAGGTGGTCTAGGACAGGGCAGCTCTTGTTCCATCTCAGCCAGACAATACATGACCTTAGGCCAGCCACTTACTAGCATCACTCCAACCATCCTCACTGGAGGATAAAGTGGGATAGCTACAGCAACAGTGAATTTCCAGAGCATTCAGGAGGGTGTATGAGATTCAGAGGTAATACACAAACACAGGCTTCTGAATGAAAACTCATCTTTTCCCCTTATGTAATCTGAGGTTCCACCTCAGGGTCAGCATACAGGATGTGGGCAGCTAATTGACATAGGCACCAGGACCCAGGCAACCTGACTAGAGTCCAATGTCTAACTCAAATCTTGATCTATACTCCAAGGTCAGTGCTGGGAATAGAAGAGCAAACTAAGTCCAGTCCAAGAGGCAAAAGCATGGCCAAGCAAGCCAGGGGGCAGGAAACCAAGGAAGCAATGCAGACAAGAGCAGATACCTGAGAGCTGGAGCAGGAGTAGGAGCAAGCTGGGCCAAGAATAAAATTAAGGTTCAAAAGACCAGGTCACAATGAACAAGGAACACTGCAACAATTCTAGAAACCTTCATTGTTGAAGCAGCTTCTGGAGGGAAGTGCCGGTTTTGATAGAGCTCTTCCCCCAGGGCTCCCAGGTGAAGCTCACTATAGCCCTGGCAGCTGCAGTAGATTGAGGGAGTAATCCTTCAACTACCAGGGCTGCTATGCTGGTCCTTGGCCTGCAGAGGGAGCCCTGAAGCTGCCTCCGATGCTGACAGTAAGTGTCATTTCACTGCTATTGGAAAAACATGCATCAGCCTTATGGTGATTCGAATTACAGTGAGTTTTCAATGTCTTGGGGAGTTGGATTTTCTGTCCATGCTACCTTTCCAGGTAGAGATGACAAGCATGTCAGGACCGCCTGAAGGACCGCCTGAAGGACTGCCTGCTCCCATGTATACCTACCTGGTCCCTAAGATCTGATGGGAAGGCACGTCTGAGAGCCATCCTTTAAGGAGGGAAAGAGGATGGCAAAAAGAAGAGGGACCTTCCCAGTGGCTGCCCCCCTCATTTGTGGAATGGCCTTCCAAAAGTAGTTCACCTGGTGCCATCTTTACAATCTTTAGGTTGCCAGGCAAAAAAAGCTCTCTTTTCCAGACAATTCCATCTAGAAAAAAGTGTAGAAGACAGCAGAGGAAGCCCAAGTGGCTCCACAAAGGGTTAAGTGACAGCCTGAAAGAAAAAAAGGACATGCACAGGAAGTGGAAGCAAGGCAAGGGCATGAAAGAAGAATATAAACTAATAGCAAGGAATTGCAGGAATAGCATCAGGTAGGCTAAAGCAGAAAATGAACTAAGAATAGCAAGGGATGCTAAGCGCACCAAGAAAGCCTTCTTCAGATACATCCAGAACATAAGTCATGAGAAAGAGATGGGTTTCCAGCTACTTAAAGTGGATGGCAGAGTAATAACAGATGACAAGGAAAAGGCAGAGATGCTCAATTCCTACTTTATCTCCATCTTTTCCCACAAGGAAACCTGCAATCCAGAGTAAGTTGAAGCTGGAAGTGAGAGATGGCAGCCAGGGATTGACAGACAAATGCTCAAGGAATACCTAGGTGGAATAAACACTTTCAAATCTCCAGGGCCGGATGAACTCCATCCCAGAGTCATAAAAGAGCTAGCGGAGGAACTCTTAGAGTCACTGGTTATTATCTTCGATAAATCTTGGAAAACGAGAGAAGTGCCAGATGACTGAAGGGCTAATGTCCTGATTTTCAAAAAGGGCAAAAAAAAAAAAAAAATAAAAAAAAAAAAAGAACCTGGGAACTATAGACCAGTTAGTCTGACATCAATCCCTGGAAAAAATCTAGAGCACATTATTAAAAAGATCCATCTGCAAGCTTCTTGGAGAAAATGCAGTGATTAATAGAAGCCAGCATGGATTTATAAAAAATAAATCCTGTCAGACTAATCTCATTTTTTGACTGGGTAATCTACCAAAAGGACAAAGGGAACACTGTGGACATAATCTCCCTAGACTTTAGTAAAGCTTTCAACTTAGTGCCACACAACATTCTAATAAGCAAATTAGCAAAAACTGGACTAGATGGAAAAACTATTAGGTAGATCCAAAATTGGCTACTAAATCAGACACAAAGAGTGCGCATCAATGGCACCTTCTCAAATTGGATGTAGGTAACTAGTAGGGTGACACTGGGTTCAGTCCTGGTTCCAGCGCTCTTCAACATCTTTATTAATGATTTAGTTGAAGAAGTACAAGGAAAGATAATCAAATATGCAGATGATACAAAACTGAGTGGAATAGCAAACACCCTAGAAGACAGAATGAAGATCCAGGGTGATCTTGATAAACTTGAACACTGGGCTGAAAGCAACATAATGAAATTCAATTAGGACAAGTGCCAAGTCCTCCAACTTGGAAAAATAAACCAAAGGCATCAATACAAGATGGGTAATACATGGCTCAGCAGATATGAAAAAGAAAAAGAACTTGGAGTAATTGTGGACAATAGGCTAAACATGACCCAACAATGTGATGCAGCTGCAAAAAGGGCAAATGCCATTTTGGGATTCATTAATGGAAGTAATACTTCCAAATCATGAGAAGTAGGAGCTCCTCTATACTCCTAACTAGTCAGACCTCACCTGGAATACTGTGTCCAGTTCTGGGAACCAAGATTGAAGAAAGATGCAGGTAAATTAGAAAGGGTCCAGTGGAGGGCAACACAAATGATCCAAGATATGGAGACACTGCCCTGTGAGGAGAGACTGAGAGAACTGGGCATGTTCAGCCTTGTAATGAGAAGATTGAGCGGGGACATGGTATCCCTCTAGAAGTACCCCAAAGGCTGTCAGAGAGAGGAAGGTCAAGATCTCGTCTGGCTGATACCAGAGTGTAGATCACAGAATAAACAAGTCAGCTGTGACAACCTAAGTTCAGACTAGATATCAGGAAAAGCTTTCTCACTGTCAGAGCAATACAAGAATGGAAGCAGCTGCCTAGAGAGGTGGTGGGCTCTCCCACACTGGAGACATTCAAAAAGAAACTGGACAGCCATCTGTGTGGGATGGTGGAACATGGTGTCCTGCAGCAGCAGGGGGTTGGACTCGGTGGACTTCATGGCCCCTTCTAACTCTACTATTTGATGGTAATTATGATGATGATGTTCTTAGCCAATGACATGTTACGCTTTGCCAATTCTGCCATATGAGTTTCCTTTAGGAGAGCTTATTCCAGTACTGCTGGGTGGGAGACACCCACCAACTCTGAGTGCAATATCAATATGCTGAAGTTACTCTCTTTCTATTTAGATGCAATACATTGTAACAAGTGCCCAGAAGATAAGCATCCAAACAAAAACCGAGATCAATGTGTTCCCAAGCATATCACCTTCCTGTCCTTTGAAGAACTTCTGGGGATCATCCTAACTTCCCTTACAATTTCCTTATCTTTAGTTGTAGGGTTCATATTAGGAATCTTCATTAAATACCTTGAAACGCCTATAGTCAAAGCCAACAACCGGGACCTCTCCTACATTCTCCTCATTTCCCTTCTCCTCTCCTTTTTGTCCTCCTTCCTCTTCATTGGCCGGCCAAGGAAAGCCACCTGCCTCCTCCAACAAGCAGCCTTCAGCAACATCTTCTCAGTGGCCGTCTCTTCCCTCCTGGCCAAAACCGTCACTGTGGTGCTGGCCTTCTTGGCCACAAGACCAGGCAACATGATGAGGAGATGGCTAGGGAAGGGTTTGGCCAACTCCATTGTTATCTTGTGCTCCAGCGTCCAAGTAGTCCTCTCCACCATCTGGCTGGTGACCTCTCCCCCTTTCCCTGACTCTGACATGCACTCCCAAGCAGGACAGATCATCCTGCAGTGCAATGAAGGCTCTGTGGCCATGTTCTACGCTGCCATCAGCTACATGGGCTTGCTGGGTGCCATCTGCTTCATGGTGGCCTTCCTGGCCAGGAAGCTGCCTGGGGCCTTCAATGAGGCCAAGCTGATCACCTTCAGCATGCTGGTCTTCTGCAGTGTCTGGGTGTCCTTTGTGCCTGTCTACCTGAGCACCAGGGGGAAGTACATGGTGGCTGTGCAGGTCTTCTCCATCTTGGCCTCCAGTGCTGGGTTGCTGGGCTGCATCTTCCTTCCAAAGTGCTACATCATTTTAATCAGACCTGATTTGAATACAAAGGAGCATCTGACTTCGAAAGCTAGAGATGGTTTCTCATTTATGTGAAATTATATTTGTATCTTGCTTCCTCCCACCTTTTCTGTCTTAGGAATCTGCTTCCAGCTTGTTACTCCCTAATACAAGCAGAAGGTAACCATGGGATGCTATTATAACTTCATTCCTCCCTCTCCCCTGCCCCTTAGCAAACTGATGATAATAAAACAGCAACAGGAAACTGCTATGTTAATTTTCCAGCATATTTGTGTTATCAAGTGTGGTACAAGATAATTCTCTTCACTGGGATCAACAGCAACAGAAGATAAAAGGAATGAATTAAAAGCTAATGTACATCAATTAAGAATATACATCAGAAAGAATTAACATTGCTTAAGGAAAAAATCCCCTTCATGGATCACTGCCTTGTCATGGCAAAGGGGCTTGCATAGCTCAATGAAGTTATGAGCTATGCTGTGCAGGGCCACCCAAGACAGACAGGTCATAACAGAGAGCTCTGACAAAATGTGATCCACTGGAGAAGGAAATGGCAACCCACTCCTGTATCTTTGCCATGAAAACCCCATAGACAAAACCAAAAGGCAAAAAGATATGACACCGGAAGATGAACCCCTCAGGTTGGAAGGTGTCCAATATGCTACTGGGGAAGAGCAGAGGGCTAGTACTAGTAGTGCCAGAAAGAATGAAGCGACTGGGTCAAAGCTGAAAGGACACTCAGTTGCGGATGCATCTGGTGGTGAAAGGAGAATCTGATGCTGTAAATATCTATTCTCTATAGGAACCTGGAATGTAAGATCTATGAATCAAGGCAAGCTGGACAAGAGATGCCAAGACTGAAGATCGACATCTTGGGAATCAGCAAAATAAAATGGACTGGAATGGGTGAATTTAATTCAGATGACCATCAGGTATACTACTGCGGGCAAGAATCCTTCAGAAGAAATGGAGTAGTCTTCATAGTCAATAAAAGAGTAGGAAAAGCAGTACTGGGATACAATCTTCAAAATGACAGAATGATCTCTGTTTGAATCCAAGGAAAACCAGTCAACATCACAGTTGTCCAAGTCTATGCCCTAACCACAGGCACTGAAGGTGACCAGTTCTATGAAGGCCTACAACACCTTCTAGAATCAACACCCAAAAATGATGTCCTTATCATCATGGGGGATTGGAATGCTAAAGTAGGAAGCCAAAGGATAACTGGAATAACAGGCAAGTTTGACCTTGGAGTACAAAACGAAGCAGGACACAGGCTGGTAGAATTTTGTCAAGAGACTAAGATGGTCATAGCCAACACTCTTTTCCAACAACCCAAGAGATGACTCTACACATGGACATCACCAGATGGTCCACACAGAAATCATGTTGACTATGTACTCTGCAGCCAAAGATGGAGAAGCTCTATACAGTCAGTAAAAACCAGAGCAGGAGCCTATTGTGACTCAGATCATGAGCTTATGGTTGCAAAATTTAGGCTTAAATTAAAGAAAGTAGGAAAAGGCACTAGGCCACTCAGGTATGACCTAAATCATGTCCCTGATGAATATATAGTGGAGGTGACAAATAGATTTAAGGAATTAGATCTGATAGACAGAGTGCCTGAAGAACTATGGATGGGAGTTCACAAAATTGTACAAGAGGTAGCAACTAAAACCATCTCAAAGAAAAAGAAATGCAAGAAAGCAAAATGGCTGTCTGAGGAAACTTTACAAATTGCTGAGAAAAGAAGGGAAGTGAAAGGCAAGGGAGAAAGGGAAAGAGGAACACCCAGCTGAATGCAGAATTCCAGAGAATAGCTAGAAGAGACAAGAATGTCTTCCTAAATGAACAGTGCAAAGAAACAGAAGAAAACAACAGAATGGGGAGGACCAGAGATCTCTTCAAGAAAATTGGAGATATGAAGGGTATGTTCATGCAAAGATGGGCATGATAAAGGACCAAAATGGCAGGGACCTAACAGAGGCAGAAGAGATTAAGAAGAGGTGGCAAGATTACACAGAGGAGCTATACAAGAAAGAGCTTAACATCCCTGATAACCACGACGGGGTGGTCACTGACCTTGAGCCAGACATCCTGGAATGTGAAGTCAAATGGGCCTTAGGAAGTCTGAGCAACAACAAAGCTAGTGGAGGAGACAGTATTCCAGCTGAGCTATTCAAAATCTTTAAAGATGATGCAGTAAGTGCTACACTCAGTATGCCAGCAAATTTGGAAAACTCAACAGTGGCCACAGGATTGGAAAAGATCAGTTTACATTCCCATTCCAAAGAAGGACAATGCCAATGAATGTTCAAACTACTGCATCATTGTACTCATTTCACATCCTAGCAAAGTTATGCTCAAAATCCTACAAGCTAGGCTCCAGCAGTATGTGGACCAAGAAGTACCAAAAGTAGAGGCAGGGTTTCGAAGAGGCAGAGGAACTAGAGATCAAATTGCCAACATATGCTGGATCATGGAGAAAGGTAGGGAATTCCAGAAAAACATTTACTTCTGTTTCATTGACTATGCTAAAGCCTTTGATTGTGTGGGTCCCAACAAATTGTGGCAAGTTCTTAAAGCGATGGGAGTACCAGACCATCTTATTTGTCTCTTGAGAAACTTATGTGCAGGTCAAGAAGCAACAGTGAGAACTGGACACGGAACCACTGATTGGTTCAAAATTGAGAAAGGAGTTTGGCAAGGCTGTATACCATCGCCCTGCCTATTTAACTTATATGCGGAGCACATCATGAGAAAGGTGGGGCTAGATGAATCACCAGTTGGAATTAAGATTGCCAGGAGAAATCTCAACAACCTCAGAGATGCAGATGATACCACTCTAATGGCAGAAAGTGAAGAGGAACTAAAGTGCCTCTTGATGCCGGTGAAGGAGGAAAGCGCAAATGTTGGCTTGAAACTCAACATTAAAAAAACTAAGATCATGGCATCTGGTCCTCTCACTTCCTGGCAAATGGGGAAGAAATGGAGGCAGTGACATATTTCATTTTCCTGGGCTCCAAGATCACCACAGACAGGAACTGCAGGCAAGAAATTAAAAGACGTTTGCTCCTTGGGAGGAAAGCTATGGCAAATCTAGACAGCATACTAAACAGCAGAGACATCATCCTGCCAACAAAAGTGCGTATAGCCAAGGCTATGGTTTTCCCAGTTGCATTGTATGTCTGAAAGCTGGACCATAAGGAAGGGTGAGTGCTAAAGGATTGAGGCCTTTGAATTGCGGTGCTGGAGAAGACTCCTGCGAGTCCTTTGGACCGCAAGGCAATCAAACCGGTCAGTCCTGGAGGAGATTAACCCTGACTGCTCTTTAGAAGGCCAGATACTGAAGATGAAGCTCAAATACTTTGTCCACCTAATGAGAAGGAAGGACTCCCTGGAGAAGAGCCTAATGCTGGGAACAATAGATGGCAAAAAAAGAAGGGGGCGACAGAGAATGAGGTGGCTGGATGGAGTCACTGAAGTAGTGGGTATGGGCTTGGGTGGATTCCGGGGGATGGTGGAGGACAGGAAGACCTGGAGGAATGTTGTCCATGGGGTTGCTATGGGTCAGACATGACTTTGTGACTAACAACAACAACAAAGGGAAAAATAGCTTAAAAGCAAATCAGCATAAGTACTTACAAAGGCAGTTATATTATATCAGTGATAAACTATTCAGTGTGAAATGGTTGTATCAAAACTCATACATCAAGTAAAAATGGTGTGAAAGCTACCATTGCCCTCAGTGACAGGGCATTTATTTAGCTGTAAACAGCAAACTGAGGCATTAAGTCAACTGCTTAACTAGTAATGTGATTTATTTTTGGGTTAATAATTGTAGCTTTTTAATTTTGGTTTTAAACTTGGCTTTTCAATCTTGTAGTATAATTTTTATGATGTTTTTACTGTTATCGGTATTTTTATATTTTATTTCAATTGTATTCTATGTGCTCTTCTAAGTTGGCCAGAAAACTTTGACTATTGGCTGATATAGAAGTAAATTAGTAGTAGTAGTAGTTGTAGTAAGAGTAACAATAATAATAGGACATTTATTATTAGTAGGGCAGGACAAGTTCCAATGGAGCAAAGCTCAGAGAACCAAGATTCAAAATTCAAGGTGGATGCTGAAAGTACTTCCTGATGGTTAGGACCCCTAGGGTATGGAATGGGCTTCCAAGATTGGTGGTTGAAGCCGCATCTGTGAGGGTGTTCAAGGATAGGCTAGACATGCACATGGTATGCATGTTATGAGCCAGGGGTCAGACTAGATGGCCCAGGAGGACCCTTCTGGCACACTCTGTTTCTGTGTTTCCATGTTTCTTTTTCCAAATCCACTTCTAATTCCACTTCTAAAGGGTATAGTCATATCTAGTTGTTCTTTGTTAAACAAAATACTTCTCTCAGTCTTAACTATTCAGTGGACAGACTTTTGTTTTTGTTAACAATGATCCTCACCATCTACAAACATACACTTCACTCTATTCATATCACTTATAAACTTTTACTGCATTTTGGTTTACCCCAAAATCTGCTGTGATATTTGCCAGTGTAAACTTGACTTAGTTACCCATGGAGCAGGGGTTCCCAGTCTTTTTGGCCTGACTGACACATTTTTTGGCCCAAGAGAGCCAATGTGGTGTAGTGGTTAAGAGCATAGGACTGGGACTCAGACAATGTGGGCTCTAGTCCCTGCTCAGCCATAGAGCCAACTGGGTGACTTTGGACCAGTCACAGACTCTCAGCCCAACCTACCTCAGAGGTTGTTGTTGCGGGGATAAGATGGAGGAGGAGATGTAAGCTGCCATGAGCCCTTTGTAGGAAAAAGGCAGGATATAAATCAATCAATCAATAAATAAATAAATAAAAATTTTGGGAGTTTGAGGGCCTGCTATGGGCCCCACTCAAAACGGTTTCCACAGAAATGACTTTCATGGGGGTGTGTATGAAAAGAAATGGGAGGAAAGAGAAACAGCATGGCTAGAAGCTGCATGGGAACCGGTTATTAAGGTGAAGGGGTAGAACAGAGACACACAACAAGGCTTAGATGATAAACAGGGGGGTAAAGAGCTGTGGGGGGAGAGAAACAAAAAAGTTTGAGGATGGGGTGGGGAGAAACAGCACAATAATGGGGTGAATGGAATTGAAACCGCAAAGCTTGGAAAGGAAAGAAATTGCAAAGAAAGGGGTTGGGAGGAGAGAAGGAGCAAGTCCATGTTTAATTCTTAAAAAGCTGTCTTTTCATGCATAGACATTTCTTATGTCATCATGGCTATGGATATATTCAAATTCATGTGCATATATTAAAGATGGGAATCACTGGGAGACTTCAGGCCAGTGACGGGCTTTCTGCCTAACTTACCACATAGTGTTGTTGCTAGAACAAAATGCTGGTTTCAAGGACTGTGAAAACACCCCGGGGTTTTTGGCAAGAGACAATGAATGGAATAAGGCATCCATTGGATAGTTCCAAAATCCATAATAGGCAGAATACCTTTTGCAGGTCAACCAGAAGCTCAGCTGTCTGCATAAGGAAAGATAATACACCCCACCCAAACACACCTACCCACCCCTTTTTCTTTTGGGTAGTGGTGGGGAGCTAGGAGGGCTGCAGCTTCATTCATCACAGGACCTAGACAGCATAATCTGAATGTTTCTGGAGATCCTCCTTTCTCCAGTGCAGACTCAGGACATGGACATCTGACTTCGACTTCATCCCATCCAAGTCTTCATACAGGATGGGGGGCATTTAGTTCCCGATAGCAAAGGCATCTTCCTGTTGGTTTGGACATCAGCTCCCATCAGATCCAGGAAGCAGGACCAATGATGAGTGATGCTGGAAGCAGACATCTGGAGGCAATCAGGCTGAGGAACATTGCCCTGTAAGAACTCCTTGGAGCTACATGTCAACAGTAGTGAGCTGGGGGATAGATGGGGCAAGAGGCATTTCTCAAAGACAACTTAGCTGGCTCCCTTACTGCTAGTGGAGCTGGCACATGGGCTGAACCAGGAGGCTGAATCCAGAGCAAGAGCTGGGACTGGTCCAAGAGGAAGAAAACACAGCTGGATGGTTGCTGGGCATCATCTCCCCGACTAATCCCTGTTCTGCCACACCTTCCTTAGCCAGGCAAAAGAAAGCTCACAGTGGAGCGCAAACTTCAAAAGGCTCTAGATCTCATCATCGTAAGTGCATGCAGTGTGCAAAGAAATTCAGACATAGCTCAGACCTAGCACCACATCAGAGAATACATCATATCAGGGTAGGTCTTACTAAACACCAAAGAACCCGTACAGTAGAGGCCGACTATACAGAAGAGGCCTACTGTGATTGGAAGCACAGCAGAGGGGCCTGAAGGCAAAGTGTTAACATCTCCCCACCTTCCCAGACCAAGGTTACAATCCATGCACTTATATCTAAGTGAGATCACACCATATACCTAAATGAAAAGACACAGAAGACTTCTGGAATAGACCCCTGGCAGCATTTATAACTGGAATGAGCATGCTCAGGATAACTCAGCCAGGAGTTTCTTGGATGGAATGTGATGCAGCAGGAAAATCAATGCTGATTTCGGAATTTCTACAGAAAACCAAGAACAGCATGCCTCTTTGACAAACCTAAAAACATGCATTGTTTTCTTCAAAATCTGAATGAATTCTATGATATATTGAGCCATGGTTTGATCTATAAAATAGAAATGTAATTTTCAGTACTTTTCTCTTGCTTTACTTATAAGGTTTCATGTTTATAAATTGGCACCATTGTAGAGCTCTTCAGTTTGATCTCAGATGCCAAGTTTTATGTTACTGGCTCTGTAGGTGTCATTTGATGACTTGCTGAATTCTGAGATTCATAATGATGGAACTTTTGTTCATTTATACCTGGTTAATCACCTTAATGAAGAGGGCATCCCTGTCTCTGGAGAATAAAGAGACTCCTTTTCATTTAACCTGTTGCAGTGAAGGTTTTCCAGATCCACACCCGGCTCCAAAATGCCAGAAAATGGGGGCTGTTTGGGAAAAATGCTGCAGAGATGCCTGGTTCATCCAGGGCACTGCTAGGGAGCTGTGTGGCCTCCAGGGCCAGAGCAGGTGACTGACATCCTGGGGGTCTGTTCACCAGAGGAGACACATTTATTTATTTAAAATGTTTATATGCCATCCTTTATGTATGGCATCTCAGGATGGCTGGAGCATCCATCCATGCTGCTGAAGGCTCCACCCCACATTTCCAGGTGCAACTGGAAACCAGTATCATCCCTCAGAATGAAGGGCCTTATTCTCAGAGAGAGGAGGGAAAGGAGCCCTAAATTTCTAAATTGGAACTATGGAGATTTTTTTTATTCTGGTCATATCATTAATGTAAGATGTTATATAATCACAGTGAAAAGTGTCTAGAAGAAGGGATGTGCAAGGAATCCACTCCAGGGTGGGAGGGCATTGATTTCCCTGGTTTCAGCACTCCGGAAACCAGTTTGATTGGCAGGGGGGCTGACTCTGAGTTCTGGATCCCACATGCAAGGAGTCAAGACCCAAAAGCTGTGCAAGCAGTACCCCTCTCCTGTGTTTGGAACTTCCAGTCTTTGGGCAGCTGCACCTGATGCAGAAGCATGCCTGTGGTGCAACCAGGGGTTCCCCAACATCTGCAGGCTTCCTCTTGGCTTGGCTTGCTTTGTAGGACCAGTCCATGTAGAAGTCCACAGATGCCTGAGGGATAAATTGCAAAAGGTTTCATCCAACTCTTCTTAGAGGCAGGGGTGTAACCCCAAATAACATCCATATGTGACTAGAAACATTGGAGTGAAGATGAATAGGAAGCAGACCTTTTGTGGTTGTGAAATAAGGCATCTGAGGAACAATTCCATGCAAGTTGCATATTTATTTTGCTATTTACCATCAGGTGCTCGTTTGCATTCAGATCAGGCCTCAACAAAATAATGTAGCACTTGGGGAGGAAGATGCACAGCAGCTCAGCGCTGGAGGCCAAGATGGAGAAGAACTGTATGGCCACCATGTACATGCCCTTGGTGATCAGGAGGTGGGCATGAAGGACACCCAGACACTGCAGAAGACCAGCATACCGAAGATGATCAGCTTGGTCTTGTTGAAGGCCCTGGGCAGCTTCCTGGCCAGGAAAGCCTCTGTGAAGCAGATGGCAGCCAAGAAGCCTATGTGGCTGAGGGCAGCATAGAACATGGCCACAGAGCCTTCGTTGCACTGTAGGACGATCTTTCCAGGCTGGGATTGCATGTCAGACTTGGGGGGGGGGGTGGATATTTTCTCAGCCAGATGGTGCAGATGAGAATTTGGACACTGGAGCATGACATGACAACCATGTTTGCCAAACTTTCCCCCAGTCACATCCTTGCCACATTCCTTGGCAATTCATGCTTTACTTTTCATCATGAGATGCTCCTTGTTATTCAGGTCAGGCCTCAGGATAATGATGTAGCACTTAGGAAAATAAATGCAACCCAGCAGCCCAGCACTGGAGGCCAGGATGGAGAAGACCTGCACAGCCACCATGTACTTGCCCCTGGTGCTCAGGTAGGTGGGCATGAAAGACACCCAGACGCTGCAGAAGACCAGCATGCTGAAGGTGATGAGCTTGGCCTCATTGAAGGCCCCAGGCAGCTTCCTGGCCAGGAAGGCCACCATGAAGCAGACGGCAGCCAGGAAACCCATGTAGCCAAGGGCAGTGTAGAACATGGCCACAGAGCCTTCGTTGCACTGCAGGATGATCAGTCCTGCCTGGGAGTGCTTGTCAGCATCAGGGAAGGGTGGAGACATGCCCAGCCAGATGGTGCAGATGACAACTTGAATAGTGGAGCAAGAAATGACAATGGAATTGGCCAGACTCTTCCCCAGCCATCTCCTCATCCTGTTCCCTGGCTTGGTGGCCAAGAAGGCCATCACCACAGTGATCGTTTTTGCCAGCACAGAAGCAATAGCCACTGAGAATATGATGCTGAAGGCTGCTTGTCGGAGGAGGCAGGTGGCTTTCCTTGGCCGGCCGATGAAGAGGAAGGAGGACAAGAAGGAGAGCAGGAGGGAGACAAGGAGAATGTAGGACAGGTCTCGGTTGTTGGCTTTCACTACTGGTGTTTCTAAGAATTTAATAAAGAGTCCTAACACCAGTTCTGTGCTTAATGACAAGAGCAGGGCAAAGGAAGCCAGGATTGTTCCCAAAGAGTGTTCATATGAGAGGTAAGTTATCTCCTTGGGGACACATTGTTCCTGGTCTTTGTTTGGAAGCTGCTCTTCTGGACATGTGTCGCAAGTGTCTGAATCTGAAAAGAATGGGAACAGTACCCTGAAATAATCCAGGGCTGAGGAAGCTTATTGATTGAGCTTGACTTGCAGGAAACCTCAAACTAACTTCTGGAATTCTGCAACTCCAAATCTGTCTTCCTTCAAATTCAACCTTTGGAAGTTGGTGACCCCCAACTTTGGAATGATCTCTCCACTGAGGCCTGCCTGGTGCCAACTCTGTCATCCTTAGGTATTTAAAGATACTCTATGATATTAAATGATTAAATGGCTTAATGGGTGCACTTGTGCCAGGTATTTTTAACAGGTCTACTCTGTATCAGATATTGTTTTCGCTGTTAAGTTGTTTTTAAAGTTTGCTTTTCGGACTTCTTATTGTATTGTGGCCCTGCTTTACTAGCTGTTGTAAACAGCTTTGGAAATTGGGCAGTCAGGAAATTATATACACCAGCAAATATTTGTTTTTCCTGCAATTGAAGGAGGCTCCCAGTGCCCTTGAGGTTTGTTGTTGGTGCTAACCAAAAGAGGATCCCAGAGGCATCTTGGGACAAAATGCATCGGAAGCCATCCCTGTAGTGTTCACAGACTTTCTGCCATGCTCAACTCAGTGTTGGAAAATTAGCCAGGCAGAAAGGAAGTACAGGAACGTAGATTGAATGAAGGCTGCCCAACTGGTGACTTTCTTCCATTGCAGGTGGCCAAAAGTGAAATAGTTCTAGAGGACAAGATGTGTGGATTATTTATGTCCTCAGAATTAGTTTGGGGAGTCTACATATAGTTAAGTTTGGGTGGGGATAAATTCTCTCCATTCTAAGCTTCTCGCTCAGCAGGGATTACTTCCCCAGATGGGAGAAATTCTTTGGACACTTTTTCTAATTTAACCACGCTCAATAATTTGGTGTTGTCAGGTAGCAAACCACCTCACTGCTTACCACCTGACAACTCCAGGTCCAATGTAAACTGGTTAAAAGGCATTGATCCCAACAGAGATCAACTGGGGAACTACAGTAATAGTCTTGCATGCAATTGTCTCATTTGCTAGTGCACAGGTGGGTAACTTGAGGCATGCTGTGGAGCATGAGGCACCCTAACCAAACCCTAACCCTAACCGTATCCTTATCCCTTAAGGCAAACTCTCCAAGACCCACTCCTGCATATGGGAAACCATCTTGTTATCTCCAAACTCTGACTGGAGATAACAAAGGCATGTTTTTGGTGGGAGTGAGGTAGCTTCTGTGCTCTGGGAACTCCTGCAAGGACAGTCTCATGACCTTTGCTCACCCTCTGATTTCCCCAAGTAGGAAAGGTGAAGTCAGGTGAATCCAAGCATGGCACACAAAAGGCTCTGCAAGGAACAGCTAAACCTGTTACACCAGCCCCATGTCGACACCAAAGAAAGGGTGGATGAGGCTACTTGGGGTAGATGCACTCCTTGCAGATCATCTGCAACGTGGAAATGACCACAAACTCTGAACATGTTCCTGGTGGATGCACCATAAGGATCTCTCTCCCACTGCATCAACAAAATGACCTTAGAGAATATGGTGTAAGACCTCTACAAGCTGGTAGTGCTATCTCATGCCCCATCCACCCATATTCGAACCTCCAAGCCTCCCGTGACTCAGGCTGTGAAATCAATTGTGAATGGTGCAGCAAAGGAATTCAGAAATGCCTTTAAAATATCACCCTAAATGTGGCTCACAGTTTTCTTCCCCAATGGTTGTCCTTCCCCCAGAGGTCACCCACCTTCTTGAGTGGAGATGGTCCCTTCTGCACATGGGGTGCAGTCATAGCAGCAAATGGGCTTTCCTTCCCGAGCCACCTTGAAGAATCCTGGGTGGCAGCTCTCCACACACCTGGACTGGGGCAGGGGCTGAGCAGAAAGCCAAACAGCATCAAGACAAATGGGTTAGGGATCATTTCTTTATGCAATGTAAGAACAGAAAAATTCCAGGGTTCCTCCTGTAAGTTCTAACTGGAAGCTATAACATTGCTGATGTACATGCAAGTGAAACAGCTCTCTTTCCTCTGTTGTCTCCTTGTGGCAAATGTGAGACTGTAAGCTCCTTCAGGCAAGGACTTATCCTCTTGCAGCCCATAAAGTGCCATGTGTAGTTGTGTTGCAACAACATGAATAAATGATTTAAGTTGCTAGTGACCCTGAGCCAAGTGTCAGAAGATTTAAGATGGTGACCAGCCTCTGTCAGAAGACAAGACTTTGAATGCCTAGGTGGGTAGCAGAGCTGGGATAAAACCCACCTTTCTCAGAGATCTCAAAGAACTCTAAAGCCAGTGTGGTGTAGTGGTTAAGAGCGTGGGACTGGGACTCAGGCGATCCGGGTTCTAGTCCCCGCTCAGCCATGGAGCCAACTGGGTGACTTTGGGCCAGTCACAGACTCTCAGCCCAACCTACCTCACAGGGTTGTTGTTGTGGGGATAAGATGGAGAAGGAGAATGATGTAAGCTGCCTTGAGCCCTTTGTAGGAAAAGGCAGGATATAAATAGAAAAATAATAAATAAATAAATAAATAAATATATCCTGGCATTTCAAGTCTGCCCCAGATACAGTTTTTCTAGGCCACAATTTCTACTTTTAGGCTTGTTTCAGAATCCAAATCTGTGAAGTTATTCTCTGTTCCTTCCTTTTCACTACAATACCTCTAGGTGGTGCTTTTGTACACCAGAAAAATGCAACTACACCAGTGGCAGCTAGCGCTTTGCTTTGCTTTGCTTTGCTTTGGCAAAGAATACTGGATTTCCCCTGCTCCCAAAGGCCCTGTGAAATTGCTGTTTGGGTGTGAAACTGAATTCTCTCACTGGTAGCTGAAAACAATACAGAAAAAGCTACATCGAGAAAGGCTCACAGGCTGGGTTCTCATGGCACAGCAAGCAATACTGCACGGGTACCATGGTTCATGGTTTTTCACCTTGAAGTGCCTGACGGACAATTAGGCTCATGGAGGTAACTCTCCTCCTTCCCACCATCTCCTTGCCCCTTAGACCTCCAGGTGATATCCCAAGAGATGCTGCAGGGAGGAACAAGGCTCATCTCCTTCATTTGTATAATTGCAACCCACTTGTTCCCCTTTCTCACTCTTGCATGCCAGAGAGACATCCCTAGCCCAGCATTCACTTAAGTGCCTTTCTTGGTGGTGACAAGTATTTTTCTTTCATATTTAAACCCTCCTATGAATGCTGAAGGAACTTATACTGGTTATATTCTAATTGTATCATTTATATGTTTTATGGATTTATTCGTTTAACTATTTTTAATCTGTTGTTTTATAGTGTGAGCTGCCCAGGAAGGCCATTCTGGCAGTCATAGGTGGCATATAAGTATGTGAATAAATTAATAAGTGAGTAGTAGTCCTCGCACCCCTTTCTTGTTCCTATTGCAGGACCTGGGTTGGGGATGTTGCTCTGGCAACTGAAAGCAAGAATGGGGTTGCGGGGGCAGCAGGGAAATAGTCTGGGTGGGGCAGCCCTGATCCAGCCCCTGCTATTTATCTGATTCTCTCCATCCCTCCTGTGCATGTGAGGGGCTTCCCTCAGGCAGGCAGGGAGGAGGCATGGGAGCAGCCACTCCATTTCAAAGGGCCCCACAGTTTTTCACCCACTCCTGCCTTAAAGATGAGTTTTAGTGGAATAGGGTCACCTCTGGCAGCTGTTTGGCAAGTCAAGTCATGTCAAGTTTTATTGTATTTTGCCATAGGCCATTACAAAATTTACAAGCACCAGAGTGAAAAATTAGGGAATTTTGTTAAGAACAGATGTAAAAAAAAATAAAAAATAAAAGTAGAATAAAAACTAGTGTAATTGCTATCAGTTACTCGCATTGATGCTACCTTTGACATGCACAAGGTAGGCATGTCATGAGCAGAGCCAGCTGGAACTGGGAGTCAGACTAGATGGTTGGGGAGGCCCCTTCTGACTCACTCTGTCTCTCTGTTTCTCATCTTCATAGCTGCCAAAGTGAACAGAGATACTGAGCATTGTTATCTGATAACATTAAAAAACCTTGGATTCTGAGTATTCATCAATGGAAGATAAAATTCCAACTAAATATTTATTTCTCAGAACTCTATATAGCAGACAGGAAGATTGCAATGGGGAAGATTCTCTGCTACAGGAGAACTACAAATACATAGATGTTGGTCTGTTGGAGTGTGAGAATAATGACCCGCCAAAAGGGCTGCCAACATGGTTTGAAAATGCAAAGCTGTTTGGCTAGAGTAGACCACCAATGGTGAAAAATTACTGTGACTTGTGTTTAGTGAGCCTGTCCACAGAGCTAGTTCCCGTTATCGGAAGTTAAGGCATGGTAACTACAGCAAAAGGAAGTGCAGAGATTCCCCCACCTGGTGGAGCCATTTGGGCCACACAATGGCATCGTCATCAATGGTAAGCTTGAAATCTGTAGCACTTTGCCTCTTGATAGTCCCAAATTTCACGCGAAGAACCGATATGTTGGGAAACACCAGCCAGTTCACAATGTGAAGGTCTGTTGCCAGATCCCCATCCACATCCCAATGTACTCCATCCATGGAGGAATTGTAAAACTGGAAGTCTTTCAGGAAAGGGTGGAGCTAGAAAAGGAGCAAAAAACACCAGCACTTGGGGAGAAAAGAATGCCAAGTTCAACACCTCCGTTTAGCCTATTTCTTTCTGGGTCCCCCTCACTGACTGTGGTCCTATACTCAAGGACTTAAATATGCGATTTTAGAGACTGGTTTTCATTGTCGAAGGTCCTCTGTCTGGTTGAGAACCCTCCACTTCTGCTCTCAGCATGGTACAGCAACGGTAACTCCATGGACCCAACCTGATGGACAACCTGAATAGGCATATTTCAATTTATTTTACTTCTTTTTTATCCTGTGACATGCAACCTCAGCCTTAACTGCTTCTTCAAATAGGCTGCTTCAAACTGGTTGGGTGTTTTGAGATGTGAACTTAGAGGAATTAAGAAGGTGGGCCTGGGCACAAAGTAATTTTCATATTTCTAGCTAAAGAATGGACATCAGAAACAGAGATCACCATAAGGAGGTGACTACCATCTTGAGATCACCTTAAATGAGTTCACTCACTGCTTCTGGATCTTAGCATATACCATCTGCATGATGGCCAAGATGCTTCTTCTCAGACCAACCCCTCAGCAATGAACTTTGCATATACTCTTGAAAACAAAACTTTGGTTGAATAGAAAAAAGGCACTAGTTTAGTTTTGTTGATTTCATGGTGCGTGTCTGACATTCCATGTATGTTTGGTGCCTTTTTTCTTCACCATGGCACCCTTCCTTCCTATTTTCTATAGATAAACCTCTTGGATTCTTTTCACTTGGCTGCTGTGTTATGAAAGAGAATTCTCAGTAAATGTTTCTCTCCATGAAGGATTGTTTTCAATCTTGTGATTAAACAGAAATAAAATGGGTTTTCTAAGATCGGCATTGCTCAACTTGGGGCAGGAAACTGAAAATTCGTTCCATTTTATTTGCCTGAGTTCTGCTTGAAGAGAGAGGCCCTTGGCTCTCTCTTCAAGAGGGAAGTTCAAGAAAAGTCCCAAGAAACCTAGATGGACAAGGAGGTGCCTTTTTCTTTGGGTTTGTTGCACTGAAAGCTCCACCAGGAGGAAAAAATGACCTGCTTCCCAGTTCCAGACCATTCCCATGTGGTGTGGTGGTTATAAACTTTGACTGGGGACCCAGGGATCTGGGTTTCATGGGGTTCGCATGACTCTCAGCCCAACCCACCTTGGAGGGCTGCTCTTGAGGGGGTAAAAAGGAGCAATGTAAGTTCCTATGCACTTCCTCACAAGAGGAGAAAAGCCAGGATATAAATGTAACCACAGCAACATCAATTCTACTCTGCTCTACCAGTTTTAACTAAATGGATTCCTCACATACCCCTACAGGAAGGCTGGTGGGAATGAGTACAGTCCACCCACCATGGGGCCCCCCAAACTGAGGCTGGGGGAGAGCCTCATTCTCATGCCAGATCAGTGGAAAGAGGCCACTGCAGACACAGATGTGGTTGTCAAGAGTTATAAGATCCGAAGAATAGAAGGCCTGCCAGCTCAGACCAAAGGTCCATCTAGTCCAGCACTTGTACACACAGTGGCAAACAAGCTGCCCACAGGATCCCCCAAGCAGAATGGGTACAAGACCTCCTGCTGCCCAAGACCCTGGCAACTAGTGTGTGCAGGCATGTCACCCCTGGTAAAGGAGGGAGCATGTGGCCAGCTAGGCTAGTAGCCATGGATAGCCTCCTCCCTCATGAATCGGTCCAGTCCCCTTTAAAAGCCACCCAGATTGGTGGCCATCACCACTTCCCATAGCAGCAAATGTCATACTTTAAACTATATGTTGTGTGAAGAAGCACTTCTTTTTGTCTGTCCTAAACCTCCCACCCATCAGCTTCATGGGATGACCCCCAGGTTCAGGTGTTTGGGTGTGGGAGAAAAATATCTCCTCTGCTTTCTCCACACAGCATATTTTAAACATGTCTTTGATAGAAGCAACATCCAGATGGGCTGAATCTTCTGAGGCCACAAAAGGGGCAAAATAGGGAACCAGAACACAGAGCATTGAAACTGGGCTTGCTCTACAAATATACATTTCCCCTACTATGTTTCATATTTGCATATGCTAAAGTCAAAGTAATGATTCTGGAATGGTACAAACAATTGTGTAATTGATCCTGGGAAATCCTAAAATCAGAAGGGGAATCCAAATCCAAGGGAATGAGTTTGGAATTGTGCTGTTGATTCAGTGTGGATATCTGTGGTCCAAAAGGGAGTACCTGCCATGGTTGGATCAGACTCTCTCCTCTTTCCTCCATCCTCCTCTTGGACCTCAATGCATAAGCAGCATTTAGGGAATGAGCCACGACCTGGACAGATTTATAAATGATGTAGCTGTCTACAGAGAGGGTCCTTTCCACGTCCTCTTGGGAAATGGCCTCCCGTTTCTCACTCGCTATGCATCTGGTAAAGCCTTTTACAGACAAGGGATGCCTTGAGTATGTACATCTGAATGATTCCCACCACTGATTGAGCAGAAGGAAAAAGGTTCTCAAGTCAACATCATCCACTGTTTGAATGGTTGGGATGAAGAAAGAAAAAATGCCATGAATATTCTCTACAAAGAACTTACTATATCTCAGCTCAAAAGTGATGTCCCACAACACTGTTGTAACCCAGATTTTGCCTACAATGGGTTGTATAAACTTCTCGGCAATTGTCTGCATAACGTACATCCCTTCCAGGAAGGAAATGGTGTCTGCATAATAAACATATACGTTGACTTGTGTCCATGTGTGGAATGAAGAATGACGGATCCGGATTTGTTTGGTATTCAGGGCTGGGATGTGTCCAGAGAAAGCTACACAAACACCCTTCCTGTGGAGTTCAGGTGTCAAAGTCCTGAGGAACACCTCTCCACTGTCAGTGTCTGGAGCAAAGAGCCCAACAGTTGTCCACCTGAAATGGAGAATCAATTTGACAATCTTCAGGTAAAGGTAATCATCCTTGGGGAACACCCGGTAGAAAAATGGAAACTGAATTTTATCATTCTGAACATGAGAGACAAAGGCATAGGAGACCTAGTAGAGAAAGGCAGAGATGAATGAGTTTTGTTTCAGAGCAAAGCACAAATATTTGTTAGCTTCCATCATCATAGAATCATAGAATATTAGAGTTGGAAGGGGCCATGAAGGCCATGGGATCCAACCCCCTGTTGTTGCAGGACACCAAGTCACACCATCCCACTCAGATGGTGCAACTTGTAACTCCTCCTCATCATCATCCTGTCTATTGCCCAATAGCAAAAAATCTTGATGATTTAATAGTGACAGAATTGTCACAGTTTTTATGATGAATGAAGATCAAGGAGGACCTTGGGTGAGGACACATCTCTGATTTTGAAGCTCACACATTGCACTGAATCCCATCCCCTTTAGTGTCCATCAGTGGAAAATGGACACACTTCTTCTATGTCTCAGTCGTTTCTGAGCTGGGACTAGATTAAATCTCTTAGTGGGTAAATCGTCTCTCTCAGCTTTAGAATAATAGAACAAGAATTTGCTTATCCCACATTCTCAGCAGTGTCTCACATGGTCAAGAAACAGAACCCCAAACCCCAACCAGGATCATATAACTTGATTCTTAGGGTGATTGACGACAGTCATGTTTCCCCATCACCATTGTCCCTGAGTCTCCCCTTGATTTTTCAGCTAAAAACATGTCATGTCTCATGAAAACAAACATGTCATCAAGTACAGGATTTGTCTGTGTGCAGGATTTCTCTTTCACAAATCTCCAGTGTTTCTTAGTTCAGATCAGGACTAGGGTGTGGGGGCTCAAGGAACTCTGTTCCTTCCTGCCTCATTGTGGATCCAAATCATTATGCCTTCACATCTCCTGGTTCCACTATGACAGGATGTCCCCACTGAAATTCTCCAGATAACTGTTGGATTCATAGAATCATAGAATAGTATTTACATATTTATTTAAAGCTTTTCTATGTTGTCCTTCACTGAAAACCCAATATTAGTGTTGGAAGGGGCCATGAAGGCCATCGAGTCCAACTCCCTGCTGAAGGAAACCCAAGCAGAGTTAATTTCAGCCTGCCAATGTTTCCTGCACATGTGAACTCACCTGTGGGATTTTGTAGATGCTCAACATCGATGAAATCTGGATGGCGATACCAGAGTTGGCCCCTTCTAGAACAGCCAACAGGTGATTTTGTCTCCCACAGTTATAATTGGGCACATTGGCCTGCTTGGTGGAGAGCAGGCTTAAGAGGGCATCAGAAGCCATTGTTACATCCAGATAGTTGTCATGGACATTGTAGCCCAGGGTGATGTTGGGCAAGAGCCTGGGCTCCTGATTGAACTCCTGGATGGTAAAGAAGAAGGAAAGGACATTCCAGAATCTTGTGGCGATTTCCCTGAAAAATCGAGGGGGGGGGGAACGAAGGAAGGAAGGAAGGAAGAGAAAGAAGATAGATGTGTCACATTGCTATTCTATCTTCAAGAGAATGAGAATATCTGATATTTCAGATTTTCAGAAGAAAATATTTGAAACCATGAGCCATGAACTTTGAAATTTTTGTAGTACTTGGTGTAAGAGGATGCTAATCCCAAACCAGGGTCAGAAGAATGATATCCAATCCTGTCTTAATGATTTGTGTGTTTGTGGGTAGGGGGAAGAGGAAGGTAGCCAAGTTCTACGATCAGTAGCCGTTCTGTATTTGAAAACAAAACCATTGCTGAGAAACTAAGATGCATCAGAGGGATAATCAAGGAGGACTCATTCTCATAAACATGGTTCTCCTGGATCATATCTCTTAAGGCAGTCCTAGCAATCAGCATCTAACAAGTTGCAGTACTATTTTTGGAAAGGTATAAGAACAAGAAAGACAAAGGATTGAAGAGTCATTGATCTGGGGCTGTAACAGAGCTTAAATTGTATGTGTTGAGAAACAACTATTCTAAATTAGGCACAGAACCTAAGATAAGCAATGTAGGACAAGTTGTGTGCATGGATATTTTGGTTGTATGTGTTGAACTCTGGTAGCTATATAATGGCTACCTTTCCTATCTCAAGTCTCAAGTAAAATATGCTTTTAAAGTGCTGATGTCCTTCTCAGCGGTTTAATTAGGCAAGCACAATCCATTAAACTGAGGAGGAAATATTGGCAGAACCAAACGTTCAGAATAGGGCAGAGCATTTGTTAATAAGGACTCAGTTCTGCACCCTGTTACACCAATCTACCAATTGTATTGGCTACCAGTCGAATTCTGGCCCAGTTTAAAGTGCTTGTCTTGACATATAAAGCCTAAAATGGCTTGGGACCAGGAAACCTGAAGGAATGCCTGCACCTATATGTTCCTACCTGACCACTAAGATGGGGTGCAGAGGTCCCTCTCCAAAGAGGTGAGGTGGGTGGCAAGCAGGAGAAAACAGTGGTTGTACCCAATTATGAAATATGTTTCCCTGGAAAGTAGATGGTTTTCTTTCTGGTGCCAGGCAATGATGTTTTTATTTACCAGACACTTTAAGAATGGCTGAGTGGCTATTTCTGGACATTTTAATGATTGTTTTATCACCATTGTGCCCGAGGCAACTTTACTGACTCTTGTAGTTGTCCAATAGACTACATTGTATTTTCATTGTTTGGTTTTTATTGTATGACTTTGATGGTTGCTTTTATTCATTTTGGATTGTGCACTGCCCAGAGAGCCCTGGAGGGTATATACATGTAATAAATCACTCAATCAATAATTTTCAGAGTTTTTCCCAGAATTTCCAGCCATGTATTACAAATGTACTGCTGTTAGTTTTGTGGTCCACATAATGCCCACTGGGGTCAGAATGGAAGAACATGCAATCCATGCTAGTTCAGAGCAAAGATCCCATTGCTGACCAGCTGCCCTCAGGACATGAGTGTAAAAGGACCCTCTTGCCCATGTTCCACAGCCATCCTGAGATACCGAGGCATGAGGGGATGGCATATAAAAGTTTTAAATAAATAAATAAATAAATAAATAAATAAATAAATAAATAGGCACACTGCCTCTGCTACTGGGGAAAACCTACTGCCTTTGGTATTCGCAGCCATTGACAACCTTCTTCTCCATGATCTACCCTGAATCTTCCAATCATCAACTTCATGGAAAGACCTCCTAGTGTTTTGAGAGATGACAAAAAATGTGCCCTTCTCCAGGTTCTCCACACCATACATACTTATCTAAACCTCTGGCAGTCTCTGCTTACATAACCTCTTCCATACTAACTGGGCCCAGAAGGTGAAACTTTTTCTCATATGGAAGTTGCTCCACCTCTTTGATCATTTGGCTTGCACATCATCCAGCTCTACACCATCAGTGGACGGTAGAATCCTGGCAGCTTTTTTTCATCTTCCCTAATAATGCTTAACAACTACCGACTGGGTTAACAGCTCCATTTTCATCATATAGAACAGAACAGAATAATAGAGTTGGAAGGCGCCTAGAAGACCACCAGGTCCAACCACTGCTCAATGCAGGACTCAAGTCTCCCATCCAAATACTAACCAGGTGTGACCCCACTTAGCTTCCAAGATTAGGCAGGATCAGGCACTTCAGGCTATGGGGAAGCTCTTGCTTTCTAGGGCAACAGAAAGCAGTCTCCACATGGCAGCCTTTCAGATATTGGAGGTGCTACCACATCTCCATCAATCTTCTCATCTCCAGGCTAAACTATACAGCTCGCTCCTCATAAGAAAGAGGCGAACATTTACAGTCTTAATATGATGCTTGGCTTATTTGTGGCTGCAGGTAGAGGGGGAAGCCCTATTCTACAACTTCATCATGTTAGTTCAATTCTTTTGAAAGAAAAGCAAAGATGTTTTCCTGCATGTTTACAAGATAGCAGAAAGACTGCATTGACCTCTAATCCATTTGCAGATTTAAAATTTTTTTGGAACCCAGGCAGCCGCAGCTTCTCTGTCCTTTTGGGTTTGTGAATCCCAAAACCTCTTGTCCCAAAGACAAAATAGAACTACAGTGTCCAGGGAAAAAGATCTTATAACTGTTCCTGGTAATTAGGGATTATTGGGCCCGTGAATTCAATTAGCAAAGGGAGTCCCAGAAATTACATCACATCTGTTTTGACTTACTCGTAGATCCTGTTCGAGGGAGACCCTCTGAAGTCATTTTGTTGAAACTTGCTGTCTGTTGCAGAGATGACCCCACCAATGAGGTGATCTCCTGGCCCATAATAACTATATGGGTCATATTTATCCTTTCTCAGAGTCAAGGGACATTTGGCCTCACGCATCCCACAGGCTGACTGGGGCAGAAGAAGCAGCAGAAGTAGCAGAAGGCCTCTGGTGATGCCTGATAAAGCCTCCACCTTTGTGGCTTCTCTACAGAATGATCTGAAGAGCAACTAGAAGAAGCAAAGCCCCCTTTCAAGTCTGGCTTTCCTAATGCACATGGGTCCCAGCCAACTAGAGCTTCACATCCTCATAAGTAAACCTCATATTTGGACTGTGCTCCTCACCTGCCTGAGCCCTCCTCCCAAGCTCTGCCTGGCACAGGAGGCATTTATGCACATTGATGCAAGATGTTGCTTCAGGTTGCCTTTGAGTCTGATGTTTATGTCTGTGGACTCAACTGTGAGCTTGGGACTGATCCTTTGAGCTTTGGAGACAATGATACTAATAAAGCAGTACGATGGTGATAATCATGGGGGGGGCATTGCATCATCTCTGCAACTTCATGAACTCTACATTGGGCTCCATCTGTAGGTGAACAGCTGAAGATAAACATGTCTGGATGAAGGCACCATTGCTGCTCCACAGTTGGGTGTGGAGTGGTCTTGGCTTGACCATTACCAGTTATAGTCTTTCACCAAGATGGCCACCTAGTTCTCTGGACTAGGTCACCTATAGTATAAAAGAAAACTCTCTCTCACAAGCCGTAATAGATCACACCTTATATTTTCAAATCTATGTAGTAATATACATAGTGGTCATAAGGTAAATACATAGTGTTACATTTTATGGAATAATAAAGAACTAACAATCAACAAGTCCTTTTATGAAACAACACTGGACTCTCCTTAGGAGCCTGTTGGCTAGTTCCTTTCCCTCCCAGATCATGCCTAACCCATCTTTCAATTGCTTGAGCTTCAGATCTACTACCTATCCAAGTTTTTCACTTCATTGAAGGCATCTCTGGAGCACTGAGTGGTCTTTGATCCAATTGTGATGAATCATGAAACAAATGTAAGCTCCACGGCATGGAATGTTTCCAACCATTTGTCCAATGGCACTTCTAACACTTGCTAGTCTTGGTTATGGTTTAGCCCAAACATGACTCAGAAGGACCAGGGGTGACTTGCCTTCCCCAGGACAAGCTTCTAGCAATAGCCATGTTTACATGTAAACCTTTGCAAATGTTGCTAGGAAAGATTTCCCCTGGGGCTGACTTACTGCTTATGCCTCTCATAAAAATACTCTTGAAAAAGAGTGACAAATTGTTCTAAGTGATAGGTTGAAACTCTTATCTGTCTGTTTGCGACCTCTCCAAACATGCAACCTTTTCAAGAGGCACAGTATGTTAAAGTCAAGTTGGATTTCTCTCCCTGGTCAGTTTTGGAATCTTCATGTCTGGATCATCTTCCCAAGTGGATAGCACTGGGCTCTTACTAAACCATAACGGATAATGTGCCCCTTCCAGCTGTGGTGTATATTTTGCATGTGCACATCAATTGCAGGTGCAAAATTAACTTTACAGGGAAATCCAGATTTTGAAATTGGCAGTAAAACAAATATGCAGCTAAAGGGCTGCCTTTGTTAAAGTCTATGCACAATGTGATGTTGTTCTGGTTGTTCATCCCCCCACCCTCCAAATCTGTTTATTTTCAGAAAGTACAATAGGAAGAAAAAAAGAGCATATAGGAGAAAAGAAGCCAATGGTCATACCAGAAATTTAGCAAGCAACTCTTCATTGAAACACATTTGCAATAAACAAAAGTCTCTATCAACCATTTCCCCATCCAATCCATTCAATTCTCAGTCATAAATTTATCCAGTCTATAAATTTAGTTATAGATCATAACATTACTTTGGTGAAAAGTAGTAATCACAAACGTTTGTAAAAATTATATTTTCTTTCACCATTATTTAAATTGTTCATAGTAAGTCCCCCATCTTTGAATAAATTCTTTAACTGGACTTCTGCTGACATAATTAGTTATCTTCACCATTGTTGTGTACTTGGCCAGCTTATTTTTCCAGTCTTCATCATCTGGGCAGTCTACAGCTTTCCACCTTGATGCAATCATCACTCTTGCTGCTGTTGTCATGTACTTTTGTTCTGGTTGTTCTTGTAGTATATTTTGCTTTTTTTATGTCACAAGTAGCACTATCTATATGCAAGTAATTATTTCAATGGATCTTATTATTCAAAAATTGTAATATTTCTGTTTTGCTCCTTAATTAATTTTGAGATTTCTTTCCTGTATTGCACAATGGAAAAAATTGCCTTTCACAACATCCCATTTTGGCAACAATCCAGGACAGTTTTGTTGCTATTTGAATGTGGTGCACCTAAGTAGATGAGAGGATGCTCTGTGGGTTGTTGGCCCCCTCTTATGTCCATCCTCCTGCTGGATCCTCCTGTGGGTGTCCTAGGGGACACCACAGTGGGTCCAAATTTTCTTCTCCCTTTCAACAGTGATTGCAAGCTCTTTTGGGCCCTCTGTTGCTTATTTTTCATTCCCCCTCCCTGGTTTTTTAAAAGATGATCCCCATTTTGGTAGTCACTGGCAGCCCCTTCAAAGAGTCCGAGCAGCACCTTTGAAGGGCTGTCAGTAGTTGGCAGAATTCCTTCCTTCCTTCCTTCCTTCCTTCCTTCCTTCCTTCCTTCCAGACATACAGTTGCACTATGCTCAGAAAACAGGAACGTATTGTAAGATCATTGCAAAGAAGGGGACGGCGTGTCACTCACTTGATTTTGCTTTGAAGTCGTCCTGATGTTTCTCTGTGGAGTCAGAACCAGAGAAATGGAGCTGAAAGAAGCCTCCAGAGATCAGCCAGGGCTCCCTCTTCTGCAAAAAGCACTTCCCTGCTCAGTGTTCCTTTTCCCATTTCTTCCAGAAAGAGGGAAAGGAGAGGGAGATTCTCTGGCTCATTTGTAGACCCACTGCATATTGCCTCCGGCCCTGTTCTTTGGAACAGTTCAGGTCTCAAACAAGGATTTCAGTGAATCATCAAATTCAAAGGCTCAGCCTCCATCCTGCTTGTTCCAACATAAGCCCCTGGCTGCAGGCCCTTTTCCAGGGATAGATTGGCAAAATCTAGGGCAGACCCTTAGCTGCCATAGCACCATTGCATGAGAGTCCAAAAATACATGCAGTTTTGTGACCCAAGTCAACAAAGGTAAAAGTTTTCATCTCCAGAAAGACAAATGGATCTTAATTGCCCATTGAAGGCAGAACCTCCCCAAAATACTGTGCAATTAGGACAAAAATATGTTGGTGTAGGAAATTTAATTATACCCAGCTACTTGTGCTTCCAGCTGGAATTCTTTGAAGAGAGACAGATGGCATCAGCAAATGGGTTACCTAATGAAAAATTGCTGGCACTGCATCCCTGTGGGCCCTGGTTCCTCTACACTATGGGTCCTCAAACTACAGCTTGTGGGGTGGATCTGGCCTGCCATGCTCATTTATCCGGCCTACCTCAGAGGTTTTGGACTTGCTTGGAGGAAACAATCTCCAAGTGAGTCCAAAAGCTCTGAGCTGGCACAGGCATTCTTTGAAATTGAGCAGAGAGCTGGTGCATGCGCCTAATTGTAAAAGCTCAACTGCTCGTGGGCCGGCTCTCCCCGCCCCCCCATTGTATGCATATACAGAGTGGGAATACAGAGTGGGAAACAGAGGAGAGTTGGACAGAAGAGAGAGACAAAGACACTAGAAAAGGATTGAAGGTAAGAAAAATATAACTTTTTAAATCTATTTGTAATTATGTAAGCCACGTCCCCAGGCTGCAGGCCAAGCTGGGGCTGCCTCACCAAGCTCAGAGGCAGCCACTTGGTGGCAGCAGCTTGCCCATAGAAGGTTGCCCCCAGGCTTGGCAAGGGGGTTGAAGCGGAGGCATGGGAGCCGCAGCCATCAATACGGGAGCCACCACCACTGCAGTCAAGCAGCTGCCCCCAGGCTTGGCGGGAGCAGAGCAAACATTTTTTAATCTTTTAATTAGTTTTTAATTTTAATTTATTTTCATTTTAATTTATTTTTAATTTATTTTCATTTTAATTTATTTTTAATTTATTTTCATTTTAATTTATTTTTAATGTGCAGTGTGCATAGGAATTCGTTCATATTTTTTCAAACTATAATCTGGCCCCCCAACAGTTTGAGGGATGGTGAACTGGTTTAAAAAGCTTGAGGACCCCTGCTCTACTCCATAACCTCTCTTTTCTGGGAAGCATCCAAAGATGTGAGAAGGAAAGGTTCTGAAGGGCTCTGAAAGGAATGGAAATCTTACAATCATCCTCATGTCTTAAGACATGACTGAATACTGGCAAGAGATTGGTATATTTGGGGCTCAGGATATTTGAAGACTGCCAGAAGTGAGGTTTAAAGGCCCCATCCTACTAAGGTCATTTCTGCCTCTCATGAGAAAGTTGGATTGAGGAGTATAACCAAACAGTGAACCTGCTTTTTTAAACCACCCAATGAACATGGATATTGGGTGGTGTAGAAATAAATCACCTTCACTATCATCTTTCAGGAAGGTTGGAGCTCCTTTTAGGATCTGGAATATAAAGCTGGGATCTGCTTTGCAGGTTGACTTGTTTGTTTTTAAAGGTGTCCTCAGTAAATTGATTCAGGTCATGCAACCATTCCAGATCATCTGCAGTTTTAGGTTTCATGTTAGCAAAACCATGTCCCCCTTTCCATGCCAGATTGACACAGATCAGGTTGGATAGCTTACTTACTCATGTAAAATACGAAGCTGATCAGCATTAGTATGGCAGCTACAAGCCCGAAGGTGAGTCCCACAAGGAACTCTGTGGTGTCTGAAAGGAAAAAAGGAAATGGGATAATTGACGGATGCTCCAAATGCTTTCCTCCTTCATGCCAATGCAGGCTTACCCTGTGCAACAGCAGCAGAAAAGGGGGGGAATATGGTATTCCTGCAGCTGCTCCACATTAAAATAAATAAAGAAACACAGGAAGAGGGAGGGAACCCATGACCCCAGGAGTCACTTTGCCCAGGTTCCTTCACACCTGGCAGTGACTTTGTCTCTCCTGAAGCTAACTAATCAGGCACTCAAGGTATGGGATTTGATTTTGGGAAAGCCTTTGCTATGTATCTGTGGAGAGAAAGGGTTTGTGCGATGGTTCAGGAGTGTCAGGATCAGAGTCTGGTTTGCCTTACAAGTGCCTGCGAAACCAGGAACACCTTTGCAAAGGCTTGTATGGCCAGTATGTGGGGCAGCTGGAAGCCTGGAGAGCAGCATACTGGGTTTTGCTGCACTGTCTTAGTGGCTCCTCATGCTGTGGCTTCCAGCATCACCTCACCTGAACCCTGGTTGCTGCCTCCATCCTTGTCTCCAGCCTGACCCACCCTACCACTCCCTGAAGCCGTCCTCCCTGAGCTTGCCTTGCTCCTGAATGTGGTTGTCTTCCTGGTGCATGACTGTTGGGCTTCTCTCTTGGGTTTGCCTGAAATATTTTGTCTCACTGGCTCTTGACCCTAGACTGTTCCAAGACATGCCTCATGCCTTTGGCCCTGTAACCCTGCTGCAAGCATCCCTCCTGTGCCTGCTCCTGCCTGGTCCTGGTGTCTTGACCATAGCTACCTGCTGCCCTGCCCTGAAGCTTACAAGCTCCCTCAAAGCCAAAAGACCAAGTGGAGATCTGACATGGAACTGCTCCCGTATTCCCAGATCAAAGCAGGTGCATTCCCTCCAGAGACATACTTGTAGAATCTCAGAATCTTAGAAGAGTAGAGTTGGAAGGGGCCATGAAGGCCATCAGGCCCAATCCCCTCCTGTTGCAGGACACCAAGTTACACCACCCACTCAGAGGGCTGTCCAGTTTCTTTTTGCATGTCTCCAGTGTGGGAGAGCCCACCATCCCTCTAGGCAGCTGGTTCAACTGTCACATTGCCCTGACAGCGAGGAAGCTTTTCCTGATGTCTACCCTGAATCTGGGTTGTCACAACTTGACCTGATTATTCCGTGTCCTCCACTCTGGTATCAACAAGAAGAGATCTTGACCCTCCTCTTTGTGACAGCCTTTGAAGTACTTACAGAGGTATATCATGTCCTGCTTCAGTCTTCTCAATGCTGAACATGCCCAATTCTCTCCCATTCTCTCAGTCTTTCCTTATCAGTTTTTATGGGGTCCAGGGCTTGTACAGTTTTCCTTGAAGCCCCTTCTCCTTCACCTACCAGATTCTGCCTTCCCCACACACTGACACACACAGAACAGTCAGATTCCTCTAACCCCCTAGTAGCTCACCGGACTTCTGCCAGGACATCTGAAGAGGTTCCACTAGGCTGGTATGTTCCACATGGCACCGATAGTGGTCTCTTTCCTTGCTGTCAGTCTTGACACTGATCCAAGTGTGGTAGGTCCCATCTGAGTTGGGGACAGCACCCCCACTGAGGGTCTCCTGCTCCCAGAATGCTCCATCCTTCATCCAGGTGACATTGATCTCCCTGGGGTAGAAGCCATGGACATGACAGATGAGGGTCTCTAGGCCATCTTCTCCCAGCTTACGGGACACCTTCACTGTTGGGTGCTCTGTGGAAAGAACAAGACGGGTCTCCAGGGATAGGAAGCAAAGTTTGGGCAAGGACTGGGAAAAATCTGACAGGCAATGAAATGAAGGTTCCTTCTAAAAGACCATACCCACAGGTGTTTCTGAAGCTGTTTCCTAGAGCAAAGGACTCATCCTGACACCCTTAATATGAGCCTTCTTTTAGCTCAAGTTATAATAGCTTATACAGGCCCAGATGCACAGAGCTGAAGGTGCAAATGTAGTTGAGGTCTCAGAATGTTGCATATGTAAGGAAATGGGAACTAGGAAGCATTTTCAGCCTTGTGGGATTTTGTGTGTGCTTTCATCCTCACCTTTCCTCAGAAGAACTTCCTTTCCATATCCCAAGAACTTCTGCAGCCATGGAATGCAGCATTCCTCCAGGTTGTCCTTACTAGCCTGGGAATATGCCCAGTTAGCATCCCACCTCTTCTTGATCACTTTGGCAGCCTCACAGGCAGCTGTCCAGGAGAGGGTCTCAAAGTCCAGGCTGAGGAAATCCCTCCCATTGTAGCCATAGCGGTCAATCCCTCGGCTGCGCCCATCTTCGTACAGCTCACAGCCACACCTCCGCTGCCACACGAGAATGCCTGCAGGCAAGAAAGAATTTGGGGGCTCAGAGCAGACCCTCATTCCACCCCACCAGCCATGGGTCAGTTGCTCTGTGGTTGTTATTGCTTGCAGGGTGGTCTTCTGACACCAGCGGATAAGTGTTTTGAGGTTATTCCAGGTCCTGTGGAGCAGCTTCTAAGGGTTAGAGCAGCTTCCTATGTCCCTGTATGCATATCACTTGGAGATTTTACTATATTAAGTGGTATATGCATGTTATATACTACCAAAGTGTTATTTACCACCAAGATCCAGATTACAAAGGAGTTTCATTCCTGAACAAATGGAAATTTATCTTAAAGTCAAATCTGTATGTAAGTTGGGGCATGTCTAGTTGGCCCCCTACATTCACAGGGGATAGGGGTTCAGGTCATCCATGAAAGTGGAAAAAATACTTTTCCAAAGATATCTCTACCCGCCCCCCTCACCTCCCAGACTCATCAGTGCCTCCTCTTTGCAGCAAGGAAATGCTGGAGAGATTTTCTTCTACAGATGGGTGGGACAGGAAAGCCTGCATTGGAGGTCTCCCTCTCTACATTTCACTTCTGTCTCTGTAGTGATGCTCTGGAGGCCTCCCTCTCTCCCCCCTTTACTTCCTCTCTTTCTGTGGTGATGACAATTTTCTGCATTAACTTTTTAAAATTAATAGGCTGAATGGCAGTTCATTAATAGGTACAGGATGGGTTGTTCATAAATTGGATATTTGTGACTCATGGACTGCCCGTACACCTTTGGAGGAAGAGGCAGATCAAATATGAGATGGATGGACTCCATGAAGGATTGAGAAGACTGAGGAGAACATGAGAACCCTCTAGAAGTACCTCAAAGACTGTCACAAAGAGGAAGGTCTTGCTGATACCAGAGAGTAGGACATGGAATAATCAAATCAAGTTGCGACAACACAGATTCAGGCTGGTCATCAGGAAGAGCTTCCTCGCTGTCTGAGCAATACGACAGTGGAACCAGCTGCCTAGAGAGGTTGTGGGATCTCCCACACTGGAGATATCAAAGGCAAAACTGGACAGCCATCTGAGTGGGATGGCATGAACTGGTGACCTGCACCAGCAGGGGGTTGGACCTGATGGACTTCTTGACCCCTTCCAACTTTGCTCTTCTATGAATTGATGTCTAAAATAAATGCATTTGAAAAACAAGCAGCAGTGCACTTCAGAATGAGCCAATTTCAATAAGTGCATGAATACAACATGGATTGTACACCCAACATGGATTCCCACCACCTTGCCGTCTGCTCACCCTCACTCTGGTTGAGGTGCTTCTTCAGCAGCAGCAGGTCACCTCTCAGCTTCACCTCCGCACTCGATGCCCTCTCGCGGTTCCAGTCCCAGAAGGAGGGGTCCTCCTCCTCGGCCTTCTTTATCCAGGAGACCCGCGGCAAGACCCTCCTTGTGCTGCTGTCATAATGACCCCAAATCTGGTCATCGAAGGTCTGCAGGTACAAGAATGTGGGCATCCCTTGGCCTGAGTCCCACATCACCTGATTGCATTGCCAAGTGTGTGACGAGAGGCCTGTGAGGAAAGAGAAGGGGGTGCAGATGAAGGGCTGCAGCCAGAAACACCCCAAAACACCAGTGAAAACTGTATCTCCACACCATGGTCATTCCCCCTCCAAGAAGGCAGGAAGAGACTCCTTGGTAACAGATATGCACCACAGAACTTCAGCTGAACTCTGCAAATATGGCCTGGGTTGCCCATTCCCCCAACTTTAGGCTGGATTGATTCCATAAAGGAAGTTGCAGCCTTAAATGTACAAGAGCTCAGCAGGGCTGTCATGGATAGGACATTGTGGAGGGCTTTCATTCACTGGGACATCATGAGTCAGAGATGACTTGATGTGGGATAACAACCACCAACAGCAGCAGCAGCTCTCCAACATAATCCTAGAAGTCTTATGTGCACGTTAATTCAGCAAATATGACAGTAGTAATTTCATAGAATGATAGAGTTGGAAGGGGCCATGAAGGCCATTGTGTCCAACCACCAGCTGTTGCAGGACACCAGTTTACACCAGCCCACACAGATGGCTGTCCAGTCTCTTTTTGAATATCTCCATTGTGGGAGAACCCACCACCTCTCCAGGCAGCTGGTTCCTCTGTCGTATCGCTCTAGCAGTGAGGAAGTTTTTCCTGGTGTCCAGCCCGAATCTGGGTTGTTGCAGCTTGAATTTGTCAATCTTCTACCAGTTACTGTGTATGTATTGTGCTTACAGCAACAAAGAGGGTTCTCTCTCAGCAGTGGTTGCCACAATATGATTAAGAAGGGACATGAATAGACCACTTCCTCTTTTAGAAGAATCTAAGAAAATCCCTGCTGGATCAGACCAAAGGTCTATCTAGCCAGGCACTCTGTACACATGCAGGCAAAGCAGCTGCCCTCAGGATCCCTCCAGCAGGATGGGTACCAGAACTCCCCCTGCAAAACTCCTCAGCAACAGGTGTGTGCAGGGAGGCCACTTTTGATGAAGGAGGAAATGCATGGCCAGTAAGACTAGTAGCCATGAATGGCTTTCACCTCCAGAAATCTGTCCAATTCCCTTTGAAAGCTATCCAGATTGGTGGCCTTCACCACTTCCCATGGCAGCAAATTCCATAATTTAACTGTGTGAAGAAGCACTTTGATCTGCTCTGAACCTCCCATTCATCAGCTTTATGGGATGAACCAGGTCCAACTGTTATGGGGGAGGGAGAAAAATGTTTCCCTCTCTACTCTCGCTACACCAGGTGTTATTTTACGCCTCTCTCATGTCTCCCCTTCCTCTCCATTTTTCCAAGCCAGGTAGTCCCAGTTGTTACAGCTGCTCCTCACAAGGAAGCCGCTCCAGCCCTTTTCTGCACTTTTCCCTACTCAACAATATCCTTTCTCAGGTCAGGTGACCAGAATTGGACCCAACGTCCCAAGTGTGGTGGCACCCAAGAATTGGGTAAGGAGGGCAAGATCTCTTCTTTCCGGCCTTATTTTTCAGATTTTGCGAGGGCCTCTGCATGCTGGTGAGAGCATGTGGTTTCTCCTTGTGGCTTCTGTTGCTCTTCACTTGTATATGAAGTAAACATGTCAGGGGTGGCGGAAGTCACAGCCCACAAGAGGTTGGGCAAGTCCCTCACGTTGGTTCAATTGCTTCCTTCCTCCTAGGCCAGGATTTTCCAGTCATTGCACAATGGCAGGAAGGCAAACTGAATAGAAAAAATGGTTTCTTGGGGATGCCAACTTTCTTTCTTGAAGAGCTCCAGTGCATTTAGCAAGTGTGTAATATATGTCTATGAATGAGGATGGCCCAGGAGCCCTGTCAGACAGAAACAGAAAGAAACTTTGGATACCCAGCGAGCTGCTACTTAGGCTTGATGCTGAGCCACAGCATGACACAGAGGATGTTCTTCTTAAAAGAAGTCTGTGGCTGGCCCACAGTCAGCCAGTGAGCTCCATGACTGAGCATGGACCAGAACCCAGGTGGCCTGAGCCCCAGTCCCACACTCTTAACCACGACACCACTCTGGTTCTCTCATTAGTTGTTAGGTTAACAGCACAGATATCATGAAGCACCCTCTCATCCAGCCAACTGCAGGTAAAAAATTATGGCAGCATGAGCCATGGTAAATCTTGGATTAAATGACCCATGGTTTGCAGCTGCTGCTCCATGTGAATGCAGCCAGGAGTTGGAGTAGGAAATCCCTAGTTAATTTCTTGGTCAGCTCTTATATGTTGGCTACTTTTGGCCATGGGTGAACAAACTATATATATAGTGTGAGTGTGCACATGTGCGTGTGCACGCATGCATGCAGATGCCTACAAATGCACACACACAGACTCTCTGTCTTCAGATATTACTCTGCCAATGCATGGATATTGGATTGTATTTGATATTGAAATTGTATCGTTACTATATCTGTGTCCCAGGAGATGGGTGGGTCTGTGATCAAAGGACCGGTGGGTGTTGCTGCTGTTGTGTGTGCCACCAAGTCACCCCCGCCCTCTGGAAGCACTCTGCATGCGCTCTGAAATGCCCTGTCCCTGACAGCCCTGCTCCACTCTGCAAACTCAAGGCTGTGGCTGCCTTGACTGGGTCAATGCATCTCAATGGCCGTTATCCTCCTCCTCTGCCTTTGACTTCCCCAACCATGAAGGTCTTCTCCAGGGAGTCCGGCCTTCTCACGTGGTGTCCAAAGTGTGGCAGCCTCAGTTCTGTCATTTTTGTGTGCATGACTAATTCTGGCTTGATTTGGATTGGGACCCTCTTGTTTGTCTTTCTGTCAGTCCAGGATATTCATCAAGCAATGGGTGGAATCATTTTCTTCCTCTCACTTTTCTTTACTCTCTTGCTTATTCCCACAGTTGGAAACATAGAAATAGAGTAAGTCAGAAGGGGCCTCCTGGGCCATCTATTCTGGCCTCCGGCACAAGCCATCACCGTTCATGTAACCCCAACATGTGGTTGTCCAATATTTCCTTCAAAGCCCTCACTGATGTGGCTTCCCTCACCTCCCTTGAAAGCCCATTCCACATCCAAGTGGTCCTGACCATCAGGAAGAACTTCCTGACATCCAACTTGAAACCTGGTTTCTTGAGCTTTGCCTCATTGGACTGCCTCCTTTCCTCCACCACAGGGGAGGACAGGGCACAACCCTCTTTCATGTACAGTATTTTGCTATAAGATCCCCTCTGAGTCTCCTCTTCTCCAGGTTATACCCTTCTCACTGTGGAGTGGGGATGGAAGAGTTACAGCACAAGGTGGCAGCCTTGGATGAGGTTCTCGGTGAGAAGTGAAGCTGACGGAAACCACAATGCAATCTATAAGCACTGCTGGCATTGCAATGATTCTGGGTATGTTGCTTTAAGAGAGGTTGCAAGTTTCTGTGACTCCTCTCTTCATGAAAACTGAGCTGGGGGCAGTCTCCCCTCCCTGCAGGTCTTGGAGGTGAGGAAGCAGGACATGAAGCTGATCAAAAACAACTCCAGCCTTAAGTGTGAGCTCCAACTGTGCCATGCCAGGAGCTGAAAAGGGGCAATTCACGTTCTCACCCCTGTTGTCCAAGCAGACTGCGTGCACTGCACCCTCACTAAGTTGCATGCAGACGTTTACTTCCCCAGGAACAGGGGCTGCCCTACAATCGCTCATCTCCCAGTACTCACCAGAGCACGGCCCCAGCAGCAGAAGAGCTGTTGTCCATGGAGCCAGGAGGCACCCACTGGGCGGCCGAGCACCCTGCATGGCTCCCTCCATGGATTCTGTGGGTGAGCACTCCGCATGATCCTCCGGGGCTGGCTGAGCGGTGCTGAGAACCGGGACCAGAGGAAGTCAGAGCGGGGACCTCTTGAGGGGCGGGATTGGCTGAGAGGGTACTCGCCTTCCAATAGGAAAAAAGCTTGCTCGCAGTTGCCAGGCAGGTCTTGCCAAGCGGGTTTAGGTTCTGCAGAAGGGATCCTTCTGTGCTCGTTCCTCAGTGACTGTCACCAGCACCCTGGCATGGAGAGAAGGAGCCATCACTGAAGGAAAGAGGGTGCAGAGTTTGGACGGTGCATGAAGCCCAGCAGGGGAAGAGCTTCTGGTAAATTCTGTGCAAGATCTTAAACACAGGTGGCAGTACAGGAAGAAACTAGTCTAGGCAGAAAATGCATTTCAATTTGCACTGAAGGTGAAGACTTGGGCTAGTGGCTCAAAATGCAGACCTCCCCTGAATCCTGTCATTCAAGCAGGGATCTCTGGTTGGTAAATGACTCCTGACAACCTTCCTGGAAGCAAAGGGGGAGATCACTTCTTGTCCCCTCCCTGACAATTCAGTTGCATTTCTCAGTCTAGGGATGTTTTGCGGTGGGAATCCGACAGTGTGGTCTCGGCTCCCCATGAAGTTCTGTGAAAGTTAGGGATCTCTTTATAATGAGCCAGCTCTAGCCACTGAGATGAGAGAAGCAGAGATGCTTATCTCAAGGACAGACTCCCCAGTAGGCTGAGAATCACCAGGATGGACAGTTAGCAAAAGGGGCATGGAAAGGGGAATTTCTCAGAGACAGATGAGGCAGATATGGCTCTCGACCCCTCGATGTGGCATTCAGAGAGGAAGGTGACCTAATTAGAGGGTCGGTGTGCAGAAAGGAGGCAGGCTCATTTTCCAAAAGGCTCCTCTCAAAAGGATGTGGCCCAAACAGACTCATAAAGAGGAACACTTCCAGCACTTGAAATGAGGTCTACTTCTTGATCATTCCTCAAACCTGTTAAAAGCAGAAATTCTGTGATTTCTATAATTTTTTGTTGTTTTGCGTTGTCTTATTTATATGAACCATTATAAACTTTCCAGAGAGCTTTGGCTATTGGGCAGTATAGAAATGACAGAAATGGAATAAATTAAAGAAATTACTGTATAATAATTACCAAATACATTAAAGAAATTATCCAGCTCTCCCTACATTGGCAGAAGGGTGGGAGAAAGCCAATGACAGGATGGACTAAGCTCCCCAAGTCTGAGTCCCTTGAAATGATTTGGAAATGGGGTGTCATTTGATGGGACCAACCCCATCCCCCTTGTGCTCTCTTTAGGTCTGGCTCTGAATAAATGCAGCCGGTCACAGTGCAGACTCCTTTTGGCTGATTCCATTTTCTGGCTACAATGAATGAGTCATTCCCAAGCTGCTCACATGTTGAAAGTGTTGCGTGAGAAGGCGTGATATTGGGAGTGGTGCCAGCTGCTTTGTGGGCTCCCCAGAGGAACTTTCTGGCCTGACTCAGACATTATTTATAGGGTAAAAAGAGGAAAGGCCCCACTTTTGTAAGATTTTTCTGAAGCAGGTGGTGGGGGTGGGGGTGGGGGGATTCATCAGCTTCCTTGATAAATGCAGGAAAATTAGTTAAGAATTTTGGAGACTCCAAGTGGTTTTCCATATAAAGGAATTAGAGTTGGAAAATCCAACGAACTCGCCACATGGGACAGAAATGAAGACCTCTGCCACTACGTTCTGCAATGAAGCAAGCAGACCGGGACTCCCAGGGAAGGGGAGAATGCCGGCTTTGCTGTCTTGCCACCCTTTGCCCACCTAGCTTAGTCTCTCCGGCCAGCGTCCTTGCTGGCTTGTCAACCTCTCTGGTCCTGTGGCTGGTTGGACTGAGGCTCTGTTGAGAGAAGTCCTGGGGGTGCCAGTCCTGCAAAGAGGAGATAAACTCCCCCTGCAAACTTTTCCCCTTGGAATGGATTCCCAGCACACCTACCTTTGCCAGCCTGGAATGGGGTGATGATTCAAAGGGGGGACACCTAGGAAGTTTGCCCCTCTGGGGTGAGCTGTGTTGAGAGGGATGCAAGAGCAGGATCCATCCCTCTCACATCGTGGCTGATGTTGTGGTTTGCCCTGTGTATGTGCAGTGCAAGGAGTGATGGGAGCAGGGGCTCCTGATGGCAGGTCAATTTGTGTAGTGACAGGGACGGGGAGATACAGCATTGGGTGGTAAGGGAAGCATGACCCAGGGACTGAACAACAGCTGGGCTGTACTCCAGCCCTCCTCACAGCCGCAGGTTTGGTGGTTGCCCTCTTAGCCTGCCCTGGAGTCTCCAGATGCTGCATTGAAATGTCAGACTGATGCACCATAGGTCCCCTTTTGTCCATGAATTAATAGGAGATATGGCAATTGATCTGGGTCTATAACTGAGACCTGGATGAGAGAACAGGGAGGAGTTAGTCTCTCCCAGCTCGGCCCACTGGTACAGCTTCAAGATAGACAGGAGGACTGGAAGGGATTGCTGTGGTCTGTGAGAATTGTCTCCAACCCTTCCGGGCTTCTGCTCCTTCTGACACCCAGTCTAGAGTGTTTGCATCTTGTGCTGGCCCGTCTGTCCATCCCCTGACCCTGCAGTCTTCCTTCCTGAGCTGACAGAGATGTCTTGGCTCCAGTGTTGAGGTCCCCCAGGCTGTTGTCCTGGGGGATGTCATCACCCATGCCGTGGGTGAACTTGCTGGGACACATCAGGACTTCATGTTCTCCATAATGACCATGGGGCTGTCCCAACAAGTCATTGGCCCAACACATGCAGATGGCGCACTCTCAATTTGTTTGTTTTTTCAGCCAGACATGGGGATATTGCTTTCAGCACACTCTGGCTTTATGTCATGCAAAGCCAGGCCATTTCCTGCAGTGTGGCTTGTTTTTGGACAAGCCATCCTTCCAAGCCATCCTTCTAGAAATTGCTGGACCTGCAGTGAGTTGCTGTTATCTCAGTCTGGTCTACCAAGTTGTTTTCTTCAGAGTCAGTGTGTGTGCTAAATTCTTGCTTGTTTTACTGTAATGCTCAGTGTTGCAAAATCTTTTGTGCACATGGATTATCTGAGCCTCTCTCTTCACCATAAATGAGCCATTCCTTTCTGAAGATGTGTGTCTTCCTGGAGTTCAGCAGAAGTGCATCTGGCAACCCTTTCCTTGTTTCTTCTTCTTCTTCTTCTTCTTCTTCTTCATCATCATCTGATTATTACTGTACAGCCTCCAACCTGTCTCCAATGCTGAGTTGCTATCAAAGGTTGTCCACTTCGGGACTCAAAGGGTAAAATATAGATATGGCAGGAAGTGGGATAGACGATTCATGAAAACATCTGTGGAAGGAAACTCAGCATCTTCTTGGGAATAATAGAGAAGAAACCCTGAAGACAAGAGCAGCCCACTCAACCTAGACAACTACATTTGCCCCTGCAGGGGCTCTTTCCCCATGTGAGTCTTCCTTCTCACTCTCTATTCATCTCATCCAACCTTTCATGCATCCAAGATGAGCCCTTGTGTGCTTTCTCCCCAAATAATTTGACTGGAGTGGTAAAAGCTAGAAGGTTGTCATGACATGATGAGCCACCAGGGGAAGCTTAGCCCATCCTGTCATTGGCTTTCTCCCACCCTTCTGCCGACACAGGGAGAGCTGGATTGGTCATGCTTGCAGTAAAAATGTGGCAGCAACTTCAATTAAGGTCATTTCTTTAATTTATTTCATTTCTGTCATTTCTATACTGCCCAATAGCCAAACTCTTTGGAAAGTTTATAATAGTTCATATAAACAAGACAATGCAAAACAACGAACAATTCCAGCAATCACAGAATTCCTGCTTTTCAACAGGTTTGAGGAATGATCAAGAAGTAGACCTCATTTCAAGTGCTGGAAGTGTCCCTGCTTATGAGTCTGTTTGGGCCCCATCCTTTTGAGAGGGACCATTTGGAAAATGAACTAGCCTCCTTTCTGCACACCGACCCTCGAATTAGGTCACCTTCCTCTCTGAATGCCACATCGAGGGGTCGAGAGTCATATCCACCTCATCTGAAATTCCCCATTCCAGCCCCCTCCTGCTAACTATCCATCCTGGTGATTCTCAGCCTACGGAGGAGTCTGTCCTTGAGATAAGCATCTCTGCTTGTCTCATCTCAGTGGCTAGAGCTGGCCCACGTTCTGAGCTCTCCTCCTCCTCTGCAGTCCAGCTAGCAGACCTTGAGAATGTGTGCCAAGAACAACTGTCTTTCTCAGTCCCAGCAACAGAGATGATAAGAGCAGTCTGGATTGGAGCCAGTGGCTACTGGTGAGAACTCTGAATTGGTTCTTCTGACTATGCAGGTGTGGCTGCCACCAGTAAGCAACTTCATCACAGCTCATGGAGGCCCACAGTGAGTTCTGTTCCCTAATATCAGAAGATGCAGCAACCCATCATGGTGCCAACAAACCCTAGAACTAGCTATGTCTGGCCCAGAGCAAACCACACTCTGGAAAGCAACCTTGGTTTGCATGGCACTACCCACTGTGGTTTGCCCTGCAGTATGAACCTGGTTGATGTCTTTGTTTGCCATAGGAGATCAGAGGATCTGGGGCCAGAATCCTTCACTTTTGTCTTGCATTGGTTCCTTCATTGGCTCATTTCATTTTTATACTGTCCAATAGCTGAGACTTTCTGGGCTGTTAACAAGGTAAGAAAAGTAATCAAAACACTCAAGTTAAAATCAACACAACCACAATAGCTATTTCAATTGTAGTTGCATCAAGATAGAAGCATCGCAGCAGTCCAGAGTAAAATGCAACAATACAGAATGAAGTGAAATATGTTGCAATCTTAAAGACTTATGGACTCTCCCAAATTTTTAATCCTTTCCACCTCAAACAGTCTTACAACACTAAGGCCTTTCCTGTTTTTGCCCTGGAAAGTCTAGCTGAGTCAGGCCAGAAAGTTCCTCTGGGCTAACCACAGAAGGACTGGCATAACTGGAAACAGTTAGCACTGGGGATCTGCACTCCGATCCTTTCTCCTTCTCACAGCCGCTGTGCAAGAACTGCACCAGGAAGTCAGCCTTGGAGAGGGAGGAAAGGGGACCTAGGGGGGAGGGGAAGCTGCCCCCCTTTGGCTGTTGGGCTGAAATGCAGAGCAGAAAGGACAAGGTCACCACCGGTGTTCCTTCACTCTGCCCTGAGAATCAAGGAAGCCTTCGATAGAGATGCATCCTGAAAAGCCTGCAGCCAGATGAGCTGCTGCCCCACATTTTTGGCAGCCAAATCTGTACACAGTCCTGCCTGCATTGTTGCAGCATAGATGGACACAACAGGATCACTTTCATGCCTTTCCTAAGAAGCCCTACAATGGGATTGGTTATTTGCACAGTGGCGACATCCTGGGCTGAAAGTTTCACCATCCTGCTCCCAAGAGCTCTTTGTCCATCCTGGCCCCAAGAGCACTGCCAATTGTGGGCCACAACAGTAGAGCAGTCTTCCCCAAGCTGTTGCCCTCTGGATGTGATGGAAACATAGAAACAGAGCAAGTCAGAAGGGGCCTCCTGGGCCATCTAGTCTGACCCCCAGCTCCAGCCGGCTTCGCTCACGACATGCCTACCATGTGCATGTCCAGCCTATCCTTGAACACTCTCACCCATGGGGCCTCAACGACCTCCTGTGGAAGCCCATTCCATACCCTCGGGGTCCTAACCATCAGGAAGTCCTTCCTGGCATCCACCCCGAACTTGGTTCCCTGAGCTTTGCCCCACTGGAACACGCCCTGCCCTCCACTGCAGGGGAAAAAAGGTCGTGACCCAGGGACTGTATCTCACAACATTCTTGGCCCAGGTGTCATCAGAGTAAGACTGGAGGAACCCATGTTCTACTCTCCACTCAACCTTGTGGAACACTGAAAGACCTTGGGTCAGTCAGTTGCCTATTTCAGACTTGACAAAGGTCCACAATGATAAGGCCTTCCCAGCAAGGTGCCATCTGCCCCTCTCAACATGGGAGTTTTTGTGGTTTGTGGTAGCTTCCTACCTGGTGAGGAAGGATGATTGGATGGTTAAATAGCAGTCACATAACCTACTATACTCAAGGGTTCTCTGAGGGTTGTTTAACCCTGGAGCCCAGTAGGGACAAGATACCAAGCTAGAGGCACACCAGCTCCAAGGTTGAATATTCACAATGATGGAGGACATATGATTGGCTCTTCCAGGATTATTTATTTATTTATTTAGTTTTTCGATTTATATCCTGCCTTTTCCTACAAAGGGCTCAAGGCAGCTTACATCATTCTCCTCATCCATCTTATCCCCACAACAACAACCCTGTGAGGTAGGTTGGGCTGAGAGTCTGTGACTTACCCAAAGTCACTCAGCTGGCTCCATGGCCAAGCGGGATCTAGAACCCAGATCATCTGAGTCCCAGTCCCATGCTCTTAACCACTATGCTACACTGGGTCTCGATTCATTATTCCATGATGGACTGGTATGTCCTGGAACTATCCCACTGTCTCTCAGCCTCACTGAGAGTCCCACTGAGAGTACCCCCAGTTACCCTCTGGGAGCATTCTCCATTAAGGAAAATAATAATTTGTACTTTGCAAAATGAAGTTAGCCTACAGGAGAAAACAAGTGGCAGGAATGGCAATTGCAATAGCCCCTTTGATAGATTACTAATTCAATAAGCAATAAAAACATGGCAAGTCAATTTTCCCTTTCCCATTTTTTTTTTTTTTTGATGCCCAGGTGTACTCATTGCTTTGTGCACCTCCATGTCCATGGCCACCAGTGGCCAGGTCATAAGATAATGAGTAAAGCTGTATATGGTTTGCGTATATGTGAGTTAATGTGTACCATCTCTGGCAAGTGCTTCATATTTGCAGATCTCCCCAATCCATATGCTTGCAACCTCTCTCAGACACCATGCAAGAGTAGTGAGGCAGGTCTTCCCAGTGCAGAAGCCATGCTGATCCTTCATTTGAGTGGCCTGTCCTTCTATTAGGGGGATGGAGCTCAAGGGATTTTCTGCCCAGATGCTAAAACAACTACAGGGGCCTTGGCACCAAGCATCTTGATGGGGGTGGGGTGTGGATCTGTCACTCCATTTCAGGCATCCAAAGATCTTGGGTCAACCTTGCCTCTAGACTGTGAGAGATGTATCTGAAATGGGCAGTGAGGACAAGAAGGACCCTTGTCACCCTTGTTCCCTGGGAAGTTGTCAGATGTATCATAGAGAAATTTTCAGCCTTGCTGGAATAATTCAGCTGCCACCTGGATTCCAAAGGGGTAGGGTTAGGGTTGGGGTTAGGGTTAGTATTCTCAACCCAGAATCCTGTCCATGCTTGTTCTCCCCAAGTCAGGGTGGAGATAGCAACCCAGCAACTGCCAAAATGCAGTTTCCTATTGGTAGACCGGGGTTTCCTCTTAGCCAATCCATGCCCCTCGGGCACTTCCTCTTCTTCATGTCTCTCTCACTTGCCCCAGCCCCATTTGGCAGCTTGCCGAGAATCCCAACAAGAGTTTAACTACAGAAACGGACTGCTTGCAAAACACTATGAGAGCTGGTTGCATGCTCTGGGGTCGCTCCTGGCCTCTGTGGACCTCCATTCTTCTGCTACTGGGGGAATCCTGTGGTGAGTACCGGAGCGGGGGAGAAGCTCAGCACCCCTAATGCCAAGGAATCTACATTGGTGCCCAGCTTAATTAGAGCGGGGTGCATGTGGCACATTTCTGTATCAGGCACGCCGAAACATGTATGTTTCTCCTTGCTTGATTCTCTCGTGGCAGTGCAAACTGGGCAGCACAGGTCAGGAATGGAAAAATGAGGCAAGGTGGGGATGGAAGCTGCCTTTGGTTTGAAACACAGAAACATAGAAACAGAGTGAGTCAGAAGGGGCCTCCTGGACCATCTAGTCTGACCCCTGGCTCCAGTCGGCTCTGCTCATGACATGTCTACCATGTGCATGTCTAGCCTATCCTTGAACACCCTCACAGATGGGGCCTCAACCACCTCCTGTGGAAGACCATTCTGTACTCTTGGGTGTCCTAACTGTCAGGAAGTACTTCCTGTCATCCACTCTCAATCTTGGTTCCCTAAGCTTTGCTTTTGACTTTCGATTGGAAGAAATTTTCATCTGAGACATTTTGCTCTTTGAGCAGCCCCCCCACATCAAGGTACATGACATGTTGAAGGAATTTGTTTGCATATTATTGCAAAACCACCAGAACCCCCTCTCCCCCCACCAGCAGTTTGAATACAATAAGTGCACAGTGAATAATGAGCTATTTCCTGCCCTTCACCAGCAGCCTGTGCATCCTTTTGCTTTCTTGGCAGGCCTGTGCTTTATTTTTTATTTTTTTGTTTCTGAAGCATTCACGATGTTTTTCAAAATACAACTGCACAGTGTTATCCAGGTACTTTCCTTGGTGCTTCTTGACATGTCATGAAATCCCAAGGCCTCGTGATCGCCAGGAGAGCTTCAGGGGGTGGACGGGGAGAAACTTTAAAAGCAAAGCAGAGGAGAAAAACACAGAGGCAGTCCGGAGAATATACAGGATACAATGGCCTACAAGGAGAAAGCCTCGGACATGAAAGTAGCTAAATTTTACCAGAATTGGGTCACTAATAATACTCCTTTAAGTCCTGAGTATCAATTGGCTCCAGTGTCCAAGATGCAGCTTCAGGTCAAAATTGCATCAAAATAATTCAAACTTACAAGGGGGATGTTCAATTATGCTCCACAACTTTTCTGCAAAATATGATATAGCAATGAGAATGGTGCCACACCAATCATTATACATTTATCTTCTTATTGATACCAATAACATAACTTTCCATTCATTTATTGGTTTTTAATGTAACATTTTCATGCATGAAAAACTGATAAGCTCTAACATCTGCGAAAGGCATAGATTTTTTCTGGTTTAGCCAATGATGCAGATAAGTTGCATGTGTAATGCACCAATAATGAGGGGCCCAAATCTTGTCCCCATCCTCTATTTTGCATCCAAACTATAGGTGGTCTGCCTTTTTGACCACTGCCGTCATACTGCATTTTTGAGATGTAAATGCAACCTGGTCACAAATATAGCAGAACTTCTCTGCATTGTTTAAAAAGTTTCGAGGCATCTTGGCTTCTGAGGGAAAATATCATGCAACTGTTCCTTGGAAATGTTAGGCAATGACACTTTCACAAGCCACCAGATGTAACTGTATGATGCGTAGACCTGACCAAGAAAAATGTACCTTGCAATAAAAGAACAATAAATTACAGTTAGGTAATAATCTTTAGTCTCAGAGTGAAGATAAATTTAGGCACTTCCACGTGGTACCATTTTCATTGTTCTACCGTACTTTGTCGAGAAGTTACGAGGCATCATGATCATCAGACACACCCCTCTCTTGTAGGCAAATATACTTGCCTGGGTATATATCTTTATTGTTAAATATCTTGAAAACTTTAGCCAACCAGCACCTTTCTCACCTGTTCACTAATTCATCTAATCAACATACGCAAGAATTAGCACATTTTATCTTGGAGGTCGATAATTTCCCCAAAAATATTTTCTGACCATGTATGAACCATGTCATAGAACTTTCCCAGAAAGGGGTCCCCTTATTCTACAGTCCTTTTCTTTCTCTTGGAAATGTTTGAGATTTCTCTCAATAGCCTTTTTGAGAAGCAACAAGACCCAGATCTACAAAAACAAGGGGACCCGGTCTCAGAAATTTTGGTATACCAGATTTGCCCTTCTGTAGTTTCTCAGTGGGGAAGCCTGGTGGCAGAACAAGGTATTTTCTACCCATCTCTGAAATCCTCAATCTTTTCTGCACTGATTGTTTAATGGCAGTGAAAGTTTCCCTACTTAGCTTGCAGTTCAACCCTAGACTCTGCTGGGGAGGAGGAAAAAGGAGAACCTTTCACCCAGACATCAAGAAGGAAAGAAACATGCTAGCTCACCACTTCTGTTAAAGTGAAGTGCCACTTTTCATACATGACACCCTTGCTGGGTTGTCATATACCATACAGCACAAAAAGTGTTAGCAACACTGGGTCAATAACCCAGAGTTCCAAACCTCCTCCTGAAACCTGGATATAGTCATGACTGAGTTTATCCGGGTGTACTGGCATGGTAATTTAGCAAAAGATTAGTCTCTCTCTCTTGCTTTCTCTCATCCCCTGCATTCCAAAGACCACAAACCCCTGTCTTGGTTGATGTGCCATTATTTGCATGCATTGATCATTAACTCTCCAGGGAGTGTGACTAAAAACCTGGATTTCTGAACTATTGAGGGCAGCCACGGTGAGAACTTAGTGTGGATTTCTCATGCTACGGGTGTGCAACAGGGAGGGGATACTGAAACAAAGGCAGGCTCTGAACCAATTCCTTTGCAAAAATGTTGAGGTTCCCTGCTGCATGCTGCTGAACATGTGCAAAGTGCAGTCAGGGAAGCATTACTTTTGAAGGGCCGGGGCCCAGAGATGTGGGACTGGCCAAGGAATGGAGGCAGACATTCAGCAAAGGTGACGAAAATGCCCAAGGCATCAGAAGCCTCTTCTGAGGCTCCTTCTCAGCATTGTGCATGTTTTGATTGTTCTTTTTGTGTAACTGAAGAGCAGCAACAGAAGGGAGACAAAACCACAATGTGCTCAGAGAGAACAGAAATGCAGGTGGGCCTGCTTTTTCCATCTCCTCTTGCAGCTTGATTCTCACCAGTGAACTGGTGCCCCCTCTTCCTTCTTGGCATGAGAAGAACAAATGCAAAATAACGGGCAGAAGGCTGTCAAATTAACATTTTTTTTGCACACTTAACAAGCTCCCAAAGCTGTTAGGACTTTTTCATGGTCTAGAGTGATCAGGACATATTTGCAGAATTTAATTGGAACTTTTGGGTGTTGGCCTGTTGAATGATGGGGCAAAGGAATCTCTTCCTCCATAGGGGAGCGGAAGAATCACAGTAGGGTCCTTGGAGATGCTTTTCCCATCTTACCTTTGCCCACCTCTTTTCCCTTCCAGGCTTTGCTTCACATTCCCTGAACTTCCACCAGGTCATCTGGGACTTTGGCCAAGGGATTCCCACATTCCAGATTTCTGGATATATAGATAACGAGCCCTGGGGCCAGTATGAAAGCATCACCCAGAGGGTCTTGCCAAGGGGCCCCTGGATAAAAAAGGCAGAGGAGGACGACCCTACCTTTTGGGAGTGGAACACCGAGAGGGCAACAGGCATTGAGAAGAAGTTCAGAGGGGACTTGTTGCTGAGGAAACACATCATCCAGAGTGACCATGAGTAGAAGGTGAAAGAGGGAGGGATTCTTCTAGGCGCCCTCAATAAGATGGGGAGAGGCCGCCATTGTGTGTGCATGTGTGTGTAGTTGTTAGTGTTCCCCTCCTCAACATTCTAGGAATGGGGCCCTGGATGCGATGCCCAGACCCTGTTCTTTCTTCTAAGAACCTGGGGGGTGAAATGCGTGCTCCTGAGTCCCTGGCCAGGTAACAGGGGGTAGCTGATTGAATACAATTCACAAGGATCTCTTGGTTTGGCCCCAAATACATCCCAAGTCCCTTGCCTGCACCATCATAAATGTGGTTGCCTTAAGGTGCCCCATTCTGGGTCTCGACTCCCAGCTGAGCCATCAGTTGGTCTATAAAATATTCTAGACAAGCAACAAAACTCCCTGGGGTGCTAAGAGGAATTTGGCAGCAGAATTCAGCAGGGGAGGTCAAGGGGAAGGCCCCTGACATTTCTCCTTTTCACCCTTTCTCTTTTTCTTCCTTGTATCCCACAATCATAGAGTCAGAGGCCTTCCTTCAGGGAAGGCAGGAAAAAGCTCTGGTTGTTACACCATGACCAGCAAGGTAGTAATCAAAAGGGCAGTGAAGAATCAGGATTGAGAAGACTCCCCTGACCTGCCATCTCTGTGCAATGTTTGTTTCTTTCCTGGAGGTCCTGTTGTTGTGGTTATGGGGGACTTCCATTCCCTCAATATCTGTTGGGAGACAAATTCTCACAAACACGGTCCCCCCAAGAGATTCCTAAAATGCTGTGCCAAAAATGTCCTCCAACAGAAAGTAGAAGAAGGAAAAGCTATCCTTGGCTTCATTCCAACCAGAAAGGGAAGACTTAAATGGACAAAGTCACAGTTACAGGAACTCTGGGGAAAAGGGACCATGCCGTATTTGGATTCTTGATTCTAAAGACAGCAAAAGCCAAGTGTAGCTAAACATGTACCCCAAATATGTCATTTATTTATTTAAAACTTTCTATCCTGTCCCCTACAGAATGTCTTAGGGAAGTCAATTTGCATTGATAAGTGCCATGGCAATTGACTGCAAGGGAGAAGGATCTTGGAATTACTGTAGATCACAAGAGGAATATGAGTCAGCAATGAGATGTGGCCACATTAATAGAAGGATCACTTCCAAATCCTGTACTAGTTGCCCTTGGTTCAGCACTGGTTTGGTCTCATCTGGAGTCCTGTGTCTAGTTCTGGGCACCAGAGTTTGGAAAGGGTTCAGAGGAGGGCAACAAGGATGTTCAGGGGACTGGGAACAAAGCCCTGCGAGGAGGGATTGAAATAATTGGACATCTTTAGCCTGAAGAAGGGAAGACCGAAGGGGGATAGGATAGCCCCCTGCAAGTACTTGAAAGACTGCCACAAAGAGGAAGGCCAGGATCTCTTCTCCATCAGCCCAGAGTGCATGGCATGGAATAATGGGCTCAAGAACAGGAAGCCAGGTTCTGGCTAGATAGCAAGAAATGTTTTCTGACTGTTAGAGCAGGATGACAATGGAACCAACAATCTAGGAAAGCTGTGGGCTTTCCCACACTGGAGGCATTTAAGGTGCAGCTGGACTGCCACCAGAGAGGGATGGTTCACCTTGGAGTGCTGCAATGAACACAGGTGGTACCCAATGGCTGTCTTGCCCCTTCTGAGCCTCCTATGCTATGGTTCTCTGATACTTGGCTATTGGGAGAGGGATTCATTGAAGTTCACATTTGTACCAATGTGTGAGGCATCAGGTTTTGGGGATGGGGTTCCTTTGGATGCCCCAACTCAGCTTCCCTCACTCTGGCCCACTTTCACACTACACTAAGATCATCTCTCACCAAGGGCTCAGAGGGTTATTTGGAGCAGATACCACGATGTTCGATCTGATGAAGCAGCTCCAGACAATGTCCACATGCTGCAGAAACATAGTCCAGCCACATCTGTGCCAGAAACATCCACTGTTATTCAATAATCATTCAATAAAGCACCCAGCAGACACCCACAGTGAGTTGATCTTGGGTCACACATCAGGACCTTCTGGTCCTACTTCCACAAGGCTAGCAAATTCTACACGGGCATCTTCTTTGTGGCCATGAAGGACTTCTGTGCCATCACTCTTGATGCCAATTAGTTCCACCCTTCTCTTTGGTGATCAACTGGCCTTCCCAGCACTGTCGCTTTATCACAATAGTTTTGTACTCATGGGATGCAATTTTCCGCAATTGTACACCAATTTAGTCACAGAATTATAATAAAAACATTGGCCAAAATTGTATTTCCCCCAAAGGCTAAAGTATGAAAAGATATATTCTTCAAGGGTGATTTTGGTGAGATTTGCACCCTTTGCTGGGCATGAACTTGGGCAGATGTGAACATGCTTGATGTGTTGGAATGCACTCGTATTTGCAGAAATGCAGATTCTGTCAAGGAGCAGATTAGGAACAAAGGAATTAGGAACAAGCTGTCCATGAGTGTTGGTCCCTCTATGTGGGTCTGCCTGACCTTTTGCCGTTTTGCCTACCTTTCAGGCTTTCTCATCTGGCAGGAGAGTTCTGGCTGTGGACAGGGCGAGAATGGGAGCAGCAGAGCCTTTGCCCGGTATGGCTACAACGGGAGGGATTTCCTCAGCTTGGACTTAAAGACCCTCACCTGGATAGTGGCCTATGAGGCTGCTGAAGTGATCAAGAAGGAGTGGGAGGTGGACACGGCATATTCCCAGGCTAAGAAGGCCAGACTAGAAAGCAACTGCTTTCCGTGGTTGCAGAAACTCCTGAAATACAAGGAAGAAGCGTTGCAGAAAGGTGAAAATCACAACTGGGATTGGGAAATAGTGGTTTGTGTCTACACAAATGTTACCCACAGTGATGCTGAAGTTGCTTGCCTGTTCCTGGTCCCCTATTCATGCAACATTTTGAAAGAGAGCTGAAGTGGTGAAAGGAATAAGGGCAGAATATTTAAATGTTCCTAAACCCAAAAGGAAGCTCAGGGCAACCTCTTATCAGAGATCACCCTAATTTGTCACTTGGAAGACAAAGAATATTTATATCTAGACAACATCAGTACGTGCCATGCACATCAATGTGTAATGATTTCTAACAAAGGTGACAAAAAAGGAACAGGATTTTTTTCACTTTTGCATTAAAAAAACACATTTGAAGGGATTCTGCCCCTTCTCCCTCAGTGAATTTGCTCACATCCTTCCTGTTTTAGAAAATAAGCAGGGTGATTGACGCAGCACTCAGACCACAAGAACAAAGCAAAGGATGATGGGTAGGTTGCTAGGAAGCCATGGGTAGTAGAGTTGAGTTCAGATGTGTGGAACAGCCCGTTTTTGATGCCATGCTTTTCTTGCAACTCTATGGTATTGTTCATGGAAAATGGAAAATGGATCTTATTGTTCAGATGTCACGATAGACAATCATGAGAAGCAGAAGATATATAGCAGACTTGTGTTTCTGACGATGGTTTTTTGGTGTGAAACAAGCCATGGTGATATAACAAGGCTGGGTCCAGACAACACAACAAACCAGCCCTGGTAAAACAACAACACCAGACAATTGTTTGTCCTGACATGTGAGCCCAGGAACAGAATGGGCTGCTTGACAATAGTATATACCTTTAATAGAAACTATCATGGGGATGGGGGAGGATTTTAGAAAGAACCTCTGGTTCATTCCCTGATGAACTCCCAAGTTCTACTGCTAATGTTGCTTCTTCTCCATCTAAAAGCCACTGCTGTCCTTTCTACAGTGTCCCCAGCAGTGAAGATATCTTTTAAGAGGCATGAGGATGGCCTAAAGACCCTCACCTGTCATGCCCATGGCTTCTACCCCAAGGAGATCGATGCCACCTGGAGGAAGGATGGAAAATTCTTGGAGCAGAACTTCAGTGGGGTTGTCAGTCCCAACTCAGATGGGACCTTCTACACTTGCATCAGCATCAACGTTGACCCCAAGGACGGGGGCAGCTACCAATGCCATGTGCAACATGCCAGCCTTACGGAGCCGCTCGTCACATCCTGGCAGAAGCTGAGTGAGAGACTGGGGGGCTGGAGGCAGCTGGGTCCTGGGTGTGCTTGGGGTGGAACCTGGGAAGTGAAGGAGAAGCGATTCAAGCGGGGGCCTCGCAGGACCCAGGAGCCAAGAGGAATCTGTGGGTGCTTCTCAGCTCAGAATAAGTAGCCTATCCCTGGGTAGAATTGGACTCTACTTCCCATTGGTAGGCTCCCACATCTCTCTGCAGGGGCAGCAGTGAACGGTCTTGGCTTTGAGTTCCATAAATCATCCTGCAAAAGCCCCTCGTCCCACAGATGTATAGCCAAGTTCCTCAAAAAACCCACCTCCCTCAGCTTGCAGACACTTGCAAACCCCCCAGGTTTGAGTGCCTCGTAAATTAATGTACAGATCACCTTAAACAGAGGCTAAGGCAGTGCCAGGATTGGACCAGCCTTGACAATGTGACCTCCTGCACCTCTCTGGTTTCCTGATCCCTTCTGTATTCAGTTAGTTAGCTGGTTGGTTGAAGTTGGCCAGCTACAGGGAAGCCTGGCTCCTTCTCCTCTTCTGCATGGACAGAACGTGAAATGAAACAACGAAAGAAAACATTCTGTGTGTCCCTCTTGTTCTCTTTCCCATTTCAGACTCACCAGTGAACCTGGTCGGAGTCATCCTTGGGGTTGTGGCTTCTGTACTCGTTCTGGCCGGCACCATATTTTTCGTCAGTAAGTAGGGGTGCTGGGGTCAAGTGGCACTGGGAAGAGGCACCAGGCTGGTCCACAAATGAGACAGTTGCTTTCTGAGACCAGGAGAAGAGACTCAGTGTGAACCGTGTAGAGCGGGAGCTGAAAATGTTCCACAACTTTGGTATCTAAAGTAGGATTTGGCTGACCCCTGTTGGAATCCATCTCTCCAGCATCTGTGTGACCCGGGCCTGCAAAGTGAGCCAGGCAAGGCGAAGACTATGGCCACTCTTGGAGCTCTGGCTGCATCTGCAGGAAGGGGGCACTGTGAGCAGTCCTGCCAGGAGCCACTCCTGTGGAGCAGCCTTCTTCACCACCTGGTGCCTCTGGCGGTGGCAGCACCCACAATGAAAGAGCAGCATTGCAAACAGCAGTGTGTGGCACAGAAGAGGGGTGTTCCTAGTGACTCCAGGACCAGTTTCCACTCCTGATGGAGCCACTGCTTGCTCAGTGCAGGGGCTCGCTTTATGGGGAGCCCCCTGTGAGCAATGGGCACATTTGCCAGGAACTCAGATTCAGTGTCAGGGTCTGGGCCAGAACCAAATCCAGCCCCACAGTCCTTGCAGGATCAATTCCACCTTGTTGGGGCTCTCAGCTACCAGCTGGGAGTCCTGGGGGAAATGCTCGTAAAGGACAAGCTCTTCCCTGCAAATCTGACCTCAGCAGGCAGGTCCTCTGTTTTCTGCAGTGCCTGCTCTGGTCCCTACTGCATTTCTTGTACCTTGCTGTGTGTGCTGCCTTGCCATGCTGCCTCAGCATCACAGGTCCCTCTGTTTGCTGCTGTGCCAGCATCCTGCCTGACCTGTACCCTGCCTCACTGTTCGGATAGTGCCTTGTTTGCCTGCATCCTGCCTGGCCTTTGCCGTGTCTCCTGCTCCTTGCTGTGTATGTTGCCTTGCCATGCTGCCTCAGCATCACAGGTCCCTCTGTTTGCTGTGGTGTCTGCATCCTGCCTGACCCTTGCCGTGTCTCTTGCACTTCGTTGTGCATCCTGCCGTAAATCTGCCTCAAGCACCTATATATCTGTTTTTCTTCCTCTCCTTGCCCCTCAGATATGTCCTTCTCGTTCTCATGCTCAGCCTCTGCCATGGCTGTGACTTGGTCTTGCCATGAACCATTGCCTTTGCCATTGAGCTTCACCACTGGACTTCAAACCCTGTCCCACCTTTGGTTCTGTTGCCCCATCCTAGTGCCTCTGTCTTGTCTCTGCCCTACCCCTGGACCCAACATAGCAGGCCAGAGTCCAGGGAGCCAAGCCTGAGGATTGTCACAGATTCCCATCCCCAAACAGATTCCCTGATCTAAAGACCAAACAGAATATCTCCAACTGCAGATGGATCATTTGAGGTGGAATGATTGCATGGCATTAATGGGGCTTTTTTGGAGAGACCTACAGGAACCCCTAAAAATCTCTAGTTTCATATTTAGGAAGACCCCATATTTATACTACAGTAGGGGGCTTCTACTCCCTTTAGAAGATCAGGTCCACAGTCTGGATTCTCTCCTCAATCCAACTTTTTGAGAGGTCCAATTGACTTCATCAGTGTGGAACACTTCCCCATACTTCTGGAAGCCCTCTGCACAGGATCCCAGCCCCATATGGTATAAATCCGTTGGGAGTCAGTTGAGTCATCATTCAGTCAATGGGATGTCTGTTGGATTTCCACTCTTGTCATCGAGTCTCACAACCATTTTTACCCACTCAAACTGCATCTTCTGCAGTTTGCAGCCCAAAGGTGAACCATCTTGGTGGAGTGGAGCCAAGACTCACTGCTTTGGCTTTTCCAGTGCAGGGAAGGAGATTGTCATCCCCCAGGGAAGGCTGAGGGCCAGAAGGCTTCTCTGCCTGAGACCTTCAACTCATTGCTTTCTGAGAGCTTCTTCTGCTTCCTTTTTGGGAGTATTTGAGTTCTCTCTGCTTACTGTACGTTCCTAAGTGTGCTGTTATATGATACAAGGTCTGGGACAGAATTGCAAAATTACACCCAACCTCTGTAGCTTATACTGGCACCCTCTATGAACATGGCCGTTTCCTCATGCAAAAAAGGCAGGATGTCTCAGCAGGGCCTTGGAGGAGGAAGAGGAGGTTGGGAAAAGGCTCCACAAATATTCTTGTGTGATGGATAAGAGGTGCACCAAAATGCCTTGCATTGAGAAACTCTGAGTGCTCAGCCTCACTGCCAGGGCAGAGGGTGGTGGAGCTTTGGAGATGTCTTTCAACTGTCCTTTCCTGGTTCTGTCTCTGCAGGGAAATGCCAGGCCGGCTGCAAAGCACCCTCAAGTGTGTGACTTCCTTCTGGACCAAATTCTCTGACAGGTGACCAGTTTTGGAGGCAGGTGGCATCATTGTCAGTTCAAAAGTGATCAAGTGTGTGCGTTCATGCATGCATGCATGAGGGAGAGGGAGAGGGAGAGAACATCAGCTCCTCCCTATTCTCCAAGCCAAAGCAACTGATTCCATCTTGCTCCTCTCCTTGCAGCAAGTGACTAAGCACCGCACTCAGATTGTTCAGGCAGGAATCCAAGCAAGGTGATCCAATCCCAATTTGCAAGATGTCTGCACCTGGTGGATCCTACTGGGGAAGAAGCACAAGTTCCTCAGGTTGCAAGCCTCCTCAGGCTTGCAGTGGAAGCACACCTGGAAGCAAGTCTCTGCCCTCTGAGTTCAAGTGGAAGCACCTGGACCTTGTGCTCCTCCATTGCAGGCAGCAGCTAGTCCCGGAGATGACAAATCATGCCTGGTCCTTCTCAGTCATGCTTCATTGCAATGAGTCCATAACATAAGTATCCGGAAGTGGTGGAAGTGGTGCCTTGGACTACCAGTTAGAGATTGCTATTATTACATCACTGTTACATTCTGTCTTTCTTCCTCTTGCAAGGGACTTGGGGTGGCGTCCTCTCCATTTTAGCCTCACAACAACATCCTTGTGAGGTAGGTGAGGGTCAGTGACTATCCCAAGGCCACCCAGCAGGTTTCATGGCTGTATAGGGCCAAGAACCTGGATGTTTCATTTGGGGGTGTCTGGGCTCATCACAAGATCCAAGTGGATTAAGGATCATGGAAAGCCCTAGAGGTCCCTTCAAGGAAGTGAGGAACCTGGCCAGAGATGGGTGGGTGGGTCACGATGTGGAAGGAGGGGAACTGGCCAAAAATTTCCCAAGAAAGAGCCAAATGTGAAGCCAAAAATGACTGAGTGTTTGTTGTTATTCCATAGCATGTGATCAAGTAACACAATTGATTTACCATATAATCAGTGTATACACCAATAGATGAGTATTAGAGGATAAAGGCCATGGGTTTCTCTGTATGAGTTTTCTTGAGGTGGCTGAGAATGGTTAGTGGTTGGACTGTTCATGCCAGAGCTCAATTGCAGCAGGAGGAGCTGAAGCACAGAGATCAAGTGTTCAAACCTGTGCTGGTCAAATGACAAACAAGGTTGGGAAGGCCTCCAATAACCAGCAAAAGGGGTGAAACTAGAATGGAAGAATGGAAGTAAGCCATGGCAGTGAATAACCTGCCCCTGTGGTGCAGAAGTGCTTGGGAGCTGTACTAAAGTGGGAGTCGAATGAACCTACGTGTGTCCTAATGGAATCTCATTGGAAGTCCAAATCATGTCAAAGTTGCTCATGAAAAATGTTCATATGGTTCTATGCAGTAGTCCACATTTCCTTTCTGTTAGCTTGTGTGTGTGTGTGTGTGGGGGGGTACATGTTCCTTTGGATGACTGTGCATGTGCTGTTGCAGCAATGACAAATCCCCATGTACAGTCAAACCGTGGAATCTGCTCCTGCAGGTAGTGTTGGCCACCCATTTGGATGGTGTCAAAGGCGGATAGGGAAAATTCATGAAGGAGGAGGAAGCCACCCATGGCTACTAGCCTAGTTGGCCATGTGCTCTCTCCGTTACCAGAGGAGGCATGCCTGTACACAACACTTGCTGAGGAGCTTGAGCAGGGGGAGGTCTTGGACCCATTGTGTCGGAGGGATCCGGAGGGCAGGTGGTCTGCAATCATGTCCACAGAGTGCTGGACTAGATGGACCCTTGGACTGACTCAGCATGGCTCTTCTTCTCTTCTCAGGATCTTATGTTCCTGATTTCCTGACTGGGGGCATCTCTGTGTAGCGCATGAGTTTGTCCCTGGAAGTCATTTGGATCCAGGCACAGAGCCATAATGTCTTATCCCTATATGTTGTATGCCTGGGTTTTGGAAACATGCTTTCTAGAAGTGGTGCTGGTGCTGGACCCTTGTCCGGCAGAGTTCCTCACGGGAGACAATTATCAATAGGCTGACACCAGAAGAAATGATCCTTCTGACACACAGTAGCCTGTCTACTTGCTTGGACAGTTTCTGAGCCGTTTTACTTCAGGCCAACCCACCTCCTTCAAACTCCAACACAAAAATAAAACAGTTTTTGTGGTTTTCATTCCAAAATCCCAGGAAAACAGAACTTCACAAAACCCTTCTGTGACCTCAGTAATCGTTTCTGGATAGAAGGATCCTCATTAGCCAGAGTGGGTGAAAGTAGCCAGGTGTAGGTAGAGGACGGTGCCCAACCATTCCTTCATATGGCTCAGGAATTGCAGCCCTGCCATGAAACAGGGCAAGAAGGACAGCTGGGAGCCATCTGAGATGGGTGCAAGGAAAATGCCCCTGCCCCTTGAGTACCGCTAGGAAGTCAGATCTGGAGGGAGTAACATGAAATCCATCATTGCAGAAGGATCTACATATCAACAAAGAGAGAAGGAGGGTGTACAAAAGAGTTGTAGCCCAAAGAATTGCCAAGACCCCACTGAGGAGGTTGACGATTCCTAAACTCATCTTGGGAAACAGTCAAAATCTGCTACTGAGGCTTGGACAATCTTGGCCAAATGCACTTCCAAGACTTAAAAATTCCATGGGCATGTTTCTAGAAAGAAATCATTCAATCGTGGTTCAGAGGAAGGTCTTTCATTGGTGAATGTCAGACCGAGCTCAGCTTTCCCTTGCTGCCAAGTTCAGGTGGTGGTGCCCCTGAAGGGTCCTCGCAAAGCCATTTTCCCCCAGCGGCACCCTTCGCATGGAGAGCGACACCAAAATCAGGAGGTTACAGAGCTGATGAAGAATCTTCCCTGAGAATCCCAAAGGAAGCCCCAACATGGTGATTTGTTCTGATCATTCCCTCCAAAGCTCAAAGGGTTTCCCCAGAGCTCCTGCTTGAATTCCCTGGTGTAAAGACCCAGTTAGCTAGGGGCTGAAGGTGAACTCTTGCGTTAGCACAGGGAAGGACTGGCTCACAAATATGTTGTCCCACTGGGAGCCTGGGAGGGGGTTGAGAGCAGCTGACGAAGATCCTGTTTGCTTGGGCGTATCCTCACCTCTTTAAAACAGGAAGCTTTGCTTGTCTGGGCTCCATCTGTCCAGGAAAGGGACTTAAGCCTTGGTCTTGCTTTGCCTGTTCCTGTTGCTCTCCTAGTGAGCTGAGAGCAGAAGCACAAGGTGGAGGTTGTCCTAGGATGCTGCTTCTGTGCTTACTGATTCTGTTATCTTCATCTACCTGTGGGATGCGTGAGGTCAAACGCCCCTTGACGTGGCAAAGGAACGAAGTTTCCCCATTTAACTATTACAAGCCAGGCGACCTCCTCATAGGAGGGGTCATCTCTACTGGACATATTGTATATTACCCATTCACTTTCTATGAGCCTCCCTCTTTCAAATATAGCTGGTGAGTCATCAGGTGTGTGATGGAGTCACAGTTCTTCCCTTCAGTGCAGATTTCCTGAGCTCCAGCCTCCCTCATTGGAGCTCTGAGACCCTGAAGGAGGCTACCTCAGGAACTGGGGGCGGGGGGAGGGGTGCCATTCTCCTGGAGGTCTTTCAGCACAATGCCAAGCCTCAGTGCTCCTCAACCTGAATCTGCCATGGTTGGTTTTGTTCTGAGTCTCTCGATGAAAAGACTCTCTTTCGGTTGCAGCTCTTCTGCAGTCCATTGAGACCACTCCATTGCAAATGTCTGCAATTTGTCTGATCCTCCAAAGTTTTAAAAGAATGAACCTACTGAATTTCTGTCCTCACTAACTCAACTACATGGATCGATAACAGAGTTAAGTCCATTTCTGCAATCGGTAGATGCAGTCTGAGCAGACACGGGGAGCCTTATTCCAGCTGCCACCCTGGAAGTCCCCCTGCAATTCAGTGCACCTTTCCCCACTCTCCTGGACAGCACAATGCCTTCCAGGGGGCACCTTTTTGGGGTTCTGGGGTAGGGTGGAGTGAGGAACAACCCATACTTTGCCTTGATTGCGCAAAAACTTGGCCTGCTGGGAGAATCTTTGAGGCAGCCCTCCCCTCCCCACTCCTTCCCTCTAGGAGTTTCAGAACTGCAAGTTCAGACTGCTATGGCCATCACTTGGGATCGCACAATTGCTTTTTGCTTTTTAGACACACCAGTTCTGTGACAGTGGTCTAAAACTGACATGTTCTTCCTTTGCTGTCATGTCATCTCCAACTGACTGTGACCATATGAATGAACACCTTCCAGACGGTCCTGTCTGTTCAGCCCCCCAACTTCTCATTCTGGCTTCTAGGACCTGCTCCTGCTTCATTTGCTCTGAGACACACTTGTTTGGCTTTGTATGAGTCCAGGGCCTTTGCCAAGCCCTCCACCAGTACCATGTTTCGAGCACATCCCATCAAGCATCTTCTTGGTCCAGGTGTCAAATCTGTTCGTTATTGCTGAATATACAGTAGAAGAGCGGGGATGTTTTCATCAGTGGTCTCCAGTGAAATACCCCCTCACCTTGTTAGGGCATGCATCCAAGGGAGAAAATTCAGGCAAAGGGATGCAAAATGACAGCTGTCAAATCAACTGAGCAGTGCAGCAAGCTCAGAAAAAGTGCCAGGGAAATACACTTGGAAACGTCAGAGCCGGGCTGCATGATGCCAGCTCAGCTATTGGATGGGGATTCCAAGAGCGCATTGAACCACATGCTCCTTTTGACATTTGCCTAGAGAGGACAAGAGAAACGCTGCTGATGACCTTTTCCTTTGCCTTTCCCCCTCAAGCTGGAGCCCGTCTTTTCCTGTATTTCAGCCACAGTTTTGCCAAATGTGCTGGTGTAAGATGGGGTTCCTTCCTGGCATTTTCCCATTTCCTTTTCCCATCGCAGGCTCTGGCTGGCTTGTGCAGAGTGCAAAGCACCCTCCCCACCAGAGACAGGCAGAGACCACAAAGCATGCATTGCTTCCACTGCTTCTGGCTTTGGGTCTGGCTGAGTGCAGGCAGGAGTAAAGTTCGAAAGAGTTCAGCAGGGATTTCGATGGCCTGGAAAGACTCGTGTGCTCAGAGAGGCAACCTCTGGACATTTTGGTGTCACCTCTGTTTTCTGCAGGCTACGCTCTTCCCTGCCCTGGTACTTCTTCTTCTTCCTCTTTGCCATTCAGGACATCAACCGGAACCCTAGCATCTTGTCCAACGTCACCCTGGGCTACAGTCTCTATGACAATTATTTTGATGTGAGCATAACTTGTGAGGCCCTGCTCGATCTGCTTTCTACTGGGCAGGCATTTGTGCCAAACTACAGATGCGGGAGAAAGACCAAGCTGCTGGCTGCTCTTGAAGGGGCAAACTCAGAGCAGTCCATGTACATTTCTTCAATGTTGAGCATCTACAAAATCCCACAGGTGGGCTGGAATTTGAAGGGTGAGTCAAGCACTGCTTAGACTTCTTTCCAAAGAAATCATAAAATTTTCCCTAGAACTTTACTGACTACTTCTCCCTTTCATAAAAAATCAGGGTTAAATGGGCATATAGGTATTTGTTAGGATGGTTGATTTGGCTTTTCCCCAGATATGAGGAGCTAACAGCATCACAGCAAAATACCATACAATCCTTGAGATTTGGGGGAATGCGGAACATCTGTACAAGGAATTTCTGGGACTCCAGGGCAGAACCTGTGCATGTAATAGCAGGCCTAGGTTTATTCCCATGCATAGGTTTGCAGATAGAAAATTCATGGACACCAGTGTGTGTGTGGGTTGTGGGGGGGAAATCTCCCACTTCTTCTCAATGCTTGACTGCCTTTCAGGATCAAGCAGTCTCCCATTCATTAGAAAATGAAGTGGAAGCTGCTCTAAAAGTGCTTGCACTATGCAAAGCCTCCCAAGGAGGTTGTAACCCTCCGGACAGCCAGTTAACAAGCAGGATACATCCACCTAGCCAAGCAGCTGTCCTGTTCTGGGCTTCCTAGCAGGATGAATGAGAAAACTATCAAGGAAACCTCTGTGGGACATTGGAATACTCAAGATTGCACACGGAGAGCATAAGTCTGTGTTGGGATGATGTGGTGGGAAGAGATGACCATGAAAAAGAATGTCTGTGGCTTCTCTTGTCATGCAACCCACCCAGTAGTTTTATACCACATAGAAGGAAATGGAATTGTTGACAGGGGGAATAAACATGTTAGCTTTGGCAGGGAAATTGGTGCACTCTTTCTCTCTTCCTTCTCTTAATAGATCATGTACGGTTCTGTTTCTCAAGTTCTGGCAGATAAAAGCCGGTTCCCTTTTCTCTATTGGGCAGTTCCCAAAGGAGGAACCATCTACCTGGAGATGGCCCAGCTGCTCCTGCATTTCAGGTGGACACTGGTTGCCCTCTTTGCTCCAAACAGTGAGAATGGAGAGACCTTCATAAAGACTTTCAGGCCTGTCCTCCTCCAAAATGGTGTTTGCCCAGTTACCACAATTACCCTCTCAGGACTGACTAGGAGCACAGCAGAAATGCTTGTTGCTCCATTACAGAAATGGAGACAAGTCAATGTCTTTGTGAGCTTCACAGATACTGATTCCTCAATATTGTCAGTTCTTTTCATCCAATTTACAGTTGACCATTTCATAAAACCCACTGCAGGGAAAATCTGGATCTTAACAGCTTCAAGGGATTTCACATTGCAGTTGATGGATCCTGGGTGAACTTCCCAAAACATCCATGGCATATTTTCCTTTCCAGTCCACACAGTTAAGACTGTGAATTTCCCTGAACTAGAACTCTTTTTGTACTCTATGGCAGAGCTTACAAATAAGGCATTCAAGTGTTCCCACTCCAAGTATGAACATTCTGTGAAACTCTGGCTCAGATGCAGGGAGAATGAGAAACTGGAGGCTGTGCCCCAGGAGAACATGGACAGGATCCTGTCTCAGGATGGCTACCTCATCTACAGCATCATCCAGGTTGTGGCCCAAGCCATGGATGCTGCTTATTCCTCCAGATCCAGGAGGAAGGTGGTGGATGATGGAGAGAGGATGAACACTCTTAGGATACAGCCGTGGCAGGTATTCACTGTTTGATGACCAATATCCAGGCTGAATCTACTGTACAATCAACCATGCAATTCATGATTGTTCCTTCGGATTTTGCATATGAGGGTTGCTAAACAGAGCAGTTGGGTGAAATGTTGTGTGGTTCTAGAGCAAACCCAGTTGCCTGTGTCCCTGTGCTAGTCCCTTTTTTGAAGGCCTTGACTTGAGAGGACACCACCAATCTAGTCACCAGGTGCATGCGGTGGCCACTTTCCTATTCTCCAACAAGGAAGAGAGCCTCCCATCCCACCATTTGTGTGGGAGTGAAGTGAAGTGGTCATTCCTTTAAACCACTCTGATTCTGACAGGTTGGCTCTTTGAAGATCAAAGTGATCGCACAGTATCAGCTCTTTCACTCTTTCCATTTGCATTGGGAATTGTCCAGGATAGATCTTCTCCTCTTTGATGTTTTCTCTCTGTGTGGGTGCAGATCAGGACAAAACCTACCAGCTTGACTGGTTTTGTAGCCCATTTTAAATCTATTCCTTCCCTCATCTCTGCTCAGTTTACTTTCCCATAGAATTAGAGACTGCCTCATCCTCAGAGATTCTCTCTCGCTTATCCCTGGGTCCTTGGCCATTCAGCTTTACATCCTGCCTCTTATTCTGAATTCATTGAGCCCAGTTAGATGAGCCTTGGCCATTAGCCCATCAGTCATGACCTGCCATCCTGCTCCTTCAGCTCATGCTTCCCCCTTCATCTGGCAGGTCATGGACCCTCTTCCGGGAGAAGACTGAGCTGAAGTAGGAATGGAGCACTTCTGCCTGCTCTTTGTCACCTACCATTTTGCCATGCACATTGAGCAACTGATTCCCCATTTCTTTCCTCTCCCTTTTACTATGAATCTTGGAACGTGAATCGACACACATGTACATCCCAAGAAATTCAGTCTGACTTTCTCCAGCTGCACACATGTAGGACTGCAGCATTTAATAATTAACAATCTGTAATCTCTTAAAGGTGCTCATTAAATTATGTCATTGACAATCTCCAATCTGCTGATGGTGCTGATTGGTGTGATGTGAAGCGATGCTCTGACTTTGCCTCAGCAGGCAGCCAGGACAAGCTAGAAATTCACTCACAAGTGCAAACTCTTGGTTTATCTAGAAACTTCGTGATAAAATGGGTGGCAGGTGCTTGGCAATGAAGTCTGATCCAAATGTAACACAGACACAAAACACCCATGCACACATGCATGAGAAAGGGGGGGGGGAGAGGGGGGTACCCTAACTACTGTAGAGAGATTGAAGCTGGAAATGGGCAGGAGTGAGATGTCCACTTCAGTGTCCTCTTTTCTCAATCCTGGTGTTCCCTCTGCTGTTCTAGCTTCACCCTTTTCTGGAGAGCTCCCAGTTTTGCAACACTTCCATGATCAGAGTGCATTTGAATGAGAACGGGGAGCTGGCAGTAGATGCTGACATCGTGAACTGGGTGGTGTTTACCAATCTGACTGCTGTTCCAGTGAAATTTGGGAGCATAGAACGACAGGGATCCACAGATCACAAGATCTCCATTAATGAGGATGCCATTGTGTGGCCCAAGTGGCTTAAAAAGGCAAGGAAGAGCATTCATTTGGTTTCCTCCACTTTTCATCTCATACGCAGGACTAAGAGTACCAACCTTTGGGTTGGAGTGCTTTTGATTGGCTTCCAATTCTGGGTGACACCTGCCTTGCAACACTGGAGAGAGAGGTGGGTCTTGCCTCATTTCTATCACCCAGAGGAGCCCCAGAAATACTGCCTTGAATCATTGTCTGGGGATTACTCAGTACTTCATTTGATTCCAGCACACCAAGAGACTCTCAGTGCTTTACAGGCTACCCATGGACCAGTCCATACCCCAGTAAGCTTAGTGATTAAAAACAGATTGGATAAGAAAGAGAAGCAGAAGTTGCTTCAATGCCATGCCTTTAGGCTTTGCTACAGACTCAAATTTAAGACAAGTTAAAGCTGCTGCTGTTGGACCCCTGGGCCCTTTGCATTTCCTCATTTCCTTTACCTGAGAACTTTGCCTGGTCACCTTTCCTCATGCATCTTGTCTTTCCGTTTAGACCCTGCCACCTTCCAGGTGTGTGGAGAGTTGCCAACCCGGATTCTCCAAGCAGGTTCGGGAAGGAGAGCCAGTGTGTTGCTACTCTTGTGCTCCCTGTGCAGAGGGCTCCATCTCCACTCAGGAAGGTGAGTGGCTCTGGGGGAAGAGCAGCTCTTGGAGAAAAGGGCACAGTTGCACTCCAGCATTTCCTGCAGGGGTGGTGCCAAGGAGATGCCTGAGCCTGGATTCTTTCCTGGAAGAGCCATAATGGGTTTCACAAGGTGCATCGTATGAAAGGTCTGTGGACAATGGATTTCAGGTGGTGGAAGAGGATGGGAGCATGGATGGATGGATGGGGCAAGGCTCAGCATCACCCATTCCTGAGCACCCTCTTCCCTTTGCCTAATCCCATTCAGTACCTTTGTATTTAGTGGGATGGAGGGTGATGAAAATCTTGAGAGCAGATGCAGGGAACCTCATGTTGCAACTCACCAAACACAGGTTGAAAATCACTTTCAGGCCTTCCCTGTGGAGTTGCTTGAACATGTTGCTCCTCACCACCATCACAGACTGCAAATCATACTAGAACAATAGAGTTCCCAATCATCCCAACAATCCTTTCAGAGCTGCAAGGTGGAGTCTTTCTGGCTCCTTGGACAACCTGTAGTGGCTGATGGGAGTGACCATCCATTCACTTTGTGTTGCCTGACTCCAGTTTGAATTATGATGCCAGAGGCACTGCAGACACTCCTGCAATCCAGGGGAAGCTGTTCCCATGTCCTTTACCCACTGGCATAGATTAGTTTGTTCTCAACTCAGCCCTTGCTGCTGACCCCTTCCTGCAGGGAATCCTGCTGCAAATTTATCCCTGGTATTGGGCCTGGGACAGAATAGAGGAAATGACTCAGGAGGATATCCTTTGGCACCTTGTCTGAGGATGCAGGGAGCCATAAAACATGCTCTGCCCCTTCTCTGACCACCGGTCTTATTGGGGCCCAGGGCCCTTGGGCAATGACCCTGAAAGAGTTTGCCAAGCAGCTCAGGACAGAGTCAGGCTCGTTCTGAAAGCCATGTGATTTTGGACTCTGGACTTCACTGAGGTAATTAGCATGTTGTGGAAGGAAAGGCAGGGAACCCTGATAGTCTTCATGCTATAGTCCCTACTAATAATATGAATAAATGGTTTATGTGGGTCAGTCCAAGCCTCCTGAGTCCAGAGGGAAGAAGGCCTGCAAGCAGGTAGGCAAGGGCAACTCGGCACCTTGAAAATCCAAACCACAGCTCAGGAGATCAGGAGCACATGCCCACGTGCTCTACAACCCCCAAGTTCTATTTGCTTGCAGATGTCAGAAGCAAACCTGGAACCCTTCTCCAACCAGGCGTGTCCTCTATCAATTAACCTCTAGCATCCAACTAGTTACATCTTGAGAAATTCTCACTTGTCTTCCCGCCTGCTTTTCTGGCTCTTGGAAAGTATAATCTCTCAAACTTGAAGGTAAAAGAAGAGAGAATGATAGTAGATAAAAGGGAGACATTTCTCTTCCTCTTGGCAGATGCAGCCCTCTGCATCAAATGTCCAGAAGATCAGCACCCCAACAAGGCCCGGGATCGATGTGTGCTCAAGATCATCAGCTTCCTGTCTTATGGAGAACATTTGGGGATCACCCTGGCTTGCCTTGCCCTCTTCTTGTCGGCCAGCACAGGCTTGGTGTTGACAATCTTCACTCACTTCCAAAACACTCCACTAGTGAAGGCCAACAACCGGGACCTCTCCTTCATTCTGCTCATCTCCCTCCTGCTCTCCTTCCTATCTTCCCTCCTGTTCATTGGCCAACCAAGGAAAGTGACCTGCCTCCTCCGACAAGCAGCCTTCAGCATCATCTTCTCAGTGGCCGTCTCTTCCCTCTTTGCCAAAACTGTCACTGTAGTGTTGGCCTTCCTGGCTACCAAGCCAGGCAACAGGGCAAGAAACTGGATGAGGAGGACTTTGGCCAACTCCATTGTCATCTCCTGTTCATGTGTCCAAGTGGTCCTCTCCACCATCTGGCTGGGGACTGCTCCCCCATTCCCAGACTCTGACATGCACTCCCAGGCTGGGCAGATCATCCTGCAGTGCAAGGAAGGCTCTGTGGCCATGTTCTATGCTGCCCTCGGCTACATGGGCTTCCAGGCTGCCGTCTGCTTCACGGTGGCCTTCCTGGCCAGGAAGCTGCCTGGGGCCTTCAACGAGGCCAAACTGATCACCTTCAGCATGCTGGTCTTCTGCGGTGTCTGGCTGTCCTTCGTGCCCTCCTACCTGAATACCAAGGGCAAGTACATGGTGCCTGTGCAGGTCTTCTCCATCTTGGCTTCTAGTGCTGGGCTGCTGGGTTGCATCTTCCTCCCCAAGTGCTTCATTATTGTAGTCAAGCCTGAACTGAACACAAAGAAGCACCTCATGCTCAATAGTAAAACAATTAACTAGAAATGTATTTCTTATGAATTTGTTTCTCAGTGGCATAATTCAGCAAGCTCAGTGTAAAGCCTCTTCAACTGATATGTGAGTATTCCTCATTTAGGGGAAGGGTCCCAACATTTAGTTGATGACATGTATTTACTCACAATCTCAAATGCTCCCATAATGCCCCTGATTCATGCTTTGCTGCTGGTTCTGCCCTGCCCTTGGTGACATTTGGGCCTTGTGTCCTCCATCCTCTGCTTCAGCCTCCACCCCTTCCTACTCACCAGTATCCAGCCCTGGCCTGGGGAAGCTGTTCCTTCCTCTGTCTCCATCATGCCTGGCCTCATTTTGAGCTTTGAGGACTCCTGAGGATGAATTGAGGCATTACTCTGCATTATCACATTTCTGATAAAGTCAATTCATGGCACAGGTCCATGGCACTGGCCGAGAGGCCTGGAACATGGCGGCATGGTGTCATCCATTGCCATGTGGAAGAACTGGCAGAGCTCACCTTGACTGCCTTGTACTTCTGCCCTTCCTTTTCTGCCTGGTTCACTTTCTTCCATTCTTTCCTGAGGGTGCCTTGAAGGATGGAGGACAGCCAGGATAGCTTGTCTCCTTGACCCTGTGATCTCCACCAGTCCCCAGTCACTAGCTAATGGAGGATTCCCATAAATATGGGAATCCTCCATGCCCCAAAGAACACAGGAACCATTCCTTGCATAAACCTTTGAGCCCATCAACCCTGCCCAGCATCCTCCCTAATGGCAAGCCCTGCAGTGTCAACAATAGAAGTCCTCTTTCAGCTTTTAAGATGAAGCAACAGATGCTCCAAGAGCTCCTCATGCTCAGGAAAGTTCCTTTTCTGCAAGCCACCCAATTCTCCTTGGGAAAGCTGCACATGATGCACTTGGTTCCTTTGTAAGGTGAGGGAAATAACTGCGCAAAAAGTTTGGTTTCACATGCCAAGATGTAATGAGGAGAACTTTAGAGGGAGAAGAAAGTTTACTGAAAAAACACCACCAGCGAGAAGAGAGGGAGAGTTTTCTGAAGAGATGGAGAAGACAAGGAGGAATGCAGGGACATTGGCAGGCAGGGGAGGCTTAACAGCAAGAAGCATAAAGGGAAAACATCCCTGCAGTACACTGAAGGCCAAGGAGTATGTGGCTGCTCAAGCACCAAGGGAATGAGGCATTCTAGGAAGCTGCAAGCACCACACAGGACTTGGGTGCTGCAATGCTTCCAGGACTGGAGGGAGGGGTGGGTGATATGAAGATGCAAGATTTTCTGCCCTGATACTCCGGGAAGAAACAGGCCTTCCTAAATTCTTTGCAGATGGCTGTGCTCCTCCAAATACACCTGATACCATAGTCAGATCTTTGCCCTCGTCCCAGGCAGTGCCTTTTCCTCTGCACTCACCCACCTTCCTGAGTGGAGATGGTCCCTTTGGCGCATGGACTGCAGTCATAGCAGCACACGGGCTGTCCTTCCTGAGCCACCTTGAAGAATCCTGGGTGGCAGCTCTCCACGCACCTGGCCTGATGCAGGGGCTGAGCAAGAGAGAAGGAGCAGCAAAGGAGGAGGGTTGGACTGAGGAAGCTGTTGACTGGGGAGACAGAGCTGAAAATGATGGAAAGGACCTCCAGCATTTCAGCATGTTCCATTACTAAATCCTACCCTGTGAAGCTGAAGCAGCTGGATATTCCCTCCAATGGAATGCCCACTTTTATTCACTACACCTTTTACATCTCATGCTTTTTATTAATGCATTAAATGTCTGAACATCCAATTAGACAGCATGTTAGTGAAGGGAAGGGAAATTAAAACAATGGAATGAAGGGGATGGTTTTCTTCACCTGGGCTTTCCATCTCGGCCATGCAATGGGGTCTTGCTGAATGGTGAATTTGGAGCCAGGCAAGCCCCATCTTTCTAAACTCCCCACTTTCACTCTTGCAATACTCTTGTTGGGAAACCTCACCCAATTGACAAGGTCCAAGTTGACAGCCAAGTATCCATTCTCATCTAAATACACACTGTCAATGGAATGATTGTAAAAATGGGGATCTCTCAGGAAAGGGTGGAGCTGGAACAACACAGAAAGAACAAGCATTTGAGATGACATGTTTCATACCCCAGCTTTTTCTATGAGTGGCCTCCAGTTTAATTTGGCTGGGTATGACTTGCATCATGGAGAAGTTTCTGATTATATGGTAGATGCCCATGGTCCACCTTAGGAATTTAGGAAGCAGAGCACGGAAGCCTCATCACTGAAGGAAAAGTGAGGACATCTTCTTTGAGGACAATATTGCAGGAATCCTCAGAAGCAGCAAATGGACATTTCTGCTCCAGAGCCTGCAGCCCTTCAGAAACTGACCTGGAAGTACATTTTAGTGAATTTAATAGGGTTTCTTTCTGAGGAGTCTTACAGGAATCTCAGAACACGGGATTTGGAAGGGGCAAGGAGGACTTCATGTCACCTGAACACTTTATTCTACGTCCTGCATGTTCAGATGATCAAGTAGAGATAGTTCATTCAAACTCTCCTCACACACACATAATCATTGCTGTCCCCCTCTAAATGGTTTCCTGTTTCTCCTACTGAGATCCTGTGAAACTTCTTTCTCCTTCCAAGGCATTAGCTAGGCACTCACTTACATGAGCTCTGGAGATCTGCTCAGTATTCCCTGTACTTCCTCATTCAAATACTCAGTACAGATATTGAAGAGCACTGGGTCACAGAGTGAACTCTGCAGTTCCCCACTTGTAACCTCCCCTTGATCTGAGAAAGGGCCATTGATGAGCACATTTGAGTCCAATTCTATGTCCGACTTTGCATCATGCTGAGTGCTGCTGTTTCTTGGAACTAGTTTGCTAATCTCAACATAATGGGGCACTTGGTCCAAAGCTTTGCTGAAGTCCATATAGATGATATCCACAGCCTGCCCACAGTCCACTAGGAAAGTTACCCAATCAAAAAGTGGGATCTAATTGGATTAGGGGATTTCTTCCTCACATGTCCATACTGGTTTCTTGGAATCACTGAACATCACTAGATTGATACTCTGTTCCAGAAGCTTTCCATGCACTGAAGTAAGGTGGATTATTCTCTATTTCTGAGAGTCATCCTTCTTTCCTTTCCTCACAGTGAGGGCAACATTAGGACTTCTGCAGCCATCTGGCACTTTCTCCATCCTCCATGATTACACAAGGAGAGTAAGATAGTGCCTCTGAGACTTGTTTTTCCAACTTTTTTCTAATTTGTTTATGGAATTTATAAGTCAAAGGAGACCGACTTCTTCATTTCTCAGTCCTTATACTTCAATATTGGATTCTACCATTCTCTCCATGTTGTGACATTCTGCACTTTCTCCTTCCTGCCTAACGGTGACCAGTGGATCAGGAATGCAGACACAACTGAGGGTAAGTACAGAAGGCTGAACATGGATTGCCTGGTGTTGTGACCCAGGGAAGCCAGCGAGCCAGATTATTCTCCTTAGGTAAAGGAATATGAACAAGGACCTGTACAGATCTCACACTCCTTCTATGTTCTGCTTCAGGATTAATCAAAGCAACTCCATGGGCCATGAGCAGATGGACTCTGTCTGGGGAAGCCAGTAGATGGGACCAAAATTGAGTCCAGAGCAGAGAGAGCTCCAGCTGCCCCTTCAATTGGAAAGTCTCATCTCAATTTATAGCATTCTGAATTACATAGCCAAGAAGAGGAGGGAATACCTGCCATGGATGAAGCCAGAGCACATCTAGTCTGCCTCCAAGTTCCATGTAACTCCTCCTGGATCTGGAGGAAACAGCTGCATCCACGGCACGAGTCACAGCCTGGATGGTATTGTAAGAGAAGAAGTTGTCCAGAGACAGTGTCCTCTCCTTGTCCACTTGGGGCAGGCCCACTAGTTTCTCCTCCTCTCTGCATCCTCTCCACTCTTTCACTGACAGCACAAGCTTGGAATATGAACACTTGAATGATCCCTTTGCAAATGCATGGATAGCGTTATAAAAATCTTCAAAATGATCATAGTTGGTCCTTTTACTTGTTTGGGGAAGGAAGGAAAAATATGTATAGACATGAAGAAAAGGACAATTTGCATAAACTAAAACCAAGGCAAAGTCGGACAACGTTGTGGTGATCCAGATTGTCCCATTAGCAGGTTTCCTCATCATTTGAATAACTTTTTCTTGAATCCATATTCCATAGAATGTAAAAAGGAACTCTTCAAAATAAAAGAAGACGTTGATTTCTGCTAACTCCTTCAGTGACTGAAGCTTGATATGTATCTTGTGTGATTTCAGCTGTGAGATGCTGCGTGAAAAAATCACACAAATGCCATTCCTGAGGAGCTCCCATTTCAAGGTTCTCATGAACTTCTCTCCATTCTCAGAATCCAGTGAAAAGAGACCCACCATCGTCCACCGGAAATGCAGCAGCATCCTGACAATCCCTGGGTACTGGATGCCTTCTTCAGGGACCATCCTGTAGAAGGAAGGGGACTGGCTTTTTTCTTTCTGGACCTGAGAAGTGAAAGCATAAGTGACCTAGGAAGGAGAGGAGGAAACTCATGGATTGCTTCATTTCAGTACCAGATCAAAGTTCCTCAGCTCATGAGAATAAGCCACTTAATCAAAAATTATTAATTTTTCCTGCTGTCCAAACAACAGGCATCAATTCTTTAGGGTTATGTCAGAGAGACATAAGAGAATGGAGAATAGAAACATCTGCCAAGACCCTCTGAATGTGTGAAAGATCAGCCTGGAGCCAGTTGTTTTGACACAAGAAATGCAGCTTAAGTTAACCAAGTAAAAAAGTTACTTCCATGATGTTCTCTCTAATCATTGCAAAAACCTGAATGTATAAAAGTGATTTGCATAATGGCTGTGGCTGTTGGTCTTGACTGCAGATGAGCTCACTCTCGATTGTGAGTATGAACCTACAATAAAGAGTCTGTTTCATAAAATTACTTGCTGGTGTTGCCAGTCTCTCTCACAGTCAGACAACAAAAACAAGGGATCTTTTTTATTCCTCACAACTAACAATACCAGAAGGGTGCCCAGTGTGGGGCAGAGGGGGCTTGAGCCCTATTCATTTGAGGACAGAGTAGGATTGCCTTCTGCCCAGGGAGGGATTTCATGCTGGCAGGAGGTGGAGAGATCACTCATCTCCCCAAGGAAGAAACCGGAGAGTATGCAGAGGTGGTGGGGCCAGGCCAGGCATCCTCTTGGGAGGGACAAGGCTTGGGACTTCATGTGCAGGAATGTGGGGCCGCATCTGTGTGGGATTGGGGACCGGAACAGGCACAGTTGCACTGGTGAAGGGAGAATAAAGGCAAGGCCGAGGTGAACTGGAGCAAGTGGTGAACTGAGGAGGGGAGATTAAGCGAGAGAGCAGAGGAAGGAAGGAAAGGATGAGGTGGTGTGCAAAAGCAGTTTTTGGGAGAAAGCAGCAAAGTGCAGGTGGCCAGGCAGGAGCAGCAAGGGCAGACCCTGCACCCAAGATATGCAGTTCCCCGCCTCCCCAGATGAAACATTGCTCCTTGCCTTAGAACCAGGACCAGGAAGGGTCCAGGTGAGGAGAGGGCTCTGGCGCTTCAGGCAGAACAGCACTGAAAGCTTTAAAACATGAATAAAAGGACCATCTGAGTGAGCTTGCTTCCTCATGAGATTTACCTGAAAAAAGGCACCTTCAATGCACCCCTCCCTCCTAATCCTGTTACAAGGGCATCCAAATGACATGGGGAATCTTTGGCTTTCTCTACATCGCAACTCATAGTGCTTCTGTCAAGCCTCCCACCTGCAGGATTTTGAAGATGCCCAGCATGTTGGAAAGCTGCCTGGAGTTGTCGGAGTCAGATTCCTCAAGGACAGCCAGCAGATGATCTCGCCTGCCACACTTGTAGTTGGGAACATGGGCCAGAGCAGTCGAGAGCAGGTCGATGGCTGCATCGGACGTCAGTCTAGCATCATGAAGGTTGTCACAGATGTTGTAGCCCAGGGTGACGTTGGGCAACAGATTGGGATTCCGGTTAACCTCATGGATAGCAAACAGGAAGGAGAGGATCTTCCAGTAATATGTGAACTCCAAACTGAAAAAAGGAAAACAAATGATTGCCCTGCCACACCTGCTTGTGAATCCTTCCACTGCCCTTTGAGACTGCATCCTGCTTCACAGGCTTCCACATGCTTACCCTGGTCCCAACCCAATCCAAGAGCCCAACAGCCGATTCCTGCAGCATTTCTGGTGGGATTCCAGTGGGTTGGGCAGGCCTGTTTCCTGCTCGAATGAAGATCCATTCCCCATGACAAGATGCCTGCAGCAAAAGTTCCCATCCCAGGCAGGAGGCCAGCAAGTGCAGCCATTTAGACTGAAGGGGAAGGGAAGACAGTAAATGTGGTGGATGTTCTGGGGCCTGGGGCCTTCCTTTTGCCTAGACATCCCCTGGGGTCAGCTGCCCGTGAGTTTGCTGGCTGCGTCTTTCTGAGGAAGAAGCCAGCAGGAAGGAATTGCTCTGGCTTTGCATGCCACTGCCTGGCTGCCCATAGTACTTTACCATGGTCAAGCTGGCCAATGACTTACTCAAGCTGTTCATTAGAGGCAGGTTTATTGAAAGTGTGTGGCCCGAAAATGCCTTCTCCTGCAGCGATGCTGGCACTGAAGATGAAGTCTCCTGGCTGGTTATAATTCAGGGGCTGGAGCTCAGCCTTGTTCCAGCTCCAGGGGCATTTGGCCTCCAGCATTATTATTATTATTATTATTATTATTATTATTATTATTATTATTATTATAACATTTCTATGCCGCCCCTTGCCGAAACCTCGGGGCGGCTTACAACATGATAAAATACATTGAAATACAATAGTACATAATAAATTACCATTAAATATAACAATACAAAAAATACATTGATTTACAAATACAAAATTAAAATTATCAGTATAAAATAAAAATATAGGAGGAGAAAGAGAAGGAAGAAGAAGTTGCCCAGGCCAGATCATATGTTTTAACAATTGAAATGATGTTTAAATAAAAAGGTCTTTACCTGGCGCCGAAAAACCAGTAACGACGGTGCCAGGCGGACCTCTTTGGGGAGTGAATTCCATAGGTTGGGCGCCACCGCAGAGAAAGCCCTCCTCCGGGTACTTACTCTCCTAATTTCTTTCACAGAGGGTTCCCGGAGAAGGGACTCTCCCGCAGATCTCAAAGGGCGGTCGGGCATATACGGACATAAGCGCTCGTTCAGGTAGCCAGGACCCAAGCCGTTTAGGGCTTTGTAGGTCATAATCAACACCTTGAATTGGGCCCGGGCTTCAATGGGAAGCCAGTGAAGCTGATGGAGGACTGGAGTCATGTGAGCATAACGCCCCGTCCCCGTCAGCAACTTGGCAGCTCTATTTTGCACCAATTGAAGTGTTCGGACTGTCTTCAGGGGAAGCCCCACGTAAAGCGCGTTACAGAAGTCTAGGCGGGAAATCACCAGCGCGTGTGTCACCGTCGCCAGGCAGTCGTATTCCAGGTAGGGGCGCAGCTGATTAATCAGCCGAAGCTGAAGGAAGGCGTTCCTTGCTACCGCTGTCACCTGAGCTTCCAAAGAAAGCTCCGGGTCGAGGAGTACTCCTAAGCTGTGGACCTTATCCCTAAGAGGGAGTGTTGCACCATTCAGGACCAGGTCAAATCCACCCTCTCCGAAACCCGATCCGCCAACCAACAGGACCTCCGTCTTGTCTGGGTTGAGTTTCAGTTTATTGGCCCTCATCCATTCCCTTACCTCGGCCAAGCACCGGTTCAGCACATCCCACAGGAGGCCTCTGGGAGCAGCAGTAGCAGCAGGAAGAAGAGTGCCATTCTACCAGCGCTTGGCATGGCCTCCATGCAGCCCCTTTAAGCCAAGTAGAGGAACAAGTAGAATAATTTGCTTCCAAAATGGAGATGGTGCCCAGCCAAGGCTTTAGCTGAAGGGAAGGAGAAGACATGCCCCGCAGGGAGGTCTCCTCCCCCGCCTTCAGCCTTTCCTGAGCTCTGAGTGTGACAGCAGGGAATGAGGTGCCTTCCCTTTTCCACCAGGATGCAAGACATACGCCTGCAATCTCAGGCATGCATCAGGGGGTTCAGGATGCCCTTGGGGGAGGGCACCCCATGAGGTTTAGCAAAAGGACCAGTAATGCATAATGATTGACTTAATCACGTGGCCACAGGGCTGCAGCAGCCCTGTGGCTTCCTGACTGCTCTCCGCAGTCCCATGGGCAAGAAAGGCAGGCACTAAGAAGTCACCACTGCAGCTCCTTTGAAACATCCGAGCTTTCACGAAGTCCTGGGAGGGGTGATCTGCTCCAGCACACTCTTGCCATCCTCCGCACCCAGCCTTGCCCCTGAAGGGAGGTAATTGCCCCTGCAAAAACTCTGCTTTGTTTTGTCCCTCCCCATTTTTGGTGTGCTCGGCTGGCTCTCTGGAACACTGCCATCATCACGATGGAGAAAAATTTTCTCTTGGGGCCCAACTTGAGCTCCAGGGATGGAACAGGCTGTGATTCTGTCAAAATGTTTCTCCTGCAGAGCCAGCCTCGAAGAGCAGCAAGAGGGAAAGTCCCTGCTGGAGGAACAAACCAGTCTGGCCAGTCCCAGCTATCTTCATAAGACTGGGAGGGAAGGCACTTTCCCTCTCTCTTCTACTTTCCACTCCTCATTCCTTTGGAAAACACTTCTTTCCTACCCATTTCTGCCCGTTTCTGGCATCCTGCTCCACTTGCAGGGGTGGTGTGTGTGCTGGGACTGCATGATTCCCACTCGTGTATCCAGGAGAGGAAGCCACTTTGAGGATAGGCATGTCTAAAAGCAGAACATGAACGATTCTTGGTTGTGAAGATGAAGCAGAGGAGTCTGGGTGCACATCCGTCCATTGGATCCCATGTGCAATGTGGAACTGTGGGATCACTGTGTGACCTTTGGCTGATCACTCACTCTCAGCCTCGCCTACCTGACAGGACTGCTGTTGTGCCCCTTGGGTGTGTGTGTGCTGGGACTGCATATTTCCTGTTCGTGTATCCAGGAGAGGAAGCCAGTTCCAGGATAGGCATGTCTACAAGCAGAACCTAAACCATTTTTGGTTGAGAAGTTGAAGCAGGGCGGGGAGTGGTCCATCTGTCCATGGGATCCCAAGTACAATAAGTGGGATGGGGACTGGGAGATCCAGGCCTAAATCCCCACTCATCCCTGAAGGTCATTGTATGCTTTTTGACCAGTCACTCCCTCTCACCCTGAGTAACCTGGCAGGGTTGTTGTTGGCAGCATAAGAATGGAGAGGAGAAATATGCAAATTGGTTGCTTTCTTCATGCATGGAAAAGAACTGGATATAAGTGCAATGCGATACCAAGGATTATCATGACAATGATGGTAAAAATATTAATAGAAGTTCTTCATAGGAAATATTAAATGGAAGACACTTCATTGAGCACTCATGGACCAACTGGGCATCCAGGCTGCCAGGAAATGGCCTGCCCATTTGAAGTTTACAGATTTTAGGCAAAACACAACCATGATTTTTTCCGGTGATTTACCAGCCAATTTCCTCAATGTTTTAAGATAAACCTTTCACTCAGTTTCTTTGCCTTTTTCTTCTTTCCGGGAGTCCCTTGAATTTCTGCCATGGAAATTCTCAGCACTTTTTTTGTTTGACTTTTTCCATCAAAGAAAACCAGCCACCACCCCTATCTCCATTTGTTTCCCCTCCTGCAACTACAACCGCAACTGCAGTCCTTTGTCCCAGTCTAAAGAAAAGCTTCTTATCTATGGAAGCAGCAGTTAGGGAGATGGGAGGGTGACTTAAACACTTGCAAGGTTTTGAACAGATGTTAGTAACATATAAGACTGCTGCTGCCATTTATAGCAAGGAAATGGACCTGCATCAAGCTTTTCCCTATTTACCTCTTGCTCACAGGGCTTCCATACAGGATGAGCTTACCAAAGTCCTCCAGGCTGGGTAGGACCTGCACTGCAGAGCCAGTGAAGGGCACGGGCATTTCCTCACTTCCCTGTTCTGGCTCATTTTCACCACAGTGGGTGGGAAGAGGCAAGGAAAGGATTACACACACACACACACATCCTGCTTGCTGCCTTTCCCCAGCTGGACTCAGCCTTGCTTGGGCCCAGGCAATGACCTCATGGACCACCAGCAAGACTAGTAGCCACAGATATCCCTCTCCCCCATGAATCTGTCAATTCTCCTTTTAGAGCCATCCAGATTGGTGGCCATCAAGGCTTCCCATGGCAGAGAATTCCACACTTTTACTAGGCACTGTGTGAAGAAGGCCTTCCTTTGATCTGTCCTCTCTCTCCCAGCACAGCTTCATGGGATGAATCAGGTTCAAGTGTAATGAGTGTCAGGAAATCTCGGAATCGCAGAACCAGGAGAATGGATGTTCAGATTCACAGGAAGATGCTACGCTCAGTCTCAGCAGTTTTTGGCAGGAGATCCCAGGAATCCCTCTCTGAGTGCTGTCAACAGTGCAGTCAGGTGGCCAGCATATCCAACTGGTTATAAGCTTCCAGAGAATATGCAGAGTTGCAGGTCACGTACAAAGTTTCAGGGCAGTGATGAGATTCAGAGAAGTGGAGGGCAATGGAGAAGTGGAAGATCATAATACAGAAACACTGAAAAATCAGTGTAGGCATCAGGAAAAACACCAGGAGTCATCAAAAGGTTAAGTAACAGATAAATAAACTAGCAGGAGTTACAGAAATCTAATAGGCTTAAAATGTGGTTGTTGCAACGAGAAATACAAAATTCCTTAGGACAAAGCATGAGCTGCCTTAAGAAAAGTATAAGCTGGCTCAGTATTTTTACACTGCAAAGTAAGCACTGCTGCCCCAATCGGCTTGCAACATTGTTTCAACACTGTTTCGGCTAGGAACTTTCTGGAGAGCAGGAGGATTGATCATATGCTTGGGGCTGTTTTTCCATTTGAGATGGGGAGGGGAGAGGACCAGAAGAGGTTCTGTATATCTTAATGTATAGCACTGATAACTTTTCTGAGGGCTACTCCAACAATCGTTTGCATTGCATCACCCCTTATGTGTATGACTTGCTCTGCAAGACAATGCATGAATGATGCAGTCCCCAGGCCTGCCTGCTTTCCAAGGCGTGTGGAGCTGGTCAAAACATTCCAGTCCCTTTGAGTGGAGAGGAGGAAGGGCACTGCTGCCAGATGTGGCATTAAATGACACACAGAGCATATCTTTTTATTTGAGGATTGATTTGGTCCTTCCCAACATGGAGAAGTAGAAACATGTCTCCCTCTCTATGTTGTCAACTGAGCAGCCCCTCCCTGCAGTAACAAACTCACCAGCACTTGTTGGCAAACATCTTTATTTTACATGTAAGTGGCTAAGCATACACAAAGTGAAAAGTTGGACCCTCTCTGCCCCCCTTCCCTCAAAGCTTTGCTGATGAATCCTTCAGTGCCTGTGTCAAAAAGGAGGAGCGCTGTGGACCTGCATTCTCCTCTCTGAGATCCCAATTGGGCCTTCCTGTGACTTTGACTATGGACTTTTGGGTCCCCCTCTTCAGGAGGCTGGAGTTCTCCATTCAATGAACTCCCCAGCTCTAAATCCCACCATAAGGCTGTTGTGGCTCTTCTTGGTCCCCATGTGGGGGGGGGGGATGTGACTGGGCCCCCAGCAGCCCTTGAGCTAACATCTTCCCTTAGAGGCACAGGTGGGAACACAGAGTCATGACTGCAGTTGGAGCTGCTTCCATTTCAACCACCATTTCTTTATCCAAACCCTGTCCCTGTCCTTCTCGGGCACAGCCTTTAGTTTCTCCTTCTCTCTACATCTAACCCAATTTTTCATGGCTTCTACATTGTTGGAATAAGAACACTGAAATGCTTTGCCTGTAATAGCAAAAAAATGGCACTGTATTGGCAAAGTGCTAAACCAGTACAGCATCTGCCCAGGATTCTCCACCTTCTGGCAATCCCTACAGGGCAAAAACCAATGCCCCAGCACTCACAAGGAGTTGAACCTACTGGATTTCAGCACACGATGACCAACTTCTCGGGGAAACAGAAACTTTATTTAACATACAATGGGGGTGGAGGAATTTCACAAAGGGCACACACTCCGAATTGCAGATGTCTGCACAAAATGGGAACAAGGGGGTGAACAAAGATGGATCTCAGCATACAATATACACATTAAAGATTTAAACATCAAATCCCAAGCCTTTTGGCCACCCCAGACCTAAAAAAAATAAAACTGACTAGTCTAAGACTAATAACCAGCAGAGTACTGAGCAACATTCTTGGAAATAGAGGACCAAAGCACAGACAGGCAAAGTCTCTGGCGCCAGGTGTCTCAGGAAGAGGGAGAAATATGCTAGCTTGAAAGTCCTTCTTTAATCATCCCCCGCAAGCAATCAGAACCATTGATTCCATGAGGTGCCATCTCCTGGGCCTCCAGGTGAAATTCATCAACAAGGGGATGGGCCAGTCCATGAGAATCCCCTTCCTCAGCCCAGCCTAGGCTCCACGGTGGCCTTGAAGCCACCACCTGAGCTATTCAAGCCTGAAAAGGGACTTGACTCTTTATTCCCCTGTAGGAACACAGGACCCTTTTCACTACAGGCATGTATAGGAAAGGAATGAATACCCAGTGAGAAAAGGAGAGTGCAGCTGGGTGGCCCAGGAGTGCAGGTATGAAATCAACAAGGCTTTAGCGGAAAATGAGCTGAGGCTGGCAAGGGATGCAAAAGAAACACACAGGCTTTTCCTGGTATGTTGACAGGACACAACAGAGAAAAAAGTGGTTTGACTGATCAATGAGATAGACAAATTGGTCACAGAAGACTTAGAAAAGAGCTCATGTGATGTGGTGCTTAAGAGAATGGGACTGGAACTCGGGCAATCTGGTTCTAGTCCATGTTCAGCCATGATGTCAACTAGATGACTAGTGGCCACTAAGAACTTCTCAGCCCAACCTACTTCACAAGGTTGCTGTTGACGGGACAAGAGTGAGACTAGGAGGAGGAGAAGAGTGATGTAAGAAACATGGAGTTTGTTAGATGAAATACACAACATATAACTCTCATAAATGAAATAAATGAATAAGAAAAAGCCAATGACTGGAAGACATCAGATTCCCCAGTCTTTGCCCTCTGGACACCAGTCCAATTTGCAGGGGACTGACCCTGAGTTTTGGATCCTACTTGCAAGGAATGAAACCCAACAAGCAGCACAAGCAGTGCCCTCTTCTGGGTCCAGCCCAGCCTTTCCTTGGGCAGCTCCACCTGACACAGAAGCATGCCAGTTGCACAACCACGAGTGTCCACAGGCTTCTTCTTGCCTTGCCTGGATAGCAGGACAGGGCCAGGAGGGAAGGGAGTCCACATGGGGTGGCCCTGGAAATTTTCCATCCCACCTAATGTTATTGGTATGTGTGAACCCCCAAATAATGTCCATGTATGATTTGAAACCCTGCAGTGGAGAAGAATGGCAAGCAGACTTTTTGTGGTTGTGCAAGAAGGCACCTATGAAAGAATTCCATGCAAATTACACATTTAGTTTGCTTTTGACCATCAGGTGCTCTTTTGTATTCAGATCAGCCCTCAGCAAAATAATGTAGCACTTGGGGAGGAAGATGCAGCCCAGCAGCCCAGCACTGGAGGCCAAGATGGAGAAGACCTGCATGGCCACCATGTACTTGCCCCTGGTGCTCAGGTAGGTGGGCACGAAGGACAGCCAAATGCTGCAGAAGACCAGCATGCTGAAGGTGATCAGCTTGGCCTCTTTGAAGGCCCCAGGAAGCTTCCTAGCCAGGAAGGCCACTGTGAAGCAGATGGCAGCCAGGAAGCCCATGTAGCCGAGGGCAGCATAGAACATGGTCACAGAGCCTTCATTGCACTGCAGGATGATCTGCCCAGGCTGGGAGTGCATGTCAGAGTCAGGGAAGGGGGGAAAGGTCCCCAACCAGATAGTGAAGATCACAACTTGAACAGTGGAACAGGAACTGACAATGACATTGGCTAAACTCTTCCCCAGCCACTTCCTTGCCACATTCCCTGGCTTGGAGGCCAGGAAGGCCAACACCACAGTGACTGTTTTGGCCAGGAGAGAAGAAACGGCCACTGAGAAGATAATGCTGGAGACTGCTTGTCGGAGGAGGCAGGTCACTTTCCTTGGCCAACCAACGAACAGGAAGGAGGACATGAAGGAGAGCAGGAGGGAGTTAAGCAGAATGAAGGAGAGGTCCTGGTTGTTGGCTTTCACAATTGGAGTGTTTCGGAAGTGAGTGAAGATTGCCAATACCAAGCCTGTGCTGACAGACAAGAAGAGGGCAAGGGAAGTCAGGGTGGTCCCCAAGGGTTCTCCATAAGACAGGAAATGGATGATTTTGGGTACACATTGATCCTGGGCCTTGTTCGGGTGCTGATCTCCTGGACATTTGGTGCAGATGGCTGCATCTACCAAGAGGAAGAGCAATATTTCCCTTACATCTACTATCATTCTTACTTCTATTACGTGAAAGATGCAGAGCTTATGATATGCAAGAGACAGAAAAGCAGCTGGGAGAACAGCTCACAAATTCACAACGTTTAACATGTTAGGGATTAGCTGACAGAAGACATGCCTGGTTGGAGGAGGTTTCCAGATTTGCTTCTGACATCTGCATCATACACATGGATGCTGTAGAGAAGAAACACGAGGTCATGGGCTCCAGAACTTCTGTGATGGTCCAACTCTTTTAAGTCACCTGAGTTGCCCTTGCCTACCTGATTTCAGACCTTCTTCCCTCTGGACTCAGTAGACTTGGGATTACCTTCATCATTCATTCTTTGAGATAACCAGTATGGACTGTAGCATGAATCCAGCCTTTAAACTTGAAGGGGTCCTCTGCCTTGCCTTCTGCAGCCTGCTCATTATCACTGAAGTCCAGAGTCCAGATTGCTGGGCTTTCTCAGAGAGAGCCTGACTCTGCCCAGACCTGCCTGACAAGCCGTTTCACAGTAATTGTCCAAGTGCCCTGGGTGCCTGCATGGCAATGTGTCCCCAAGAAGGGGCAAAGCAGGTTTCCTCACTTCTCACCACCCAAACAGAGTGCCAGAGAGTGTTCTCATCAGTCGCTTCCTCCCGTACCTATGGGGAAATTTGCCCATACCTATGGGGAAATTTGCAGTGACACTCCATGCAAGTCAGGATCGACTGCAGAGGGTGAGTTCAGGACAGGCTAAACTTGGCCAGTGAATGAAGGGCAAGGTCACAGCTTGCCCTGTCTTGCTGGGGTGTGTGTGCAGCTCTTTTGTTATTGCAGTTCACAGTTCACAGGCAGGAAGCTGCTTTTCATATTGTGGAGAAAAATGTCTCCAAAGGGGAAGCCAATCTTAGCCAGTGGGTGAACGTTCAGTTGGGTCTTGGGCCTAGAATGGGGGATAGAGCAGCAGCAGCAGCAAGAGCTGGGCAGTGTGGAGAAGCCAGGGAGGGTGTGTGTGAGGAAGCAGGTGAGGGCTGGGCTGCAGGTCAGAGGGCAGCTGAGCAGGTTTGGTGCATAGGGAGAGGTGCAAGGGGCAGGATGCCTATTTAAGACCCCTCATTGCCATGGTCAGGGCCGACAGCATGATGCCAATGGGCGATGTTCTACGGGTGACACAACACAAATTGTTCATTCTGTTTTTCTTGTATTATTCTGTCTGGAAGAACTAGGCAAGTAAAGTCAGGGAAGGGTCATGTAGGAATGGCAAGGTGGGGACAGAGAAGGCAGGGGAAGAAGGTAGGGCCTGTGAGGGGTGCACTAGGTCAAGCCAGGAGACAGCCATGGTGGGAGCTGCAGGTGTTGTTGTTGGCGGCGGTACCTGTGGCATGCTTGCCTTTCTTCCTCAAGAGAGGCAGGTGTAGACTTGCCCCAGGTACAAGCTGGTGTCCCTCCTAGTGGAGGTGAGGAGTCTGGATGCCGAGGGAGCTCTCCAGGCCAACTAAGGACAGTGCTGTTCCAGACAGAAGGTCGATGGAGAGGTGAGGGGGAAACAGCCAGGGAGACATGGAGGCCTGTCACCCACAGGAGAAGGAAGCTGGCATGACCTCCTCTTTAGGAGAAGGAAGCCAGCAAAGCCTCCTCTGTCTCCTGGCGCTGACCTGGAGCTGGGAAACAGGTTTTCTCCCCTGGGGGAGGCTGGGGGTGATGAGGACCCAGGGGACCCATCTGTTTGGGAATGCCAACCTGGGGTCAGATGTGGCCAGAGGGCTGCTGCAGGAGAGGCAAGGGCCAAGGCTCAGCCATCTACCACCACCAGGAGGAGACAGAGGTGGGTTATCATTGTTGGGGACTCCCTGCTAAGAAATGCAGAGGTGGCAGTGTGCTGCCCTGACCTTGAGGTGAGGGAGGACTGCTGCCTGTCTGACACATGCATCCAGTACATGACAGACAGACTGGAGTGTCTTCTTCCCTTGGGGGCTTACCAGCCGCTTCTGGTGATCCACTTGGGCACAAATGACATGGCCAGGCAGGGGGCGGGCAGAATTGCTAGGGACTTTGAAGCTCGGGGTAAGAAACTCAGGGACCTAAAGGCCCAGGGGGCCTCTTCCTCTCTCTTGCCTGTCTGGGATTTGGGCCACCAGTGAGAGGAGTATTGCAGCAGTGAATGACTGGCTCAGGACATGGTATCAGAAGGAATGCTTTGGGTTCCTTGTTCATGGCACCTGGTTCTTCACTGGTGGTGTTCTGGGGAGGGACAGGGTGCACCTCACAAGGTTGGGGAGAAGGTCCTTCGGAGATGCTTTAGCAAGCTTTATCTGGAACATTTTAAACAGAGGTGGAGAGGGGGGTCAGGCCCCCATGAAACCTGTCCTGATTGGACAAGTGAGGGGAGAGGATCAGGGTCTCAGGGCCAGGGCATTGGAGGCAATGCATGGGCAGGTGGGACTTCTATGAAGAGAGTTCCAGTAGAAGGGAAGAAGGGAGGCTGGGGGACCAGAAGGAAGGGGGTGGTGGGAAGGAGCTGAGATGCATGTATACTAACACTAGGACCATGGGAAACAAGCTTGAAGCAGTCCTGGAAATAGGAGAGTATGACCTGCTGGGAATCATGGGAACTTGGTGGAATGAAACGCGGGATTGGAATGTAAACATAGAGGGGTATGTCCTATTTAGAAAGGACAGGAAGGGAAAGAGGGGAGGGGACATAGTGGTCTATGTCAGAGAAGGGATAGGATGCAATGAGATAGAAAGTGACACAGATGAGGATCTGGTAGAGGCCATCAGGGTAAAACAAAGGATCTTGACAGAGAGAGGGACCTGGCAGTGGGCATATGTTATCACTCTTGGAGTCAACTTGAGGCCATGGACAATGCCCTGACAGACCAGATTCGAAGGATATCTCAGGAGTGGAAACAGTAATTATGAGAGATTTCAGTCTCCTAGATATTAGTTGGGGGACTCCCTTAGTGGCAATGGCCAGGTCATGAGGCTTCCTAGAAGCTATAGAGGGAGTGTTGTCCAGGCAGAGGGTCCAAGAGGTGACGAGGGCAAAAAATATCCTTGACATTGTTCTTGATCAATAAGGGCCTGGTGGATGAGGTGCAGATTGGGGGAGCTCTGGATGCGAGTGATCACTCCTTTGCTTTATGATCAGGGGAATGGGGATGGGTGGCAGGTCATGTACTAGAAGTTGGGACTTCACAAGGACCAACTTTACTCAATTGAAGGCCATAGTGGGGAGAGTCTCCTGCAGGGCAAGGGAGTTCAACAGGGGTGGATGGCACAAAAATGGGAAGTCTTGGAGATGCAAGCCTTGGTGATGCCTCTAGTTTGCAAGGTGGGGAGGCAAAGGACAGGGCCTTCATGGATGAGAAGAGAGGTGGTAAGAGGGATTAGACATAACAGGAGCATCTGTAGGAAATGAGCACTGGGGCAAGTAGACTGAAGTGTATACCAGGAGGAGGTGGCTCATTGCAGAAGGATTCTTTGCAAGGCTAAGGCCGATCATGAGCTGAGACTTGCAAAGAATATCAGGAGCAACAAAAAGGACTTCTATCAATATGTAAATAGTAAGCGCAAATGGGAGACAGGCAGTTGGACCACTTAATAAGGAGGAAGGGGATTCGATGACTGATGAGAGGGAACAGGCACAGATGCACAGATTAGAGTCTCCCCACGAGAAGTAAAGGAACTGCTCAGGTCACTGGACATTAGAAAGGCACCAGGCCCTGATGGGTTACACCCAGGGGTTCTTTGGGATTTGGCAGGAGTACTCTTGTGCTCATTGGCCTCCATTTTTGAGGCTTTCAGGAGAATGGGAATGGTTCCAGAGGACTGGAGGGTGGTGCCAGAGGTTCCAATCCTTAAAAAGAGTATTAGAGTGGACATGGGGAATGAGAAGCCAGTTAGCCTTACATCCATTCTAGGGAAGACGATGGAGAGGCTCATAATAGGGAAAGCTCTAGAAACCCTGGATAGGGAAGGGAGGGTGGTGACCACACAACATGGCTTACACAAAAACAGGTCCTGCTGTATGAACATTGTGGAATTCTATGACAAGATTTTGAGGTGGCTAGACGGAGGAGATGCAGTGGATGTGGTTTACCTGGATTTCAGCAAGGCCTTTGATAAAGTGCCCCATGATATCCTGGTTGAGGAATTGAGAAGTTTGGCAATAGAGCAATACTCTGTCCGATGGATTGGGGCATGGATGAAGGACCAAAATCAGAGCATAATTATTCATGAGGAATCATCGGGATGGTGACCAGTGACGAGTGAGGTCTCCTGAGACTCCGTTTTGGGACTGATCCTGTTCAAGCTTTTCATCAATGACCTGGAAGAGGGGGTGACCAATCTGCTGACCAAATTCACAGACAATAATCAATTGGGGCAGTGGGCATAACTAAGGAGCAGGTTCTCCACATCCAGAAGGATCTGGACAGACTATGGAAGTGGGCAGGGGACAACAGGATCGAGTTCAATGTGAATAAGTGCAAGGTCTTGCACTAGGACCACAGGAAATGGAGATAAACAGACAGGTTAGGGGACAAGGAAGAAGATTTTCTGATTTGCTACTCCAGAAGAAGCCTGGCAATCTAAAATCCTTTGCAGAATGGCACAGCACCCCCCACATGTGCCCCATACGGAGGTTGGAATTTTGTCCCTGTCCCAGGCACTGCCTTTTCCTCTGTACTCACCCACCTTCCTGAGTGGAGATGGTCCCTTCTGCACATGGAGCGCAGTCATAGCAGCAAGCAGGCTGTCCTTCCTGAGCCACCTTGAAGAATCCTAAGCGGCAGCTATTCACACACCTGGCCTGGGGCAGAGGCCGAGTGAGAGAGAAGGAACATCAAGAAAGGAGGGTCGGGGCTGAGGAAGCTGTGGACTGTGGAGATAGAGGGGGGAAGGATGGGGAGGAGAGGACCTCCAGCAGTAGATACCATAACTGAACCCCACTCTGTGAAGCTGAAGCAGCTGGACACTCCCTTCAAATGAAATGCATCACCTTTATTCACTACATCTGTTACATCTCATGCTTTTTTAAAATGCCTGCAGGTCCCATTAGCCAGAACGCTGGTGAAGGTATGGGAAATCAGAACAATGGAATGAAGGGGATGGTTTCATTCACCTGATCTTGCCATCCAGGCCACGCAAAGTGATACTGGTGAACCGTGAACATGGGGCCAGGCAAGTTCTGTCTTTCTAGACCCCCAACTTTCACTGTTACAACAGTCTTGTTGGGAAACTTCACCCAACTGACAAGGTCCAAGTTGACTGCCAGGTCTCCATTCTCATCTAAAAACACCCCGTCAATAGAATGGTTGTGAAACTGGGGGTCTCTCAGGAAAGAGTGGAGCTGGAACAATGCAGAAAGCAGAAGCATTTGACAAGGCACATTTCATATGTCAGTTTATGCTAAGAGCTGGTCCCAGTTAAGGTAGCTGGGTACAATTTCATTATGGATGATATTCTGATTTCATTGCTGGATGCCCATGGTCTGCTTTAGGAATTCAGGACACAGAGGATAGAAGCAGTAGAAGGGAAAGTGAGGGCAGCTTCTCTGAGCACAAAATTTCAGGAATCCTTAGACACAACAAATTGATAGTTGTGCTCAATAACCTGCAGTCCTTGAGAAAGTGACTTGGGAGTTAACTTTAGTGTAGTTAACAGGATTTCTTTTTTATGAGGAGTCCCTCAGGATTCCTAGAAGGGCTCTGTGTCACTTGAGCCCTTTATGTCACATCCTATACTCAGGATTAATCAAACAGAGATCGTGGCCTTGCTCTTTGTGACGGTCCCTCAAGTACTTGAAGAGTGCTGTCATACCTCCCTTCAGTCTTTTCTTCTCTAGGCTACACATACCCAGGTGATTCAATCTCTCCTCATATGCTCTCACATTTTCTTCCAGGATGGCAGCTGCCTTGCCCTTGTTGCATGAGACTTCCTTTCTCACCTTTGGCAAAAACCAGGACATGGTATGGAGGTTGCTGGCCAGTTCCGTAGGGGAGTTTTCTAGGTCCATATTCTCTCATTTTGGATCCTACATTTTTCTCCATGTTGTGGCATTAAGCCCTTTCTCCTCTCCTCCCCAAAGGTGACTCGTGGAGTCCTCTTTCTTCTGCCTTTGTCTACTCTTCCAGTTCAACTCTACTGTTAAACTCCTGCATACTCTCCATGTCAGCTCACTTGCTGGAAGATTGCTTGCCGGTCAAGAAAGTGCCAGACCAGCTGAGACAGAAGTCCCTGCTCTTCTCACCTGGAAACCTGAATGTATCCTGGTAATAGGAGAGCAGGCAAAACTGAGTGTAGATTTTTTTCAGCTGGGCATAGGAGGTCCAACATGGATTGCCTTGTGTTCTGAACCCAGCAGTCAAGACAGCCAGCCCAATAATGCTTATGTCACGGAATCTGAGCTAGGAGCTGTACAGTCCTCACACTCCTTTATGTTCTGATGACCTGTTCAGGATGACTTGAAGCAAATCTATAGGCCACGACCAGATGGATTCAGTTACGGGAAGGGACCAAAACAGGGACAGGACAGAGTCTGTTCTAGCTGCCCTTTCATTTTGCAAATCTCATGGAGGTTGGAGGCCACTACTGTTGGGGAGATTCCTAGGTCCATATCCTCTGTTTTGGATTCTTCCTTTTTCTCAATGTTGTGACATTCTTGGTTTTCTCCTCTCCTCCCTGAAGATGGCCAGCAGAGTCCACTTAACTCTGACCTGGTAACCTCTTCCACTAAAACTCCCCTTCCAAATATTTCCTGCTTTTCTCATCTGGAGCCTGAATATATCCTGCGATCTGGAATGCGAACACAGGAAAGTATAGGTTGTATTCAGCTGGCCAGAGCAAGTCAAACATGGATTGCCTTGTGTTCTGAATCATGGCAGGATCACAAGACCAATTATTTATTCTCAGGTCAAGGAATCTGAGCAAAGACCTGCACAGTCCTCATGCTCCTTCTGTGTTCTGCTTCAGAATGACTCATAGCAACACTAAGGGCCATGACGAGATGAACTCAGTTCAAGGAAGGGAGTAGAAAGAACCAGAACAGGGATGAGAACACAGAGTGTTCCAGCTGCCCCATGCATTTGGAAAATCTCATCTCAATTTCTCACATTCTGAATTCAATACCCAAGAAGGGGAGGGAATACCTGCCAAGGATGAAGCTGGTGTACACCTAGTCTGCCTCCATGTTCCATGTCCTTCTTCCTGGATCTGGAGGAAACAGTCGTTTGCACGGCACAGGCCACAGCCTGGATCATGTTGTAAGAGAAGAAGCTGTCCAGGGACAGTGTTCACTCCTTGTCCACTTGGGACAGGCCCTCCAGTTCCTCCTTCTCTCTGCATCTTCTCCACTCTTTCACTGACAGCACATGCTTTGAGTAGGGACACTTGAATGCTTTTTTCAATAATTAATGGGTACCGGCACACAAATCTTCAAAACCATCATAGTTCATTTTGGGGAAGGAAGGAAAAATATGCATACACGTGTGCAAAATCTACCTCAGTACAAGTCAAGTCAATGGCAAAGTTCCACATAATTGTGCTGATCCAGATTTTCCCATTAGCAGGTTTATTAAATATTTTAACAGCTCTTTCTACAATCTGTATTCCATAAAATAACAAAAGGAACTCTTCAAAATAAACAAAGACATTGATTTGTACCAACTCCTCCAGTGACTGCAACTTGATAAGTATATTGTGTGATTTCAGCTGTGAGATGCTGTGTGAAAAAGTCACGCAAGTGCCATTCCTGAGGAGCTCCGGTTTCAAGGTTCTCATGAAATTCTCTCCATTCTCAGTGTCCAGTGAAAAGAGACCCACCATCGTCCACTGGAAATGCAGCAGCAGCCTGACAATCCCTGGGTACTGGATGCCTTCTTCAAGGACCATCCTGTAGAAGGAAGGGGACTGGTTTCTTTCTCTCCCAACCTGAGAAGTGAAAGCATAAGTGACCTGGGAAAGAAAGGACGAGACTGATGGATTGGTTCATTTCAGCACCAAATCAATGTTCCTCAACTCAGGAGAATAAAACACTGAATATTTATTTATCTGCATGAAACATGATTCAAAAGGAAGCAATGCTTATTATTTTCTGAAAAAAGAAGTGTTTTAGCATTATAAGTTTAAAACACTGACAAAAAGAGGCCAGGAGTACCCTGAAATTTTGAGCATCTTCAGAATTTTCATCCTGGAATAAATTTCCCAAGACTTCATTCCATAAATAGGAGTAGAATTGGTTTGCAGAGTTGGTCAAATACAGTTGCCATTGACAATTTCCCAGGGTTAGATAACAATCAAGAGGATGTTGTGCATGCCGATTCAGAGGAGTTGTTAGTGCACGTGAGGGAGCAGGGGGATCCCTGTGAGAATCAAGCCCAGAGCAGGAAGATGTCTTCCTGGTGTCCATTGTACAAATGCTCCCCCCACCCCCCGCATGAAGTCTTTCAGACAGACCAGACAGGTGTTGGGAAAATTTGGATAAATCCCATCTGAAAAGCATTACTTCTGTGTGCTTTTTTGCATTGTGGGATCAAATCCTGTCTTCCTTCACAAAACCAAGCAGTCACTGTTTAAAATGGCATTCTCCAACTCCTTTCTCTCACCTTTAGCTGTAGGCTACAGCAGACAGGCCATTCAGTCCAAATATACATTGTAAGTAGTCATTGTTGGAATTCAGTTTACAAGGAAGTATCTTTTGATAGCCCAGAGGCTCATGTGCCCTAGCCAATTCAGAATGTCTAGAGTCTAGATAAGAGTCTTGAGCTTATCATGCATAGTTTCTCAATAGCTTGAATTTACATGTCTTAAGCAGACCTGGAGATGGGTTCAAGCTACTGAACTAAAGTGTCAATACAGGCAATTAGAAATATTGTAATCTCATTGTTGCAGTGTGATTGACTGACATTTCTTTATCTGTTCTGTATGTGATGTCCTCAGAATCTTATTGTAATCTCCGCATTCTGTCATCAATTGCCCTGTACCTGTATGTGACTGGGAGTGTATAAAAACTCTCTAGTTGTGTTGAAGTTTTGCAGCAGAGTTCAGTCTGCCTGCCCGGTAATGCATGTATTATCATGAGTACCGCGGGAACCTTGGGGTAAATACAATAAAGCCTCAGATGGTCTGAATGCTTGGTCTTTCCCATGAACTCCAGTTTTATTCCCTCTTCTCAAATTGAGATTCTGGGATTCTGACACAGGACAAGAGTTGGGACTGATAGCGGGATGGGGGCAGAGGGAGGTGATCAGATTACTGTGGAAATGACAGGACAGGCTGGAGATAATGACCCTGAGAAACAAATGGTCTCCATGGAAACGCATGTGTGACTAGTGCTCGAGATCAGAGGAGAGCACGCCATTTGGGGCAATTGGTGTCGAGGGAATTAGAAAGGAGGAGGGAGAGAAGCTTGTCTGACCCGCCCAGGGAAGGACGCCCCAGACGAGTCAAGAGTGTTTCATAATCTGAGCCCCCTCAGAAAGAGGGGACAACTTCGCCATTAACATCTTCATTACAAGCTCCTTTGTTGTCTCTTGTCTGAGTAGCTTTGAAGTTTCTTAGAATAAAAGATTTAAAGCTCCAACTGCCAGTTCCTGTGTGTGGGAAGGGCACCATAGCCTCACACAGAGGGAATCTTTTGTTACTCCTCAACACTAACAATACCAGATGGCTGCCTGGGCTGCAGAATGGGGGCTTTAACCCCTTTTGTCTCAAGACTGAGTAGGATTGTCTAATGTCCTGGGAGGGATACCACACATACAAATTATTGGGAGATTCTTCAGCTTTCTCTACATGTTAGTTCATGTTGCTTCCACCAAGCCTCCTACCTGTGGGATTTTGAAGATGCCCAGCATGTTTGAAAGTTCCACGGAGTTATCATAGTCAGCTTCTTCAAGGATGGCCAGCAGCTGAGCTTGCCTGCCACACTTGTAGTTGGGAAAGTGGCCTGAGCAGTCGAGAGCAGGTCTATGGCTGCATCCAATGTCAGTCCGACATCATGAAGGCTGTCATAGATGCTGTAGCCCAGGGTGTGGTTGGGCAAGAGGCTGAGATTCTGGTTGACCTCCTGGATAGCAAACAGGAAGGAGAGGATCTTCCAGTAATATGTGGAGCTCAACCTGAAAAAAAGAAAAAAAGTGGATCACCCTACCATCCCTGCTTGTGAATCCTTCAATTGCCCTTTGAGGTTGCATCCTGTTTCTTAGGCTTCCACATGCTCAGTGTGGTTCCAGGCCCAAGCAAGATTGCAACTGCCAATTCCTCCAGCATCGCTGGTGCATGGGGCAGGCCTCCTTCTCTTCCAAGTACAGATCCATTTTCCATTCAAGACACCTGCAGCAAAGGTGGGCATCTCTGGCAGGAGGTCAGCGATTGCAACCATGCACATTGAAGGAGTAAGGTAATTTGGAGTAGTGCAGAGGCAAGTAATGTGGTGCACATTCTGCATCTGGTGCCCACCCATTGTTTTGGATTCTCCCCTGGACTTTGCTGGCTGGGCATTCATGAGAAGGAAGGCAGCTAGAGGAAATTGTTCTGGTTTTGTATGCCACTGCAAGCTGTGCTGCCTAGCTGCCCATGGTGCTTTGTGGCATCAGGTGAAGCGGGCCAATGACTTACCGAATCAGTTTGTTAGAGGCAGGTTTATTGAAAGTATGTGGTCCAAATTTGCCTTCTGTTGCAGAGATGCTGGCACTGAAGACATAGTCTCCTGGCCGGTAATAAGGTGCTGGTTGCAGCTTATTCCTGTGCCAGCTCCAGGGGCATTTGGCCGGCAGTCTCCCACAGCAGGACTTTGGGAACTGCAGCAGCAGGGAGAAGAGTGCCATTCTACCAGCGCTTTGCATGGCCTCCATGCAGCCCCTTTCAATCAATTTGAGGAACAAGTAGAGGAATAATTTGCTTTGGAAATGGAGATGGTGCCCAGCCAGCCAAGCCTTCAGACAAAGGGAAGGTGAAGAAGTGCCCTGCACAGAGGCCTCCCCCCCCCCCCGCAACCTCTCCTGGGCTCTGAGTGTGACAGCAGGGAATGAGGTTCCTTCCCTTTCCACCTGGATGCAAGACATCCCCCTGCAATCTCAGGCATTCATCAGGGGGTTCAGGATGGCCTTGGGGGAGGGCACCCCATGAGGTTTAGCAAGATTTCTAATCAGGCATCATGATTATTATAATTATATGGCCACATGACTGCAGCACCTCTGCATCTTTTCAAACAATTCCCTCAGGCTGAAGAGCAAGGACCCAGCTGGAGAAATGCACAATTCAGATACCACTCCCATGAGCCCTCTTTGAGGCCGCTGGGATCAAGGTACTCCTTTGGTCATGTGTTCTGCATTGGCCTTTAAGGAGTGACCTGTTGAAACACACACTTCCTATTTTTACCCCCTGTTATTGCTTCTGTAGTGAGGGAATGTGGCCCAGCAAAAACTCTGCTTCTCTTTGACCCTGTCAACTTTTGTTGTGCTCAGGTACATCCCTGGAGGTCCTGCTCAAGGCATCTCTAGCTCAGAGGACTGTCATCTCCACATGACAGAATAATTGCCCCTTCTGCACCCAACTGATGCTCCAGGTATGGGACAGTCTGTCAGTCTTTCAAAATTTGTCTTCAGTGGAGATGGAAATAAGAGAAGGCACTTTCCCTCTGTCTTCTTCCCTTCCCTCCTATTTCCCTTGAACAATATTTCTTCTTTCCTTCTGGCTGTGCACACTGCCCATATCTGCCATCCTGTTCCCCCTGAGGTGTGTGTGCTGGGACTGCATCTTTACTGCTAGAGTATCCAGGGGATGAAGCTAGTTTTAAGTTAGGCAAGTGCCTAAAGCAGACCTGAAACCATTCTTGATTGACCAAATGAAGCAATGGGAGGTTGGGTGTGCATCCATCATTTGGATGCAGTGTGCACTAAGTGGGATGGGGACTGAGAGAGCCAGGTCTGAATTCCCACTCATTTTTCAAGGTCACTGAGAAATCTTTGGCTGGTAACTCACTCTCAGTCTAACCTACCTGACAGGGTTGTTGTTGTTGTCAGGAAAGGAATGGAGAGGAGAAGCATGCAAACGGCTTGCTTTCCTCATGCATGGAAAAAGGCACGGTATAAATGCAATGTAATGCTCAGAATGTTAGTGACAATGGTGGTAAAAATATTAAAAGTACTCCATCACAAAATTGACTGGAAGATGCTTCATTGCTCCCCCATGGACCAGGTGGGCTTCCAGGTTGCCAGGAAATAGCCTGCCCATTTTGAAGTTTTCAGTTTTCATGCCACATTGAGACAGCTGTGCAGATAGCGCAGGGCAGGAGTCATGGAAACATGGAAACAGAGTGAGTCAGAAGGGGTCTCCTGGGTCATCTAGTCTGACTCTGGCTCCAGTCAGCTCCACTCATGGCATGCCTACCATATGCATGCCCTGCTTATCCTTGAAAGTCCTCAAGTTGGGGCTTTAAGTACCTCCTTTGGGCCCTGGTCCAGGTAAGTCAAGGGTTCTAGTGCAGGCTGGCCCAGCGATGGGTGGAAATGGAACCCTGAGCCCCTTGCCGGCAGTGTGATGTGGGAGGAGAGAAGCCTGCTTCTGGATGTCACAGTGGCTTCATCTGGAGTGCTTCCTATGTCTCACACAGGGCTATGCAGGGAACCCCTTGAGGAGCTCCATGTTTGGGTGAGGTGGTGGGGCAGGGCAGGCGTTTGGCCCTGGGAACTCCTTGGCCCTCCTGTTCCTCCATGTGCTGCTTGGATGTTTCCTCCAGGTGTGTATTAGGGCATTGGGAAGCATCTCCACCTTCATGCTCAGCCCTCTCCTGGCATCCATTTCAAAGTTGCCCTGTCATGTTGGGGGTTTTACCATGTAAGGAAACAGGGAGAGAAAGGGCAGTAGGTCAGAATGACATGGGCTTTGTTTCTGCTGAAACGAGGCAGTTCTTGAGAGTGGAAGCTTTGCTTGGGCCTCTGTGCTCGCATCTGCAACTCCTGCAATGGAAAGTATCGGAATCCCAGTTTCGCATCCTGTGAGACTGTCCACTTGGATCTCATAGGGAGACCTCTATGTTATGAACCTCAGCAGTTTTACTGTTGTGAATACCCAGGAAACCCCTCTGCAGAGACAACCTTCACAAACACCACAGCCAGGTAGAGCACGCCCACCAACTACAACATTCCAGAACATGTGCAGAGTGTTTCATAGGTTTCTAATCATGTATGCAGGAGCAGTGTCAACCATCTGGGAAGAACAGGTACATTTCGAAAAAGAATGCATTCATTGACAGTACAATATGAGTTAACTGCAGAGGTGCTGTGAGAGAATGTTACAGTAAATATCAGTGTTTACAAAGTATTACAGGCTCATGTATCATAGCAGGTCTGGGGTGAGAGCAAGAACAAGTGAGCAAATGTGATTGCAACACAATGGGAAAAAGCAGTCTGAGCAGCTTTAATGCAGACACAAAGCAACTTTCCATGGGATCTGCATTAGACAGAGGATTAACTTTGCAACTAAATGTAGCAGCCACTTCAGAGAAAAGTCTCAGCTTCTTAAAGGAACAGATAGCTAATAAAACTTCAGGGAAAACTGGGGCCTGGCTAAGAATTCCAGTTCTTTCTGTGCAAGCTGCAGATTTGGGACACTGCAGATTTGATCTGATATTGTCAGAATCCTGGAATTTCAATTTGTCCGGAGGAAATAAAACTCGGGTTCGTGGGAAAGATCAAGCATCCAGACCATCTTGGCTTTATTGTATTACACAGGTTCCCATGGTAGACACACGATAATGCATTACTGTGCAGGCAGAGGTAAATTCTGCTGCAAAGCTTCAATACCATTACAGGGCATTTATACACTCCCAGTCACATCACAGGTACAGGGCAATTGATGACAGAATGCAGAAATTACAATAAGGTTCTGAAGTCAGCACATAAAGAACAGATAAAGGAATGTCAGTCAATCATACAGAGACAATGAGATTACAATATTTCTAATTGCCATGTATTGACACTTTAGTTGAGTAACTTGAACCCATCTCCAGGTCTGCTTAGACATGTAAATTCAAGCTACTGAGAAACTATTCATGAACTCAGACACTTATCTAGACTCTAGACATTCTGAATGACCAGGGCACATGAAGCCCTCTGAGCTAGCAAGATACTTCCTGGTAAACTGTGAATTCCAATGCCATTTTAAACAGTGACAGCTTGGTTTGAGAAGGGAGTACAGGATTGATTCTACAATTGCAAAAGCACACAGAAACAATGCTTTTCTGACAGGATTTATCCAAATTTTCCCAACAATATCACAGAGGTATCTGTAAGCAACCTTTCTCTAGAAAGATTTAGTTGGATCTCCCCAAGAATCCCTTCTTTGTCACTAGCCCTGGTATATACTACAAGCGAGTTAATTTTATTTATTTATTTATTTATTTATTTAAGATATGTTTATGCCATCCTTTGCGACAGCCTCAGGATGGCTTACACAAATAAAATACATATACATAAAAGTATAACATAAATAAATTAATGACCCACTCTGGCTGCAATTAAAATATAATAAAATTCAATATTAAAACTTGTAAAAATATTGATTAAATAAAAAGGGCTTAACCTGGCACCAAAAAACATATAATGATTGTGCCAGGCAGACCTCTCTGGGGAGCGCATTCCATAAATGGGGTGCCACCACAGAGAAGGCCCTCCTCCGGGTACTCTGTCTCCTAACCCTTTCACAGAGGGTTCCCAGAGGAGGGCGTCTGTTGCCGATTTCAGGGGGTGGGAGGGCAAATAGGGAAGAAATAGCTCATTAAGGAGTCGTTGGCTTACAGACTGTAAAAGTTCCAGCAGTTAAACTAATTAAGCACAGCTCCAATGTAAATATGAGTATAATAAACAATACTAACAGGACTGACTTGTGGTTTGTGAAAGTAAAAGCATCATTCTTAATTGTTTAAAGTGTTCAGTGAAACTGAATTTTAAAATAAGTAAATATAAAGACTTATATGGATATTTGAAAGGTGTAAACAATGGAGTTTGTGGTGAGCTGAATGCCTCAGCAACTGATACAGATTGTTGACTGTACAGAAAAAGAAAATGCTAGCAAATAAGTCATTGAGAGCTTCCTCTGTTGGATGAATGATATATAATCATTTTAAATTGGTGAAATATATCTCAATATCTTGACATAGATATAGTGCTCCATCTGCTGGAAGAATGTGGAATAGCTTTCTTAAATCTAGTGGAATAAAGCTTAATGAATGAACTATTTAATTGGATTTGGAATATGGATTTGTGGATCTTAAATTGTTGGTGTTTCACAGACAACACAACAATAAGCTCACTCAGTCTGGACATGTGAAATAAGAAGACTATCAGATTTGAGTCTAAGTAGAGCTACTAGACTAACATATACAGAGAGTGAGGAGAAATTGGAGTGAGCCTCAGAAAGTGATATGGTTGGTGAAATGACCTTGAAAGTTTTTAAGAAGATGCTGGACTCAAGTATGAAAGAATGGAAGGAAGACAATTCTCAGGAACTGAAGGGGATGAGAGAGCAGTGGAAAAGGGATATTAATGAACAAGCTGGGTATTACTCAGATAAAAACTGAAAAACAGAAAACTTGTACCAAAATGATAAATCAAATGAAGGTGATGGAAAAGAAATTTGAAGAAACAGAAGCATTGGCTGAAGCTGGTACATTGGATATAATCTGCCATTCTGAAAAAATAAAAGAGCTGCAGCAAAAGGTGATTGATAGGGAGAACAGAGATGGTAGAATGAATTCAGGACTGAGAAATATGCCAGAATGACCATCAGCTGAAGAAAAGAAACTTAGAAGTGATGTACTTGCACAGTTTAAAGAAGAGAGAGAATACATTGTGTTGGTCCCACACACTGGGTTAGAGTAACTCCAAGAGATGTGTTCATATGTTTCTCCAACTTCTATAAAAAGGAAAGGCTGATGAGAAAATTGAGAGAAAATTTGGGTCAAGTAAAGTTTAAGGATGCACCTAGTGTTTCAAAATGTATGTTCGCAGACAATTTTGTTTAGACATTTGTTGCAAGCATTCTAGATTATTTTGTTGAAGAATAATATTAAATATACTTGGGGATACCGAGTGTACATAAGAGTCTGGCATGATAGAAAACATCACAAATCAGAGCCATTGGAACAAGGTTTCAAATCGGCACCTGAGTGGGGCCTTATAGATGAAGAACAGTGGCCAGAATAGAAGACAAGATCAAGAATTTCCTTCAAGTAAAGGATGGGGAACAGTTGGTGGAGTTCCTTTGATCCTGATTATAGACTACAAAGAAGCAGATCTTGCCAAAGTTCGAAAGCTTCTCCAGGATGAAAAGGAAAGAGCAGAGTGGCAAGGGGCGGTGAGGTGTATTTCTCCAATTTAGACCATTAAATGTGTTGAAGAAGAGGCTTTCTCATTGATAGTTGGGAGGTAGAAGATAATTAACATATTTTGGGGGGTAGGTATTAGGTAAGACTTTTTAGAAGAGATTAAAAGAGCCAATAGGAATTTTGTTCCTGGGATTGCGGAGGATGGGGCATGACTTAGCCACTAAACTCTATCGTTGTCCTCCCTCCCTCCCTCACTCCCTCCCTCCCCCCCCCCCCCCCTTTTTTCCCCCTCCCTTTACCTTTTGGGCAGGTTCCCCCCCCCCCCACAATTGACTGCTGTGTTGGAGGTGCATGATCCCTCCCTCAGTGGAATGCTTTGGTGAGGATGAGGTGCTCGCGCTTCAGGGAAGGAACAAGGATGAAGGCATGTGAGCTGGAGTCAGCTGAGGCAGGAGTCCAGAGACCTCTTGTGGAACGTTTGTTGGGCATTGGGAGCAGGAGCCTTCCTTTTTGCTCTCTTGAAGGAGTCTTGTGAAGGTGTTTGCTTCAAGGCAAAGGAGACACTGAAGTGCAGGATCCCTGCAAATCTCCTTTCGGTATATCTGTGTTTAATGTTTTGAGAGTGCATTTGATGGGTTTGATAAACACATTATAGTGAATGGATGAACAATTTCATAATTTCAGATCCTGGCAACTGAAAACAAGCAAAAAGTGTTCTTGATGCTCCTTGTGCCTGTTGTTCTTCCCAACAGAATTATGAAGTTCAGCAGATTTCATTGGACAATGGGAAGGACTGAGCACCCTAAATTCGTGGGCAAGGAGATTCAGGAAGGGAGACTTACACTCCTTTCATTACATTAGTGATGACAAAATGTCTCCCAGTGCAGAAAAAATGTTAGCAAAAACTGAGAAGCTGCATTCTTGTTATCCAGTGAAGGTCTGCTCAAAAAGGATTTGTCTGCTGGCACTTCAAAATATAGCATGAAAAACTGAAAATCTGAAAAAGGAAGTAATTGTAGGACAGAAGGAAAAAGACCCCCCCCCCACAAAACTTAGCTAAAGAGAGTGATATGAGAAAAATTATTGCATACTGCTTCCCCATGTATTAAATGGAGCTTGTCTGTTTCTCCAAGTACTGAACAGTGCAAAGCATTTTTTTAAAAATTGTTTTATTTCTATACCGTCCATATGCCCAAAATGGCTCTCTGGGCTGTTCACAAATGTCAGACTTGTAAGCTCTTGAGAAACATACAAGCACAATTTATGCTTTGCTTTTCATCATGAGATGCTCCTTCGTGTTCAGGTCAGGCCTCGCTAGAATAATGTAGCACTTGGGCAGGAAGATGCAGCCCAGCAGCCCAGCACTGGAGGCCAAGATGGAGAAGACCTGCACGGCCACCATGTACTTGCCCCTGGTGCTCAGGTAGGTGGGCACAAAGGACACCCAGACACTGCAGAAGACCAGCATGCTGAAGGTGATCAGCTTGGCCTCATTGAAGGCCCCAGGAAGCTTCCTAGCCAGGAAAGCCACTGTGAAGCAGACTGCAGCCAGGAAGCCCATGTAGCCAAGGGCAGTGTAGAACATGGCCACAGAGCCTTCATTGCACTGCAAGATGATTTGTCCAGGCTGGGACTGCTTGTCAGAATCAGGGAAGGGGGAAGAAGTGCCCAGCCAGATGATGGAGAGGACTACTTGGACACTGGAACAGCAGATGACAATGGAGTTGGCCAAACTTCTCCCCAACCAGTTCCTTGCCCTGTTGCCTGGCTTGGTGGCCAGGAAGGCCAGCACCACAGTGACAGTTTTGGCCAGGAGGGAAGAGATGGCCACTGAGAAGATGATGCTGAAGGCTGTTTGTCGGAGAAGGCAGGTGATGCTTCTTGGCTGGCCAATGAAGAGGAAAGAGCATGCAAAGCAAAGCAGGAGGGAGACAAGCAGAATGTAGGAGAGGTCTTGGTTGTTGGCCTTGACTACTGGGGTTTCCTGGAATTTCCAGAAGATTCCCAATATGCTTCCTGTGACTATAGAGAAGACTAGGGCTACACAAGTGAGGAAGGTCCCCAAATATTCTTCATAGGACAGGAAGGTGATGACCTTGGGGATGCACTGGTCCCGGGACTGGTTTGGATGCTGATCATCTGGACACTTCAGGCAATGCTCTGCATCTGTTGAATGCAAGAGAAACAGCACCCTGACATCCCTTCCAGTCACTGCTTTGTACATTTTATTCATTATTGTTCTTGTTCTTATCACAACTACTTGGGACTAGTCATTTGGCCATCCTTCCCCTTGATTGACACAGGTGACTTCTGGATGAAGAAGTACCCAAGAGAGGAGGCTGACACATGGGCACGGCCAGCCCCTGATCTGCCTTTTCTGCCCCTCCCTACTTAATAGTTGTATCAACCTTCTCCGCAGCCCCACTGAGAACCATTTCAGAACCAAATGGGCTGGAACTGAATGACAAGGTCAGAGTTTGGATCCTTCTGCCCAGAAAAACCTTCTGAGTAATTCATTTCATGTTTGCACAGTATTTTGGGATGTTCTGAGTTCTGCACTAGTTCTACTTCTCAGTGGTGATCAGGGTTGGAGAAAAGTGGAAGTAGTCTGGGGTGGTGGGTTCTAAGGTGGTAGAGGAAGTTCAGCTCCCCCAGTGTGGTGGCTGGATTTCCAGAACTGGCAACACCTGCCAACAGGATATAGTAGAAAGTCAAACCAGAGTCTAGTTCTGATTCAGCCATGGAGCTCACTGGGTGATTGTGGGCCAATCAAAGATTCACTGACCAGCCAACCTCACAGGGTTGCTTTCAGGAAAGCACTGAGAGGAGGAGGAGACCTGCAGAAGCACCTCAGATTTCTGGAAAGAAAATGGAATGATATATGGAAACTGATTAAACGAATCCCAGATGCTTTGTGAGCTGCCACTCCAAGTTAAGTATACTTGAAGACACTTTCATTGTACTACCCTTTATGCATTGTTTTTTACTGATAGATAAAAAAAGAATATCATGGAACACTCCACTCATCTTGGACTCCATGGAAACTTTTCATTCCCCTTCTCATTTCAGAATGGGCTGAATCCCAGCATGCACCACTCAAGATCATATCCACATGTTCTTCAATCCAACCTACCTCTATGTATCTGAAACCCACATACCCCAACAGGAACCATTGCAGGAAAAATCCTCAGGGCCTTTCCCCAGCATCCTTAGGGATGGCAAACCCTGCAATGCCAACAAGAGAAGTCCTCTTTCAGCTGTTAGGGGAGGCAACAGAAGCTCTAAGAGCTCCTCATGCTCAAGAAATTTCCCTCTCTGCAAGCCACCCAGTTCGCCTTTGGGAACTGCACAGAGTGCTGTTGCTTCCTGTGCAAGTGGAGGGGAATGACTGCATGATGAGGTTGGCTTCATGTACCAGGATGTCATGAGAGGTACTGTGGAGGTAGAAGGAAGTGGGGAGATGGAGAGGAGAAGGAGGAATGTGGGGCAGTTGTGAGCATGGGAGGCTTAGTAGCAACTGGCACCAAAGAGAAAACATGCCTACAGTGGACAGAATGGCAGGAGTACCTGTCTGCTGATGCCACAAGGGCATGAGGCAGCCTGGGAAGCAGCAAACACCACACGGGAATTGGGCCATGCAGCCCAGCCAGGGCTGGGGGCAGGTCTTTTGTAAAACCACCCCCATGGATGAAGGCTTTCTGCTCTGAAAAGGATCACTGACAAAAGATCACCCATGAGAGGGAAGGAAAAATTTATGGAGAGATGAAGTTAAGGAGGAATGTAGGGAGAGTGGTGGGCAGGGGAAGCTTAGCTGCAAGAAGCAGGGTAGGCAAAACATCCCTGCAGTGCCCAAAGATCAAGGAGCACATAGCTGCTGAAGCAAGGAGGAAATGAGGCATTCTGGAAAGCAGAGAATACCACACAGGAGTTGAGCCATTGAATGCTTCCAGGGCTGGGGTGAGGGGTGTGTAAAATTAATCCTCCCAAAGATTTTCTCCTTGAATACTCCAGAAAACAGATCATTCTAAGTTCATTGTAAGATGGCCTGGCACCCCTAAATGAGGGTCCTACCATTGTCCTATCCTTCTCTCCTCTCAGTTAGTGCCTTTTCCTGTGCACTCACCCACCTTCTCGCGTGGAGATGGTCCCTTCTGCACACTGAGCACAGTCATAGCAGCAAATGGGCTGTCCTTCCTGAACCACCTTGAAGAATCCCGGGCAGCAGCTTTCCACACACCTGGCCTGGGGCAGGGGCTGAGCAAGAGAGAGGAGCATGAGGGGAGGAGAGTGGGGACTGAGGAAGCTGAGGATGGGGGAGACAGGCTTGAAAGGAAGGAGAACAGGTCCAGGTTTTCAGCAGATTCCATAACTAAACCGCACCCTGTGAAACTGGACATTCCTTTCAAGTGAATCACATTACCTGTACTCACTACGGTATTTACATCTCATTCTTTTTATCAAAATATTAAATCTGTGTGCCTCTCATTATCCAGAAAGTTTGAGCAAGGATGGAAAATTTGAAAACTGGAAAGATGGTGATGGTTTTCTTCACCTGATCTTGACATCGGGGCCACACAATGGGATCTCGGTGAATAGTGAATCTGGGGTCAGGCAAGCCCCATCTTTCTAGACTCCCAACTTTCTTTCTTACAACACTCCCATTGGGAAATTTCACCCAATTGACAACGTCCAAGTTGACAGCCAGGTCTCCATTCTCATCTAAATACACCCCATCAATAGAATGGTTGTGAAACTGGGGGTCTCTCAGGAAAGGGTGGAGCTGGAACAACAGAGTAAGAATTAGCATTAAGGCCCATTTCATTCTCTCTCTCTCTCTCTCTCTCTCTCTCTCTCTCTCTCTCTCTCTCTCTCTCTCTCTCTCTCTCTCTCTCTTTGCTAAGAGTGAGTTTAATGCAGTTTAATGCAGTTTAATGCAGCTGGCTTTGACTCATATTATGAACAAGTTTCTGATTTCATTTCTGGATGCCCATCATCTAATTAGGAGCCTAAGGAACATTGACTAGAAGCATTGTCACTGAGGAAAAAGTGATGGCAGCTTCTCTGAAGGCAATACTTCAGGACTCCTCAGGAGCAGAAAATGGACGTTTCTGCTCCAGAGCTGCAGTCCTTTAGCAGCTGACCTGAGAGTTCATTATAGCATGTTAAATTGGTTTTCTTTGTGAGGAGTCTCACAGAAATCCTACAACAAGGGATTTGGAAAGGGCCAAGAAGTGCCCCCTATTACTTGAGACTTTAATTCCAATCCTGCACTCTGGAATGATCAATCAGAGATTGTGGTGGCCTTGCTCTTTTTGGCAACCCATCCAGTCTTTGAAGAGTACTATGATAACTCCTTTCAGTCCTTTCATCTCCAGGCTAAGCATGCCCAGTTCATGCAATCTCTCCTCATACGTCTTAACTTCAGGTCCACACATCATCCTTGTGGTCCTCTTCTGAATACTTTCCTGTTTCTTCTGAGATTCTATAAATTGAATTTCTGTCTACGATGGCATTATAAAGAACACATGAGATCTGCAGGTCTGGTCAGCATTCCCTGCACTTCCTCATTCAAATCATCAAAGCAAATGTTGAAGAGCACTGGACCATGTACAGAACCCATAAGTACCCTACATGTTATCTCTCCTTGGACTCAGAAGGGTCCAATTGGTGAGCACATTTTAGGTCTGATTCTCCAGCCAAAGGAGCATCCAGCTGAGAGTTGTTCTATCTACCTCACTTGGAGCTAGTTTGCTAATCATGATAAGGGGCACTTTGTCCAAAGCTTTGCTGAAGTCCAGAGAGATGATGTGCACAGCATTCCCACAGTCCTCCAGGGGGGTTACCCAATCAAAAAGTGAAATCTGATTAGATAAAAGGATTTCTTCTTATAAATCCATACAGGTTTCTCAGCATCAGTTCATTATTTGCAAGGTGTCTCGAGATCACTAGGTATACAATCTGCTCCAGATTTTTCCGAAGCACTGTAGTAAGATCAGCTGTTCTGTCATTCCAAGAGGCCTCCTTTTTTCCCTTCCTCAAGGTGAGGACAAAATTAGGCCTTTTGCAGCCATCCGGCTCTTCTCTAGGAGAGCAAGACAGTGGTTGCAAGTCTTCTTCTCTTTTTCATCCTCTGCTCCCTGTTGCTCTTCTGGCTCCTGCACTACATTGAAAGTTGCAGCTGCTCTGCTTGACCTCAAAACTTGCCATCATCTCATTGCCTTGAGGGTGCACATTCCCCGCTGCAGCACTCTCACTTGTTCTTCCAAGACGGCTAAAGAAGGAGACCAGTGCAGCTCCCTTTCCTCTTCCTTGTTCTACTCTTCCACTACAACTCCACTGCCCAACTCTGGGTAAGTCTGTTCCTGCTCCCTGCTCTTCTCAAGTACGAACATGAAAGTATCCTGGGATCAGGAATGCAGACACGACTGAGTGTAGGATGTGTTCAGCAATGCATAACAAGTCAAACATGGATTGCCCTGTGTTCTGAACTCAGGCAATGCAGCAAGCCCTATTATTTTAGGTCAAGAAATCTGAACAATTACCTGTACAGTCCTCAAGCTCTTACTACATTACACTTCAGGATGACTCGAAGGAACTCTGTGGGACACAAACAGATAAACTCAGGCCTGTGTAGCCAGTAGAGGGACCCAGAAAGGGACCAGAACAGAGAGTGCTCCATCTTCCTCTTCATTTGGAAAAGCACCTCTCCATTTCTTACTTTCAAATTCAATGCACAAAAAGGGAAAGAAATACCTGCCATGGATGAAGCTGGTGCACATCTCGCCTGCCTCCATGTTCTATGTCCTTCCTCCTGGTTCTAGAGGAAACAGCTGCATCCACAGCATGGGCCACAGCATTGACTGTGTTGTAAGAGAAGAAGCTGTCCAGAGACAGTGTTTGCTCCTTGTCCACTTGGGGCAGGGCCTCTGGGTTCTCCTTCTCTCTGCATCTTGTCCACTCTTTCATTGAGAGCACATGCTTTGAGTACAAACACTTGAAAGCTCTCTTTACAAATTCCTTCATAGAGATATACAAATCTTGAAAACCATCATAGTTGAACCTTTTACTTGTTTGGGGAATGAAGGAAAAATATGCATAGACATGCTGGAATATAGTTCTAATGTCTGTATAAGCTAAATCTAAGGTAAAGTCAGACAAAGTTGTGGTGATCCAGACTTTCCCATTAACTGGTTTCATAACCATTTCAATACCCATTTGCACAAATTCTGTTCCATAGAACAAGAAATTGATCTCGGCAAAGCAAACAAAGACATTGATTTCTACCAACTCCTCCAGTGACTGTCGAAAGATTTTTGGATTGAATGATTTCGCTTGTGTAATGCTGCATGAAAAAATCACACAAATGCCATTCCTGAGGAGCTCTGGTTTCAAGGTTCTCATGAACTTGTCTCCATTCTCAGTGTCCAGTGCAAAGAGACCAACCATCCTCCACCTGAAATGTAGCAGTAGCCTGACAATCCCTGGGTACTGGATGCCTTCTTCAGGGAGCATCCTGTAGAAGGAAGGGCTCTGATTATTTTCTGTCAGAACCTGAGAAGTGAATGCATAGCTGACCTGGAAAAGAAAGGAAGAGACTGATCAATTTCTTCATTTCAGCACCAAATCAACGTTCCTCAACTCATGAGAATCAACCATATAACGATTAAATATTTGTTTGAAACACGATACAAAAGCACATCATGTTATTTTTTTTATTAAAAAGTGTTTTAGCATCATAAGTTGTAAACACTGACAAATGGATGCTGGGAATAGCCTGAACTTTTGTGCCTCTCCAGATTTTCCATCTTGGAATAAATTTCCTAAGACTTCATCCCAGAAATGGCAGAATTGGTCTGTAGGGTTGCTCAAACACAGATGCCATGGACACCTTCCTGGGGTCTGAGAATAATCCACGCCCTTCTGCATTTGATGACCAGGAAAGAAAAGGAAACTATCTTGGTGTCCATGATATGACTAACCCCATGGTGAGAAATTATTTGCTCTACATCTGGTCCTAATGAAGAATACAAATATTTCCCGATGACCAAAAGGGCAGGGTCAATTGTTCAGGGATCTATCAGAGAGGAACAGGAGAGTCAAAAAGATCAACCTTTGCCAGGGAGGTCAGAATGTGTAAATGATCAGCCTGGAGCCACTTGTTTTGACATCTGAAGTGTAGCTTGAGATAACCATGTCCACAGGGAAGATTCATGATGTTCTCTCTACATCTAATCACTGAAAAAGCTCAACATATAAAAGCCCTGTTCATGATGGCTGTGGCTGCTGGTCTCAACTGCAGATGGACTCACTCTCAATTGTGGGTGTGCACCGACAATAAAGAGTCTTTGTTAAAATATTACTTTGCTGCTTTGGCCTCTATTTCTCATGATCAGACAACAAACCTTTTTGTTAATCCTCAACTCTAACAAAGCCAGATGGGTGCCCAGTGTGGGGATTAGGAGGCTTGAACTCTTTACAGCTCAGGATAGAGTAGGACTGTCTGTTGTCCTGGGAGGAATACCATGCATGCAAATGATTTGGAGAGTCTTCTGCTTTCCCTATTTGAAATCTCATATCTCATCACCCAAGCGTCCCACCTGTGGGATTTTGAAGATGCCTAGAATGTTGGAAAGCTGCATGGAGTTGTCAGAGTCAGATTCTTCAAGGACAACCAGCAGATGATTTCTCCTTCCGCACTTGTAGTTGGGAACGTGGGCCTGAGCAGTCGAGAGCAGGTCTATGGCTGCATCAGACATCAGTCTAACATCATGAAGGCTGTCATATATGCTGTAGCCCAGGGTGAGGTTGGGCAAGAGGCTGGGATTCTGGTTGACGTCCTGCATGGCAAACAGGAAGGAGAGGATCTTCCAGTAGAAGGTGTCTCCAAACCTGAAAAAAGAGAACAAACGGGTCACTCTGCCATCCCTTCTCATGATTCCTTCAACTGCCCTTTGAGACTGCATTCTGCTTCTCAGCCTGGTCCCAACCCAAAGCAATAACCCAACTGCTGATTCCTGAAGAACTTCTGGTGGGATTCCACTGGGTGGGCTGACCTATTTCCCCTCTGAGTTCAGATACATTCCCCATTGCAAGACCCCTGCAGCAAAGGTGCCCATCCCAGACAGAAGTCCAGCAAGTGTAGCCATTCACACGGAAGGGGAAGGGAAGACAGAGGAGTGCTAAGGCAAGAAATGTTGTCCACTTTCTAGGGCCTTTTGCCCTCCCCCCACCCCACATTGCCCTGGATTCTCTCTGGGCTCAGCTGCCTGTGAGTTTGCCTGCTGAGTCTTCCTGATGGAGAGACCAGCAGGAAGAAATTTCTCTGGCTTTGCATGCCGCTGCATGCTGCACTGTCCAGCTTCCCATGGTGCTCTGCTGTATCATGTCAAGCAGGCCAACAACTTACCCAGGCCGTCCATGTGAGGCAGGTTTCTTGAAAGTGTGTGGTCTGAATAGGACTTCTCCTGCTGAGATGCTGGCACTGAAGACAAAGTCTCCTGGCCGGTAATAATTGCGTGGCTGCAGCTCAGCCCTGTGCCAACTCCAGGGGCATTTGTCCTCCAGCCTCCCACAGCAGGTCTCTGGGCGGAGCAGCAGCAGCAGGAAGAATAGGGCCATCCTGGCCATGCTTGGCACAGCCTCTATCCTGCACCTTTAAACCAGGTACAGGAACAGTTAGAAGAAGTTGCTTCTGAAATGGATGATGAGCCCAGCCAGCTGCAGCTTCAGCTGAAGGTAAAGGAAATAAGTACCCGGCATGGCAGACTCCTCTCTTGCCCCAACACTCTCCCGATCTCTGAGCAAGATGCTAGGGAATGAGGTGCCTTCCCTTTTTTCACCTGGATGGAAAACACACCCCTGAAATCTCAGGTGTACATCGGGGGATCAGGATGGTCTTGGGGAGGGACTCCATGAGGTTTAGCAGTAATTTCCATAATTACAGAGCCACCTGGCTGGTGCAACTCTCTGGCTTCCTGAATGCTCTCCTGAGTCCCATGAGCAAGAAAGGCACACCCTGAGAACTCGCCATTGCAGCTCCTTGAGGCAACCAGGATCAAGGGACTCCTTTTGTCATGTGGTCTGCAATTGCTCTTGAAGGCAAGATATGCTACATCTCATACTTGCTATTTTCCCTTCCTTTATTGCCTCTGCAGTGAGGGAAGTTGGTGCAGTAAAAAGTTTCCTTTGCTTTGTTCCTTCCCAGTTTTGGTGCACTCAGCTGAGTTCTTCAAGTTCCTCTTCAGGGCATTGCTAACTCAGAGCACTGCCACCATCACAGTGCAGACTCATTTTCCTTCCGTGCCAAGCATGAGCTCCAGGGATGGGACAGGCTGTGATTATGTCCAAAAGTTGCTCCAGCAGAGCTAGCCAAGAAGGGCAGCAAGAGGGAAAGTCCCTGGTGGAGGAGTAGTCCTGCCAGACCCATCCTAGCAATCTCTAAAGGACTGGGAGGGAAGACACTTTCTTTCCTTGTTCCCCATCCTCCCCTATTTCCTTTGGAAAATGTTCTCTTTCACTACCGGCTATGCCCACTGCACATTTCTGGCACCCTCTTCCCCTTGGGGTGTGTGTACTGGGACTGCTGAGATGGTGCTGAAGCTGCTTGTTGGAGGAGGAAGGTCACTTTCCTTGGCCAGCCAAGGAACAGGAAGGAGGACAAGAAGGAAAGCAGGAGGGAGATGAGCTGAATGAAAGAGAGGTCCTGGTTGTTGACTTTCACTATCGGAGTGCTTAGGAAGTGAATGAAGATTGGTAACACAAAGCCCATGATGAGAGACAAGAGGAGCACAAAGGAAGCCAGGGGGGTCCCCAAGCATTCTCTATAGGACATGAAGCTGATGATCTTGGGTACACATTGATTCTGGTCCTTGTTGGGGAGCTGATCTTGCCATCCATAGTCATGCAATGTAATTGGATGGGATTAAAATACCCAAATAAGTAAATAAAATAAAAATCTTCTGGACACTTGGTGCAGAGGGCTGCATCTGCCAAAAGCATGAGAATTCCTCCCTTACATCTTTATCATTCTTACCTCTTTTACCTTCAAGAAGGAGAGCTTATACTACCCATGAGTCAGAAAAGCAGGCAGGAGTGCAGGCCATAAATTCAGAAAATGTGCAATGGTGGATATTAGAGGACACTCCTGGATTGAGGAGGTTTTCTGGTTTTCTTCTGACAACTGCAAGCAAATGGAACTCCATCCACATGGGTGCTGTGGAGAAGCAACACATGAGCATGGGCTCCAGATCTTCCCAGTTGTCTTCAGGCCCTTTCAAGATGCCTGAGTTAACCTTGTCTATCCAATTGCTGCCCTTCTTCCCTCTGGACTCAGCAGACTTGGAATTACCCTCACAAATCCTTCTTTGAGAGTGCTAGTATGTGCTGTAGCATGAAGACACCAGCCTTTAAACTCAAAGGAATCCTCTGCCTTGCCTTCTTCAGCCTGCTCATTGCCTCCGTGAAGTCCAGAGTCCAGATTGCCTGCCTGACAAGCTCCGTCAAGGTGATTGCCCCACTGACCTGGGCACCTGCACGGCAATGCGCCCCTTACAAGGGGCAAAGCAGGTTTCCTCACTGCTCACCACCCAAACAGAGGGCCAGGAAGTGCCCTCTTCAGTCACTTCCTGCGGTCTCTCTCAGGCCCCATACCTAAGGGGAAAGCTGCAATGGCATTCCCTGCAGGAAAGGATTGGCGGCAGAGGGTGAGTACCAGACTGGTTAAGCTATGCCAATGAATGAAGGGTGGGATAGCGGCATGCCCAGGCTTGTGGGAGTGTGTGCACGATGCCTCTGTCATCACAATTCACAAGCTGGAGTCAGGTAACACAAAGTTGTATGGAATGTTCCTGCGTTTTGAGTTCCGGAGAACAGTGACACATAATGGGAAGAAAGATGGAGGAATCTGATTAAACCAATTTGCCTGGACTAGCAGGTCTGCCTACCTCACTGCCTCCCTTGAAACTTTCTGCCTATTTTTCACTGAAATGTCCTCCTCTCCTCCCTACTGACATTCCACTTTACAAGTGAGGTTGTCCCCAGGAAAGGAGGCCCCAAGGTGCACCATCAGGTTGGTATCACCTCTGCAGTCTGTGTCATGGGGCTTCCAATGGACTTTGTCCCCAAAGAAGTGAGTCAGCCAAAGTGGCCAGCCAGTCCTCCAAGTGCTTTGACCCACACAGTCTGACTTCTCCCTGAGTTAATTGAAGGAAATGCCAACAGGCAGTTCTTCATACATCTGATGTGAGAAAACCTCCAAAGACAAAAATAAAGCCTCATTGGGGGAGAAATATTGCATCAGAGAGGCCTGTACTGGTGAAAACACTGGATATCCACCTGAGCTTCCCCCAGGATGCCAACTTGATTTGCCAAGAGAATAGCATACATGTTTCTTTGTAAACAAAAGGGATGTTGGAACCAACCCTCTTCTGGGTCCAATGTTCTTGGCCTAGAATGGTCAAGGTCAGTCTTGGAGGATCTGAGCCTGATGCCCCCAGAGAAAGAGGCAAATTGGACTCCACTTTGACTACACCTCCATGAACAGGCTCCAGAGGAGTGTCTGGTCCAAGTTTGTTGGATGGATTTCAGTTACTGAGAGCTAAAGATGTGGACATGGTACTTGGTCAAGCCAGCCCACCATCTGCATTCTGAACTCTTGCCAATCTTGGCCAATTACAAAAAGCAAGGGGGGACTGGGACACTGGGTCCAAGAGGCTGTGAACAGCTCTTTGGGAGAGGGAGTGGCACCAACCTCGTTAAAAGGGACTGTGATTAGACCACTTCTGAAAAAAGTTAACATGCCCAGGGGATGTAAAGAGCTCTAGGCCAGTGGCCAACATCCCCTTCTTGGGCAAGGGGGTTGAGCAGCTTGGGGCTGAACAACTCTATGCACTCTTGGATGAAATAGACTATCCTGATCCATATCAATTGAACTTCAGGCCTTGGTTTACAAAGTGGGCTGCTGTGGTCACCCTGTGGGATGACCTATGCTGGGGTTAAGACAGGGGAAGTGTGACACTCTTGGTCCTCCTGGATCTCTCAGAGGCTTTCAATACCAACAACCATTGTGTCCTTCCAGATAGGCTGGCTGGGTCATGCATGGGAGGCATTGCTTTTCACTGGTTCTTCTCATACTTGACCAGCTAAGTCCAGAAGGTGGTTCTGCGGGGTCATTGCTCTGTCTCATGGCAGTTATGCCATAGAGTTCGGAAGGCCTTCATTTTCCCCCCCAGAGAAGCACGGGTTGGTGGGGGGGGGGTTATCTGGAGGTGTGAACTGAGATGTCATCAGGATTCTGATGACACTCAACTCTCCCTCTCATTGTTCTCCAGTGCAGGGTTTGATGTTCCAAATCAGGGTCTTGGCTTGATAATGGACTGCATTGGCCACAAAAACTGAACCTTACTCCTGATAGGATGGAGGTGTTGATGGCTGGGGAATCCCATGGCCAGGTGGCTGACATCACACCTATCCAGGATGAGGTCACAATGCCCCTAAGGGATAGGATTAGTAATTTTTTGGGGGGGGGCGGTCCTGGACATCGAATTATCATTGGAATTCCAGGTGAATTTGGTGGCTAAGAGCACCTGCTGAGGCTGATCTACCAACTTTGACTTTATCTGGACAAGTAGAACCTTGCATTCACACTCCGGTAACCTCTTGCAATGCCCTCTAAAGGGGCTACCTTTGAAGATGGCCTGGAATGTCACTTGGTCCAGAATTGGACTGAATGACTGTGGATGAGGACTGGCCGATAGGAGCATGTAATGCCAGTGCTCCAGCATCTTCACTGAGAGGAAACTGAAATCTGAGCCTAGTTCCAAGTGTTGGTTTTAATCTTTAAAGGCCTGAATGGCTTGTGACCTGATCATCTAAAGGAGCGCCTCTTCCCATATGTGCCAACCTGAGCCCTCCCTCACCATCAGAGGCCATTTCGAAACTTCCCCCCCACCCCTGAAACAAAGAAGGAGGGCAGCTAAAAAGGGAAGGTTCTTCTCAGTTTTGGCACCTAACACAGATAAGTGGAGAGTCTCGATCTCTTACAGGGACAGAAGACTGATAAAGCTTCAGCAAAAAGGGGGCCTGGCTGAGAATTGTGGCTCTTTCTGGGCAAGAGGAGCAGGGACACTGCAGGACTCATTTTCTATCACAGAGGCACCTATAAGCAACCTTTCTCTAGAAAGTGAATTTGGATTTCCCTAACAACCTCCTCTTTGTCACTAGCCCAGCTAAGAGGCACAAGCAAGCTATTTCACCCAAATGAATCCTGTTCCTTTCCTCCTCTCTCCCACACAGTTGCTCCCATCCCCAGGAGAGGTTGTCAGCCCATGGCTGAATTGGGGAGAGGTGCGTGTCCTTGTGCTCACTGGGAAGCCCGTGTTTACTGAGAGTTAGGAAGGGTAGGCAAAACAAATAAGCCAGATGGAAATGCAACAAAGCCAGAAGTCCCGAGTCCCAAACCACCAGCCCTCCTCAGGAGTGCCTCAGTCCCCTCACCCCTCTTAGGCAACAGGAAATCCAGCACTCATTGATCTTGCACCACCTTCCCCATTCTGTTCAGGGCTCCAGACAGCTCTCTACCTCCCCTGATCCCCCCTTTCCCTGCATCATGTCCCCCACCTTTTCTGAGGCCTGGATTCCTTGCCTCCCAAGGCCTCTTTCAGCCACTGCAGTCTGAGAGTTTCATCCTCCTCTGAACTGAGGCCCTCATGGTGGTGAATATTATTTGTGATGATGTTGTCCCTTCTAGTCAACAAACTTGGGCCAACCTGAATTGTAAGATGGGCTGCAGGATGAGGTGAGGCAATTGTCAGGAGTACTTGTCAGTCACTTGGCTTACCTCTGGGGCAATTCTTGGAGATTTCATGGTCTGTACTTGACTCATGCTTCTTGACTTTGGACTTGAGGCTTTAGAGTGCCCTCGCCTCTCATAGTTTGCCTTTTTTTTGTTTTGTTTTTTATTTTGCTTTTATTCTTTCATTGCATGGGATTGTAGCAAGAACTGAACCAGGACACAGAAATGGATTCCACTGGCCTCCATCACTGTCACTGCAGTTCCTGGTACCCGAGTGTAGCACAAGGACGTGGTCTGAACCTTTCTCCCAGTGGTGAAGGGAACCCTCTTTGCTCTGAGGTGCCTGTACACGTGCTGAGTCTCTCAGCTGAGATGGATGGCACAGTTCACCTGGGTTCTGGCAGAGTGTGGCTTCAAACAGCTGAAGGGCAACAGCCTTTCACACCTCACAGGAGCTTGTGGTAGGCAGGAGATGGAGTCACCTGTTCTCAGGATAGTTTGAAGACTCACATAAGTTGGGGAAGAAATTGTGGAAAATTGGGAAGGAAGAGGGAGAATCTTTTGTCCTTTTGCCTTTGTCCCAGCACAAGTCTCATGAGAACCGTCTCGGTTGTATCAGTCCAGCCAACGCAAAGTTAACACAACATGACAAAGAATAGCTGCTGCTGTTTTGGCTAAAGGAAAATGTGCTCTCTAAAAGAGGTTATGTGGAATGAATATATGTTTCTTTCAATTTCTTAGCTACACTGATGGTATTGGCCAAAATACACAGGTTCAAAATGTCCCAACTCATGGTGAATAAACGCAAACCTGAAGAAGCCAATGCTTGGGTTTTGGCATGCAGTGAATGCCAATGCTCATGAAAAGAAATCTAGCAGGAGGTGCTTTGTTGTTTTGTCTTTCAAAGTGCCCACATCCTTGGGATGACAAAGGGGCTCACCCTACTGCAGACATTAGCCTCCTGCAAGGCTCCCCCCTCCCTCATTTTTCCTCCCTTTTAGGCAGCATCAATCAAGCTCAAAGTTTGCTTTTTTCTGTCTGCCAAATCCCACGACATGCCTGCACTTGGTAGGGGAAGAACATTGCTTTTACGAGGCTTCCCTTCCTTATCCAAATAAATTCCCTTATCTCCTCACTGAGAGTGATTAAAGGTCTTGTGTTTTCAACCAATCCTTTCCCCACATAGATGCTCTCCATGAGGCAATATAAGCTTTGAACACTCAGAGATCCTCCCTCTGTGTCCAGCAACTGCCTTGCCTCCTATGCACAAACCCTCTGTGTTTTAGGCACACGCAGATTTCTTTGTAATGTCAGCCCATGCCTGCCTCCACCTGTGGCTGGAAGCAGCATGGATCTAACTCCCAAAGGTGCTTTGTGCTTTGCACATGCTCAGGGGCTCTGTGTGCACACTACCACACTCACAAAGGGGTGATACTTTCCTGCCAGAGCACCCCCTTTTTCTTAGCTCTCTGGACTGGCCATGACCACAGAGCCAAGAGTTTGGGCAAAGTGTCCCCCTGACATTCTCTGAGTCAGGTTGGCCAAAATGAACCCAAAAAGAGCTGCAGGTGTTGCCTCACATCACTGACTGCTCGCAGCAAGCAAGGCAGATCACACATTTCTCTCATTTTGTTTTCTTTTTCCAAAGGTTCAGCAGCTGCATTCCTTTCCTCATTTCCTTAATTCTCCCTTGTGCACCAAATCTCCATTCACATGGATCAAGCCTCCCAAAGCCTCTCACTGTCCAAGCACCAGCAATCAGGGGGCATTCCAAGCCAATCCTTCACCTCACACACTCTCTCTCCCACAGGGCACACTCCCAGCACAAACAAACTACAAGCCTTCAGAGCATATATCTAGTCATGCACACAGGAGTGGAATTGATGATGAGGGAAGAATAGGTTCATTTCAGCAGATAATGCATTCCTGAGTAAAGACAATATGAGAAACTGCAGAGCGGACTAGACATAATTTAATTATGGGTGATTAAAGAGAATTGGCATGGCAACAATAAGGTACATGAATCATAACAGGCCCTGCCGGTGAGCTTCATTTTCCCAAGGCAGTGTCTTGCCTGCCTGGCCAGGTGGACTTCCAACAGCAGTCCCTTGAGTGGGCAGAAAGGCCCTAGATCCGTTTTCAGAGCTGGTCTCAATCCTCAGGGATCCCCTCCGCTGCCTCTGGGACCATCTAATGGCTGATGGTGCCAGTTTTTACCTTCTTGGCTCCATCAGTGTGATTTGATGACTGGCTTAATCCCATGTCTTCTTGTGAGGGGATTTTTGTTTTGTGCTGTTCTTTTTCTCACTTCATCAAAGGGGGCATCCCTGTGCCCTGGGAGCTCAAATTTCTATCCGGAGTGCTGAGGTTGGAATGTGGGGTTCCTGCTTCCTGCTCAAGTGGGCCAACCATCCCTGGGAACCGTGTGTTCCTGGCTGGCCACATGCCGTGCTCTATGGCTGGTGCCCAAGCTCCCCTTCCTGTCCCTTCCCCTCTTTGGCCCTCATTTCTCCTTTCAGCCTGGATACACTAGAGCAACCCATGCCTATTTTTATCCCTTTAATACGCTTGGTTCCCCCAGGTTGGGTGTGTGGTGTGTTGAATCCAGAGGCTGGTCCCAGATTGATGGAAGTTCCAGGTGGGATTTTTCCCAGTTGGTTGAGGAATGCAGAATCCCTGCCTGCTTTCTGATATGGTAACCAAGCAAAGAATGAAAGCATCTTCACCCCAGCAAAGAAGGAATTTTGCATCTACATCTTCTGAGAGGAAGGGTGGCCTGGTGGGGCGAGTGCCGAGTGGAAGACTTGGGAGGCCCCGGTTCCAGCCCCCCTCTTTCTCAAAGCTCCCTGCAGATGCTTGGCCAACCACTCCCTCTGAACTCACCTCCCTCACAGGCTTCTTGTTGTAGGGGGATAAAAAGGAAAGGAGAACACATTGTAAGTCACTTGGGTGCTTGGCAAGAGGGAAAAAGGCAGGGAATACATGCAGCATACACAGGAAATGCCGAGCCCCAAATTCCTCCCCTTTCTGCTTCCTCCACATGCTGCGTTAATACCCCTCAGGTCAATTGCGGGCTGCTGCACTCCTTGAAATGAGGAGCAGGGGAACCCCCTGAGGAGATGGACTCCTAACCTCCAAAAATAGGGGGATCATAGAAATGGTGCATTGAGTTCAGTGGGCCAGTGGCCTCCCACATAGCCCAGGAAGCGCATGGCAGGAGCTGAAGTGGTGGTCCTCTGCAGGCCCCAGCCATGTGGTGGCTCTTCAGAAGGGGCCAAAGCCGGAGCAAGGCCAAGGGTGCTAAAACAGGAGGAGTCTGGTGGGACTTCTGCTCCAGAAAGGATGACCAATGTCAGAGTGGGGTCCCTGCTGAATCGGAGGAAAACCTGAGTTCTCAGTGCTGGGAAAGGACTTCCTCAATCTGTCCTCATGTGGAGCAAGAAATTCCCTCCTCCTGATATTCCTCTTTTTGTTCTCTGGAGCAGTCTTCGAAACCTCTGCAACAAGCACATTTGTTAGCATGTCCTGGAGAAACAGTCCTGAGCTGGCTGGCAAGGAAAGGGATTTGCAATACCAGAAGCAGCTTCTGGAGGAAACCACGCACGCCCCTGGAACGCCACCCTGGGAAACCTGCTGATGGGACTTTTGAGAGAATGGTGACTTGAAACTGTTTTTTAAAACTGAGAAGCTGCATTCCTGCTACCATGTTATTTTCCAGTCAACAAGGATTTGTCTCCTTACACCTCAAAATGTAGCAACATCTCTAATATTGTAAAAAAACATGTTTGTAGAAACAACAAATAAAGACAAGACACAAAGCTTAGATAATGAGATTAGCAAGGGAACATTTCCTGCATGCTGCTTCCCGAGGTATGAAATGGAGCTTTTATTTTACTCAAGCACTGAGCACTGCAAAAGAATTTTTTCCTGCATTGGTTCATTTCTGTACTGTCTATATACGCCAAATGAATCTATGGGCTGTCCAAAAAAGACTCTTGAGGTCTTGACAAACAATAAAAAAAGAATTTATTCTTTCCTTTTCATCATGAGATGCTCTTTGGTGTTCAGGTCAGGCCTCACTAGAATAATGTAGCACTTGGGGAGGAAGATGCAGCCCAGCAGCCCAGCGCTGGATGCCAAGATGGAGAAGACCTCAAGAAGGTGAGCGCAAAGGAAACCCAGATGCTGCAGAAGACCAGCATGCTGAAAGTGATCAGCTTGGCCTTGTTGAAAGCCCTGGGCAGCTTCCTGGCCAGGAAGGCCACCATGAAGCAGATGGCTGCCAGGAAGCCCATGTAGCCGAGGGCAGCATAGAACATGACCACAGAGCCTTCATTGCACTCCAGGATGATCTGCCTTGGCTGGGAGTGCTTGTCTGAGTAAGAGAATGGTGGAGAGGTGCCCAGCCAGATGGTCGAGATGACTACTTGGATGCTGGAACAGGAGGTGACAATGGAGTTGGCCAAAGTACTCCCCAACCAGTTTCTTGCCCTGTTGCCTGGCTTGGTGACCAGGAAGGCCAGCACCACAATGGCAATTTTGGCTAGGAGTGAAGAGTTGGTCACTGAGAAGAGGATGCTGAAGGCTGTTCGTCGGAGGAGGCAGGTGATGCTTCTTGGCTTTCCAATGAAGAGGGAAGAGCACGCAAAGCAAAGCAGGAGGGAGACAAGCAGAATGTAGGAGAGGTCTCAGTTTTTGGCCTTGACTACTGGGGTTTCTTGGAATTTCCAAAAGATTTCCAATATGCCTGCTGTGGTGATGGAGAAGAGTAGGGTCATGGCAGTGAGGAAGGATCCCAAATATTCCTCATAGGACAGGAAGGTGATAGCCTTGTTGATGCACTGATACTGGGCCATGTTTGGATGCTGATCTTCTGGACACTTCAGGCAATGCTCTGCATCTGTTGAAAGCAAGAGGAACAAAACCCTCACTTGTGTTCCAGTCTCCGTTCTTTACATTTCATTCATTATTTTTTTCTTATTACTAGTACTCTTGTTAATTGTATTAGTACTAGCAGGGGCATAATTCTGGTGTGAGAGGCAACATAGAGTGCTTTCCTGCAGGGCATGGACTTGCTGGGCCCCTTCATTCTCCAAAGTCAACAGATTTCTTCAGTTACACTATCAAGGCAGCGAACAGCCTGGTAGGCACTTTTCAGACTTCACTAGGATGTTTTTTGTTACAATCATGAATCAGTTCATGCACCAGAAAATGTCTGAGCATGGCAGGGTCTCCATCCCTTACACATCTCAATGGAGTGGGGTGAACATCCTAGGATGAAGCGTGGGAGACACAGCTATGCCTAGAAGCACAGGAAGGCCATACAGTCTAGAGGGGCAGATCCATGGACCATCCACTGAGAGCCCATATGGTAGGTGACACAATCTAGCAACAGTGCCTAAATTCCCTTTTAAATGATTGAGGAATGGCTGAAATAAAGACTGTAGAATAAGACTGCCTTGGGAAAACCCCTTCTGACTTCTGGGCTGTCCGTCATGGTTGTTGCACAACACACAACCCTTGGCCCTTCTTCCTGAGGCTGCAGATTACATCCAGTGCACAAAAGTCACGCCTGGGTCCAGGCATCAAGCTGTGCACCCAGGTAATGAGATCGCTGTCTCCACAGCCGCCAGCCAGCCCATCTTCTGCCACAAGATCTCCAGCAGGGAACCCACTGCCCTGTCTCCCTGTTCAATGGAAACCACCACCCCTCCATCGGTTTAGCAGAGGGACACTCAGGACAGACTAAGGAATTGGAACTGGTCATTTGGTCAGTTACCCCCTTGACTTAACCAGGTGACTTGTGGATGGAGAAGGACTCAAAAGTGAATGCTGACAGATGGGCACTGCCAGTTTCTGATCTGCCTTTTCTGCCCCTCCCTACCTTTCAGGTGCATCAGACTTCTCTGCAGTCATGCAGAGGGCCACCTTGGACCAGACAAGCTCAGACTGAATGACACATTCAACCTTGACCAGCTTCTGCCTCCCAAAACCTTCTAAGTGGGTAATCTCATTTTTGAAAATGATTCTGGAAGGTTCTTTGATTTCTGCACTAACTTTATGGCACAGAAGATCTCAGTGTGAGAGAAAAGAGGAAGGAGACTGGGGAGGGGGGTTCCGCATTGGTAGAGGGCAATCAGCTCTGACAGTGGGGTGGTGGAATTCCACACCTGGTAGCACCTGCCTGATGGTGGGGGTGGGGAGGCAACATGGTGCAGTGGGAAGGCCATCCGGATTCTAGTCCTGATTCAGCCTTGGAGGTCTCAGTCTTGGCAACTACACAGGCTTGCTTTTAGGAAATCACCAAGAGGAAGAGGAGGAGGGGAAGCTCAGAAACCACCATGAGTTTCTTGAAAGAAATGACTGATACGAAGACATTGAATAAATACAGGATGCTTTATCATGTGGTATTCCACGTTCTGTATATATGCAGACACATTTCTTTTGATAAGTCTTATGCTTTGCTTTTTATGTTAGAAAAATGCAGAACATCATGGAACCCTCTAGTCAGTTTGAGCTCCACTGATGCAGAACAATTCCCTGCCCATTTCAGAATTTCCCAAGGCCCAGCATGCACAGCTGAAGATGGGACCCATATGCTCTCCTTCCCAACCTGGCCATACATCTGCAAGTCCCCATACCCCAAACAACATGGGAATTGTTGCTTGCATAGTCCTCCAGGCCTAGCAAGACTCCCCAGCATCCTCCCTGTGGGCAAGCCTTGCAATGCCAACAAGAGGAGAACTCCTTTTCCACCTCCTCCAGATGAGGCAACAGAAGGTCCCAAAGCTTGTCTTTTTCCTTCTCTGCAAGCCACCCACTTCTGCTTGGGAGCTGCCCAGGGCACTCTTGGCTCCTTTGTAAGTGGAGGGGAATGGAGTGACTGCCTGATAAGGTCAGCCTGTGCAAAGAAGGAATGAGGCATTCTGGGAAGCGAGAAACACTACACAGGAGTTGGGTGATGCAATGCTTCCAGAACTGGAAAGAGGGGTGTGTCAAAGCACTTCCACAGGTGAAGATTCTTTGCTCTGATATTCCAATTCTTTGCAGGATGGCAGAGCACCCCAGTTGCCCCCATACCATGGTTGCTTCTTTGCCCCCCGCCCACCAAGCACTGCCTTTCCCCTGCACTCACCCACCTTCCTGAGTGGAGATGGTCCCTTCTGCACAGGGAGCACAGCCATAGCAGCAAACAAGCTGTCCTTCATGAGTCACCTTGAAGAAACCCGGGCGGCAGCTCTCCACGCACCTGGGCTGGGGCAGGGGCTGAGTGAGAGAGAGGACTGGGCTGAGGAAGCTGTCAAGTGAGGGGGCACAGCTGGAAAGGATGGAGAGGAGGGCCAGGCTTTCAGCATGCTTTGCAATTGAACCCTACCCTGTGAAGTTGAAGCAACTGGACATGCCCTCCAAGTGAAAGGCACTGCCTTATTCACCTCACCTTTTACAGCTCATGCTTTTTATTTATCAACAGGTAGAATGTGATGGAAGAGATGGTTAATTAAAACAAGGAAATGATGGACATGGTTTTCTTCACCTGATCTTGCCATTTGGGGCCACACAATGGGATCTCGGTGAATGATGAATTTGGGGCCAGGCAACCCCCGTCTTTCCAGCCTCCAGACTTTTACTTTTATCGCAGTCCAGTTGGGAAAGCTCACCCAATTCACAAGGTCCAAGTTATTTATTTATTATTTATTAAAACATTTCTATGCCGCCCCTTGCCGAAGCCTCGGGGCGGCTTACAACACAATAACATACAATAAAATACAAAAATAACAATATAAAATTAAAATTAACAACATAAAATAAATAAACAATACAAAAGAAGTTGCCCTGGCCAGATAAATAAGCAAATATTGTTAACAATTAAAATGACGTTTAAATAAAAAGGTCTTCACCTGGTGCCGAAAAACAAATACCAAGTTCACTGACAGTTCTCTGTTCTCATCTAAATACACTCCATCTATAGAATGATTGTGAAACTGGGGGTCACTCAGGAAAGGATGGAGCTGGAACAAGAGAGAAAACAGAAGCTTTTAAGAAGACACATTTCATACCCAGATTTTTGCTAAGAATGTATTCAGGTTTAATATGGCTGGCATGACTCTTCTTATGGCCAGGATCCTGATTTCACTGCAGAATGCCCACGGTCTGTTTTCAGAATATTGGAAACAGAGAACAGAAGCATTGTCACTGAGGGGAAAGAGAGGGCAGCTTCTGTGAGGGCAATATTTCAGGAATCCTTAGAAGCAACAAATGGAGGTTTCTGCTCCAGAGCTTTTAGTCCTTCAGAAGGTGGCCTGGGAGTTCATTTTACTATGTTTACTAGGATTTCCCTCTGAGGATCCTTACAGGAATTCCAGAAAAGGGGATTTGGCAGTGGCCAAGGAGGGATTCCTGTCACTTGAGCCCTTTGTTCCACATCCTGCACGTGTGGCCTTGTTCTTTCTGACAACTCATCAAGTACATCTACATCTTTATGCTGCTCCTGTCAACCTTGATCTTCCATTATCGTCTTTTTGCTCATCATTCCCAGGTTCAGGGAGTCCCAAATTCCATTTTTGGGACAAGTCAAAGTCGAGGAAACGATGCAGAACTTTGGGCTTTCCTTGTCCCCTGTCATCATTTTGCCATCTATAGGAACTACATGAACCACGACATCTTCCCTCTGCCTTTTCCTCTGGAGAAGGCTTTTAGTTGCTTTTACCATCCCTCATGGACCTCCACTCTTTCTCCACTTTAGACTTCCTGATGCCACCCCTTCCCTTCTATGCCCCTTGCCTGCATTCTCGTTTTGTAGCTTGGCCTTACTTCCAATTCCTAGAGATGCCATGTGGGGTGGGGAGGGTTGGCCTTCAGATCATCATCACAGCCTTTTTTAGGGAAAGCACATGAGAAAGTCTTTCTTTTCTTCTCCTTTTTTGTAGAATGAAAACTATGTAAATGTACCTTAAGAATTACTTATTTTAAAAATCTCCACCCACTGAAGATGGACTGCATTTCTCTGCAGAGTCATTTGCCTGGGCCTGTCCTCAGCATTGTTCTGAGAGTTCTAAAATGGGCTTTCCTGCAAGTTGGGGCATCAGTTTGACTGCACTTGGATTGACCTTCAGTCAGAATTCAAGCATGGCATGGGTGCATTGCCCCAGAGCTCCTGTAGCTTTCACTCTCTCAACTCACTCTTCCCTCCAAGTTACAAATAGCCTGACAGTTGGTTTTCCAAGAGCTGGAATTGCTTGCATGGTTGCACTGCTTTCAGTGGTGAAGTGCATATTCTAGTTTCTTTGCTCCTGACAACAGCAGCCCCACCCCCTTCCAGGGACCTCCCTCTTCATTTTTACTTCCCCAGGATTCACTTCCTTGGCCTCAGCTCCCTGCTGCTCTTCTGCCTCCCGTACTACACTTTACATTGTGCTGAGCAGGACTTAGCAGGTCCAACATGGATTGCCTTGTACTCTAAACACAGGGAAGGCAGCCAGCCCAATTATTCTTAGGTCAAGGAAACTGAGCAAGCACCTTCACCATTCTCACACTTCTTCTACGTTCTATGTTCTGCTTCAGGATGACTCAAAGCTACTGTATGGGCCATGACTAGCTAGAGTCACTCAGGGGAAGCCCGTAGAAGGAATCATTCAAGGACCTGAAGAGAGAGAGTTCCAGCTGCCCCATCCATTTGGAAGACATCATCTCAATTTGTCACACTCTGAATTCATTACCTAAGAGCAAAGGGAATATCTGCCATGGATGGAGTCTGTGCAAACCGAGCCTGCATCCACGTTTCATGGACTTCTTCTGGTTTGTGGAGGAAACAGCTGCATCCACGACATGGGCCATAGCCTGGAGTGTGTTGTAAGAGAAGAAGCTGTCCGGAGACAGTATCTGCTCCTTCTCCTCTTGGAACAGGCCCTCCGTTTTCTCCTCTCTGCATCGTACCCACTCTTTCACTGAGAGCACATATTCTGAATAGGAACACTTGAATGCTCTCTTCACAAATTTGTGCATAGTGATATACAAATGGTTAAAAACATCATAGGTGATCCTTTTACTTGTTTGGGGAAGAAAGGAAAAATATGCATGGACATGCTGGAAATCACGATTTAAATTAGCTAAAGTCAAGGTAAAGTAAGACAAAGTAGTGGTTATCCAGATTTTCCCATTAACAGGTTTCATAAACATTTGAATAACCACTTGCACAAATCCTAGTCCATAGTACAAGAAATGGATCTCTGCAAAACAAATGTAGACATTGATTTCTACCAACTTCTCCAGTGACTGCAGCTGGATATCTAAATTGCGTGATTTCAGCTGTGAGACGCTGTGTGAAAAAATCACGCAAATGCCATTCCTGAGGAGCTCCGGTTTCATGGTTCTCATGAACTTCTCTCCATTCTCAGTGTCCAAGGCAAAGAGACCCACCATCCTCCACCTGAAATGCAGCAGCAGCATGACAATCCCTGGGTACTGGATGCCTTCTTCTGGGAGCATCCTGTACAAGGAAAGGGACTGACTTTCTTCTCACTCAACTTGTGAAGTGAAAGCATAAGTTGCCTGGAAAAGAAGAGAGTCATGGAATGCTTCATTTCAGCACCAAATCAAAATGCCTCATCTTATGCAAATAAAGCACTTATATGTTAATTATCTGCATAAAACATCTTTTGAAAGATGGTAATGCGTATAATTTTCTGGAAAACAAAGTGTTTATCAAAAGTCATTTACCCTTTAACTATTTGCAAGAAACATGATTTTACAGGAAGCTATGCTTATTATTTTCTGAAAAATAAAGTGTTTCAGCATCCTAAGTTGAAAACACTGACAAAAGGAGATTGGGAGTAGCCTGAACCCTTGAGCATCTCTAGGTGTTCCATCCTTTTATAAATTTCCCAAGACTTAGTCCCATAAATGGGCGAGGAAATGGTTTGTAGGGTTGGTCAAACACAGCTGCCCTGGACAACTTCTTGGATTCTCAGAGTCGCCCCTGCCCTTCTGCATTCGATACATGGGAAAGAAAAGGAAACTATCTTGGCTGCCCATGATACGATTGACCCTGAAGTGCAGAATTATTTGCTCTACATCTCGCCACAATGAAGAAAACAATTTTTTTCTGTTGACCAAAACACAAAACTCAATCATTTAGGGTTCTTTCAGAGAGACATAAGACAGTGGAAGATGAAAGTCTCTGCCAAGAAGGTCAGAATATATAAAAGATCAGCCTGGAGTCAGTTTTGATGTGAGAAGTGTAGCTTAAGATATCCATGTACAATAGTTACTTCCATGCTGCTCTCTCTACATCTAATCGTTGCAAAAAGCTGAACACATGAAAGCCCTGTAGATGATGGCTGTGGCAGCTGGTCTTTAGTGGAGATGGATTCACTCTTGATTAGAACCATAGAAACCTGGAAACAACCTGAATTAGAATGACCCCTGGCTCCAGTTTGCTCCGCTATAGTATGTAATCCTCAGAATGTGCATATTGGTTGTGTACCTACAGCAGAGAGTACTTTTCATACAATTCCTTCCTGGTGCTGCCATCTCTCTCATAGTCAGACAAGGAACAAGAGGGACGTTTTAGTTCATCCTGAGCACTAACTGCACCAGATGGATGCCTGGTGTCACGTGCCTCAAGGGCTTAGAGGCTTAGGTGGCTATAACCATGTTCATCTTGGGACTGAGCAGGATGCTTTGTTGTCCTGCTTGGGACAAGATGGGAGGGATACCATGCTTGCAAATGATTTGGAGAATCTTTTGCTTCTCTACATGAAACCTCCAATCACTTCTCCCAAGTCTCTCACCTGTGGGATTTTGAAGATGCCCAGAATGTTGGAAAGCTGCCTGGAGTTGTCCAAGCCAGATTCTTCAAGGACAGTCAGCAGATGATCTCTCCTGCCACACTTGTAGTTGGGACTGTGGGCCTGAGCAGTTGAGAGCAGGTCTATGGCTGTGTTGGTTGTCAGTCTGGCATCATGAAGGCTGTCATAGATGTTGTAGCCCAGGGTGTGGCTGGGCAAGAGGCTGGGATTCTGGTTGACCTCCTGGATGGCAAAAAAGAAGGAGAGGATCTCCCAGTAATCTGTGTGTCCCATACTGAAAAAAGAAAACAGTGGGTCACCTGCCAACCCAGCTGGTGAATTCTTCAACTGCTCCTTGAGGTTGCATCCTGCTTCTCAGGTTTCCACATGCTCAGCCTGGTCCCAACCCAAAGCAAGAGCCCAACTGTTGATTCCCACAGAATTGCTGCTGGGATTCCAGTGGGTGGGCAGGCCTATTTCCCATCCAAGTCCAGGTCCATTGCTCATGCCATGACAACTGCAGCAACTCTGCCCTTGCCAGGCAGGAGCCCAACAAGGACAGCCACAAACATTGAAGGAGAAAGGAGGCCGAGGAGCACAGAGGCAGGAATTGTCGTGCACATTCTGGGGCCTGGGGCCTCCCTGTTGCCCTGGACTCCCCCCCGGGCTTTTCTGCCTCTGAATTTGTTCGCTGTGTGTTCATGAGAGAGAAGCCAGCTGGAAGGAATTGCTCTAGCTTTAGACCTGCTTCAAGCTTTTTCCGATAAACCACTTGCTCACCATTTTGACGGGACTGACAACTCAGACTCTGAGAATGAACCTCATGAAGGGGAGTTGGCTGATCCTGGCAAGACCAGCAGCTCGGGCTCTGCTAGCAAGATGGTTGTCGAAATGGGTGCCACAGTCCAGGGCTCTGTGTACCTGCCTGTGCCTGCTAGGGAAGGGCAGTTGGTGGCCCCGTGAACCTCACCACCCTTGTGGACCAAGAAAAGTCGCAACAGCTTTACGGGGGAATTTAGAGATGGGCGTCCATTGCATGGAGAACTCCAGCCTTCTGAGGAGGGCGACACCAAATCCCATCGTCACAGAGAGGAGAATGCAGATGTGCCCAAGTTCACAGCACTCCTCCCTCCCAAAACAGGCACAGAAGGATTCATCAGCAAAGCTATGGGGAAGGGGGAAGAGAGGATTCACTTTTCACTTTGTGAATGCTCAGAGGCTTATATGTTAAATAAAGATGTTTGGGAAGTGCTGGTGAGTCTGTTACTGCAGGGAGTGGATATTCAGCTCACAAGAGGCCTGGTTTGCCAGTTTGACTTAATTCTTTTAACTTATCTGCCATGGCTAATGCTGGGATCAGGCCAATGCCATTTTCCAGATGCAGTCTCCAGCTGGCCCAACTGGAGGTTACTCCCAGGTGTCTGAACTTGAATGCTATGGGTCATACATTGGTTAAAACACCCCACCTCTGACCAGCATTTATCTATTTATTTGATTTATATCCTGCTTTTTTCTTATGAACTCAAAGCAGCTTCTGCCATTCTTTTCCTCCTGCTCTCAATCATATCCCCAAAACAACAACCCTGCCAGGTAGGTTGGACTGCGAGTCTGTGGCTGGCCGACTCTCAGCCAGTGCTCTCCATGGCCGAGTGGATACCAGAACCCAGGTGGCTCAAGCCTCCATCCCATACTCATAACCATGACACCCCTCTGGCTCTCCCATGGGTTGCCAGGCCAACAGTGGGCCTTGACTCAGATGCCGTGGAGCAACTTCTCATCCAGCCAACTACAGGTGCAAAAGTATGGCAGCACGAGCCATGGGAATTCATGGATTAATTGACGCATGGTTTGCTCCTCTTCCATGTGAATGCAACCAAGATACAGAGTCAGGAATCTCTAGTTAATGCCTTGGTCAGGTCTTATACATCGGCTACTTTTGGCTACAGGGGCATTCTCTCTCTCTCTCTCTCTCTCTCTCTCTCTCTCTCTCTCTCTCTCTCGCTTTCTCTTCAGCAGACATTACTCTGCCAATGCAGTTCAAACAATCTGTTCTCTTTCTAGTACACATTGCTTCTGACAGTCTTCAAATTTTGGAAAGAGCTTCTGACAGTCTTCAGACTTTGGAAGCATCTCCATCAAAAGGCCACTGGGTCACGTCTTTCCACCTCTTTCTTAATTGGTTAGTCAGGGAGTAAGCTGTCCACCCACCCAGAAAAGAGCATGGAACTGTAAAAGAGCAAGGTAAAGGGAACTCTATTAATTGTCTTCCCATAAAAAAACAAAGAATATAAAGAACAAGACTGGATTATCAATGCTTTATTTCTTTAAGATGACTATATTTTTTCTCATTTGTACACATTTCATTTTCTCTTAATGTAAATGATGCATCTCAACTTTTTCTAAGAAATTATATTTTTCCTTCCTTCCTTCCTATTCTGCCTTTTCATTTTGGAAATTTCCCCCTTATACTGACTGCTCTGTGTGAAGTGCAGGATCTCTCCCTCCATGGGCTGCTCTGCAGGGGATGAGACGCTCACTCTGCAAAAAGGAACAAGGAGGAAGGTGGTTGAGCTGAAGGCAGCTGGTACAGGAGGCCAGAGACCCCTCGTGGATTGCTGGGCATTGGGAGTAGGTGCCTTTCTTGTTGCATGACTGAAAAAGGCTCCTGAAGGTGTCTGATTTGATGCAAATAAGGAATTGAAGGACAGGAGTCTCCAAATCTCCTCCACTGACATCTGGGTGCAATACTTGCACTGTGCAGATTAGGGTTCTGATACATTTCTGACAGTGAGTGGAAGAAGGATTTCTTAATTTCAGTTCCAACAACAAAAAAGTGTTCTTGATGCTCTTTGTACCTGTTCCGCTTCACAAGACAATTATAAAGTTAAGCAGATTCGATTGGACACTGAGGAGGTTTGTGGGCCCTGAATTCAGGTGCAAGATTTGGGAAGGGGGATGTACTGGACTCACATTACATAGCTGATAAACAAATTTCTCCCATTGTAAAAACCTTTTTTAAAAAAATGAGAAGCTGCATTCTGGTTATACTGTACAGTTCTGGTCAACAAGGAATAGTCTCCCTACACTTCAAAATATAGCAACGAAGATGACAAAGCCTTAAAAGAGAAACTATTAGTAGAAAAGAAAAACAAAATGCAAAGCTTAGCTTATGAGATTAATATGGGGAAATTTCTTGCATGCTTCTTCCCAAGGCATAAACTGGAGCTTTCCCAATTCAAAAGTGCAAAAAAATATGTTATTCCACTTGTTTCATTTATATCCTGTACATATACCAAAAATGGATCTCTCAGCAGATTGTCAGTCACATTGTTAAGCTATTCACAAACAATACAAATGCACTTTATGCTTTGCTTCTTATCATGAGATGCTCCTTGGTGTTCAGGTCAGGCCTCAGTAGAATAATGTAGCACTTGGGGAGGAAGATGCAGCCCAGCAGCCCTGTGCTCGAGGACAAGATGGAGAAGACCTGCACAGCCACCATGTACTTGCCCTTGGTGCTCAGGTGGGTGGGCACGAAGGACAGCCAGACACTGCAGAAGACCAACATGCTGAATGTGATCAGCTTGGCCTCATTGAAGGCCCCAGGCAGCTCCCTGGCCAAGAAGGCCACCGTGAAGCAGACGACAGCCAGGAAGCCCATGTAGCCGAGGGCAGCAAAGAACATGACCACAGAGCCTTCATTGCACTGCAGGACAATCTGCCCAGGCTGGGAGTGCTTGTCAGAATCAGGGAAGGGGGAGCAGTCCCCAGCCAGATGATGGCGAGAACAACTTCGACACATGAACAGGAGATGACAATGGAGTTGGCCAAAGTCCTCCCCAACCAGTTCTTTGCCCTGTTGCCTGGCTTGGTGGCCAGGAAGGCCAGCACCACAGTGATAGTTTTGGCCAGGAGGGAAGAGATGGCCACTGAGAAGATGATGCTGAAGGCTGTTTGCCGGAGGAGGCAGGTGAGGCTTCTTGGCTGGCCAATGAAGAGGAAAGAGCATGCAAAGCAAAGTAGGAGGGAGAGGAGAAGAATGTAGGAGAGGTCTCGGTTGTTGGCCTTGACTACTGGCGTTTCTTGGAATTGCCTGAAGATTCCCAAAATGGTTCCTGTTGCTATGGAGAAGAGTAGGGCTGTGCCAGTTAGGAAGATCCCTAAATATTCCTCATGGGACAGGAAGGTGACGACCTTGGGGATGCACTGATCACAGGCCTTATTTGGATGCTGATCTTCTGGACACTTCAGGCAATGCTCTGCATCTGTTGAAAGCAAGAGAAGCAACACCTGACATCCCTTCCTGACTTTGCTCCATACATTTCATTCATTTTATCTTCATTCATAATAATATTAGTATTAAACATAGTGGTGCTGATAGGGGCATAATTTTCATGTGTGAGGCAACATAGAGTGCTGTCCAGCCAGGAGTGGAATTGCTGGGCCCCTCTTTTTCCAATCTCAGCAAATTGGCTCAGATAAAGAGCCTGAAGGGAACTTTGCAAAATGGACTAGGATGTCTGGTGATCATGGATCAATTCATACATCAGAAAATGTCTGACCCTGGGAGGGACTCCATCTCTGGAGCTGCACATGCTGTGGAAGTTTAAGGAGAGCATGACTGCTCACATAAGGCATTCCCAGGTGAAGTTATATAGGCAGCCTTCTGATGACAAGTCCCCTGCAATCCTACTTGAGTGGAGGGAGATGATGCAAGGTTATACCACTTTGCTGGGATTCCCCTAGTCTGAGCATTATTATTATTATTATTATTATTATTATTATTATTATTATTATTATTATAACATTTCCATGCTGCCCCTTGCCAAAGCCTCAGGGTGGCTTACAACACAATAAAATACATTGAGATACAATAGAGCATAATAAATTATCAGAAAATACAAAAATACCAAAAAATACATTGAGTCACAAACATCATAATATAAAATTAAAATTATCAGTATAAAATAAGTAAATAAATAATATAGGAGGGGAAAAGAGAAGGAAGAAGAAGTTGCCCTGGCCAGTTCATATATTTTAACAATTAAAATGATGTTTAAATAAAAAGGTCTTTACCTGGCGCCGAAAAACCAGAAAGGACAGTGCCAGGCGGACCTCTTTGGGGAGTGAGTTCCATAGGTTGGGCGCCACCGCAGAGAAAGCCCTTCTCCGAGTACTTACTCTCCTAATTTCTTTCACAGAGGGTTCCCGGAGAAGGGACTCTCCCGCAGATCTCAAAGGGCAGCCGGGCATATACGGACGTAAGCGCTCGTTCAGATAGCCAGGACCCAAGCCGTTTAGGGCTTTATAGGTCATAATCAACACCTTGAATTGGGCCCGGGCTTCAATGGGCAGCCAGTGAAGCTGACGGAGGACTGGAGTCATGTGAGCATAACGCCCCATCAGCAACCTGGCAGCTCTATTTTGCACCAATTGAAGTGTTCGGACCGTCTTCAGGGGAAGCCCCACGTAAAGCGCGTTACAGAAGTCAAGGCGGAAAGTCACCAGCGCGTGTGTCACCATCGCCAGGCAGTCGTACTCCAGGTAGGGGCGCAGCTGATTAATCAGCCGAAGCTGAAGGAAGGCGCTCCTCGCCACCGCTGTCACCTGAGCTTCCAAAGAAAGCTCCGGGTCGAGGAGTACTCCTAAGCTGCGGACCTTGTCCCTAAGAGGGAGTGTTGCACCATTCAGGACTAGGTCAAATCCACCCTCTCTGAAACCTGATCCGCCAACCAACAGGACCTCCGTCTTGTCTGGGTTGAGTTTCAGTTTATTGGTCCTCATCCATTCCATTACCTCGGCCAAGCACCGGTTCAGCACATCCACTGCCTCACCTGGATTAGTGGAAAACGAGAGGTAGAGCTGGGTATCATCAGCGTATTGATGATTCCGCAGCCCACACCTCCTGATGACCTCTCCCAGCGGTTTCATATAGATGTTAAATAGCAGAGGGGATAGAATGGAGCCCTGTGGTACTCCATGGCATAGCTGCCATGACGCAGAGGCATGGTCCCCCAGCACTACCTTCTGGAATCGACCGTTGAGATAGGAGCAGAACCACTGCAAAGCAGTGCCTCCAACCCCCAATCCCGCTAGCCTATCCAGAAGGATACCATGGTCGATGGTATCGAAAGCCGCCGAGAGGTCCAGAAGAACCAACAGGGATGCACTCCCCCTGTCCTTCTCCCTGCACAGGTCATCGTACAGGGTGACCAAGGCAGATTCAGTACCGTACCCGGGTCTGAAGCTGGACTGAAAAGGATCCAGATAATCAGTTTCCTCCAAGAGTGCTTGGAGTTGTCCCCCCACCACTCGCTCCAACACCTTGCCCAGAAACGGGATGTTGGCCACAGGTCTATAGTTAGTGGCCATCTCTGGATCCAGTGACGCTTTCTTCAGGACCGGTCGTATTACCGCCTCCTTTAAAGGGGCAGGCACTCGACCCTCCCTCAGAGAAGCGTTAACCACTTCCAAGATCCAGGTCCCAATCCCGTGCTTGGAGTAATTTATTAACCAAGACGGGCAAGGATCCAATAGGCAAGTGGTGGGACGTACTTGTCCAAGCACCTTGTCCACATCATCAGGCCGTAATAATTGAAATTCCTCCAACAATTTTGGACCAGACGGTAGCATTGGCGTCTCTCCATAGCCCTCTGATTCATTAGTGGAGTCCAGCTCATGACGAATCTGAGCGATTTTCTCCATGAAATGCCTGGCAAAGTCATCACAGTGAGCCTTTGAGGGTGGCATCGGATCTTCCTTAGGACCCGGGCGAACCAGGCCTTGTACCATTCGAAAAAGCTCCGCCGGACGGCATTGTGAGGAGGCAATGGAAGCGGAAAAAAACTTCTTTTTTGCGGCCTTCACCGCCACAGCATAGGCCTGATAGTGGGTTCTCAAGTGTGATCGGTCAGATTCATCCCGTGATTTCCTCCACCTATGCTCCAGTTGTCTCCCAACCCGCTTCATCGCCCGCAATTCAGGTGTATACCAAGGGGAAGAGCGGACTCTGCTCAGTGGGAGAGGACGCTTGGCAGCGATCGTGTCCACAGCCCTGGTCATCTCTCCGTTCCACAGTTCGACCAGAGCCTCGACAGGAGCACCAGTCTTGTCAGCCGGAAACTCCCCCAGGGCCTTCAGGAATCCGTCCAGATCCATCCGGCTCCGGGGGCAGGCCCATACAATCAGGTCCGCCCTCTTATAGAGGGAGAGGCCGCTCTCGAGCACAAACCTCACCAGGAGGTGATCTGACCATGACAGGGGGGTCAAACATAAGTTCCTCACCCTCAGGTCATCCTCTTCCTGCCCCGTCGAGAAAACCAGGTCCAGCGTGTGTCCACGTTCATGGGTCAGGCCGATGACGTGTTGAGACAGACCCATGGCCGTCATAGAGGCCATGAAGTCCTGAGCCGCCCCGGTCAGTCCAGACTCGGCATGGAGATTGAAGTCCCCAGGACCAACATCCTGGGGGTCCTCAACACCAGGTCCGAGACGGTCTCTGTCAGCTCAGATAGGGAGACTGCTGGGCAGAAGTGTGCACGGTACACCAATAGAATCCCCAATCTGTCTCGTTCGCCCAACACCAAGTAGAGGCACTCCAGCCGTGGTCTCAAAGGGACCGGAAGACCCGTGTGAGAGATGGAGGCTCAGTAAACCAACGCGACTCCCCCTCCCCTCCCTTCTGGGTGTGAACAGTGTTGAACCAGATACCCGCGCGGGCACAATTGGGAGAAGGCAACATCCCCTCCCTCTCCCGCCCAGGTCTCCGTTATGCAAGCCAGGTCGGCCCCCTCATCCACGATCAAGTCATGGATGAGGGAAGATTTATTATTGACCGACCTGGCATTGAGCAGCAGCACCGTCAGGCCCGAGAGGTGGTTGACAAGGCTACCTGGCGCCCTCTGGTTGGGGTCAGAACCAGAAGGAGGGACAGGTGTTAGCCATCTGTCCATCCTTCTTCTACGTGGACACGGTAAGCCCCTATTGCTGTAATGACCAATGCCCGTGACCACGCCAATAGCAGCGCCCGTGTGATCCCCAGAATATATAAACGTCGACATGGCCAGGGATGACTCAAAGTACTGATTAAGGCAGGGTAAAATTATAAAGCAGGTCGAAGGAGGAGAGAAAGAACGATAAAAAGAGAAAGAAAGGGGGGGGGGGGAAGAAAAAGAAGAAAGAAAGAAAAAATCCTTCCCCTTTCCTAAGATTCCGCAGTAGGCAAGCTTATTTCAACAAGAGTCCTTGGCCAGCCCAGCCCCCCCTCGTCCCCCCGAACGGCACCCCAAACGGCACCCCCGAACGGCACTAATCCCAGCTCTAACTCCAGGGCATGAGCCACCCATCGAGTGTCAGATAACAAGCTGGAAAGGAAGTTGCTGTCCCACCCAGGACTCATCCAAGCAGACTCCCAAGCCCTCAAGATGCATTGAACCTAACACTGGCTGAACACTCATGTCCAGAGCATATAAGTCACATCTGTGTCTGGGCATCAAGCTGTGCACCCTGGGAATGCCATCTCTGCCACTCCAGCCACCAGCTAGCCCATCTCCTGCCACTAGATCTCCAGCAACATACCTGCCACACTGTCTAAGCTTCTCTTCTCAACAGAGTCCACCACCCATCTCTGGATTTAGCAGAGGGACACTGTAAACAGATTGAGGAATTGGGACCAGTCACTTGGTGATCCCTCTCCTTAATTGACCCTGACAAATGGGCACTGCCAGCCACTGACCTGCCTTTTCTCCCGTCGTATTTAGTAGTTGCATAAGTCTTTTCCACAGTCATGCATACAGCTATCTCAGAACCACATGGGCTGGGACCAAATGAGAAGTTCAGCATTTGGCTCCTTCTGCCCAGAAAATCCTTCTGAATGGGTCATCACACATTTGCAAAGAATTCTGGGAGGTTCTCTGAGTTTTCAACTAGCCCTACTTCACAGAGGTCATCCGGATGGGAGAGAAGAGGAAGTAGACTGGGGGTGGGAGGCTCTGAGTTGGTGGAGGGAGTTCAGTTCCCCTAATATGCTGGGGGAATTCCACAACTGGCAGCCCCTGCCTGACTTGCACCCAGATGTTGCAGTAGGAAGGCCATCAAGAGTCTAGTCCTGACTTGGCCATGGGGGTCACTATATGACAGTGGGCTCCCCACAGACTCTCTGCTCAGCCTACCTCACAGGGTTGCTTTTAGGATTGCATCGAGAGGAGGAGGAGGAGGAAAATCTCATAAACACCCTTGACTTTCTCAATAGAAATGGCAGAATATAAAGAAACTGAATAAAGAAATAGTGAAGTAATGTTTTATGATGTGGTATTCCATGTTCAGTGCACTTGAAGACACATTCATTGTGTTACCTTTTATGCCTTGTTTTTCATTTTTAGAAAAACATAGAATGTTGTGAAACCCGACAATCATCTTGGACTTAGTGGAAGCCCATATGTCCCCTGTACATTTCACAATATGCTGCAGTCCAGCAGGCACAGCAGATGATCCAAGCAAAATGTCCATCCCAACTCTGCCATACAAATGTGAACCTTCCACCCCGTGCCCTGGAAACCAAGGGAAGCACTGGTTGCATAATCCTCTGGACCCAGCAACCCTGCCCAGAATCCTCCCTGATGTGAAGCACTGCAGTCCCATCAAGATGTCTTCTTTCAGCTCTTGCAATAGAGGCAAGAGAGGATCCAAAAGCCCCTCATGCTTAAAGAAGGTCCTTTTCTGCAAGCCACCCACTTCACCTTGGGGGAGCATCTCAGGGTGGGGTTGGTTTCTGTGTAAGTGGGTGGAAAGCAACAGCACAGGAAGGTTGGCTCCATGTGTCAAGGGGTTGTGAGGGGTACTGTGGAGGGAAAAATGGTGAACTGACGCAACAGCACCCACAAATGTGGCATGGAATGTTCCAGGGGAGATGTACAAGACAAGGAGGAATGGAGAATAGGGGTGGGCAGCGGGGCTTAGCAGCAATAAGCAGTGAAGGGAAAACATGCTTAGAATCTTCTGAAGGACAAGGAGTCTGTAGATGCTGAAGAAAAGAGCGAACAAGGCATCCTGGGAAGCAGGAAGCAACTGCCCAGGAATTGGTCCATGTAATACTTCCAGGACTGGAGGGAGGGGTTGGGTAAGAGCATCCCCAGGCATGAAAATGTTCCATTTTGATCCTACAAGCCATTCTAAGTTCTTTGCAGGATGCTTTAGCACAACTAAATGATGGTCCGATTTTTTCTGTCCTCACTGGTAGTGCCTTTCCCCCTGCACTCACCCACCTTCCTGAGTGGAGATGGTCCCTTCTGCACATGGAGCACAGTAATAGCAGCAAATGGGCTGTCCTTCCTGAGCCACTTTGAAGAATCCTGGCTGGCAGCTCTCCACGCACCTGGCATGGGGCAGGGGCTGAGCGAGAGAGAAGGAGCATCAAGAGAGGTGGTTGGGCTGAGGACACTGGCACTGGGGAGACAGAGCAGGAAAGGACCAAGAGGGGAGAACCTCCAGCGGTTCAGCGGATTCCCTAATTCAGCGGTTTTCAACCTTTTAACCATTGGGGATTGGCAAAAATGGGGAATCATTACGGGGAACACTAAGGCAGGAGTGAAAAGCCTTCTATACACAATATAATATCTTGTGTATTAGTTATTAAATATATTACTAAAAAAGGAATTTCTCTAAAATAACCAGAAACTGAGCAGTAAAGATGCTAATACAAATAAAACATTGAAATTAATTGTAATAAATTCAACTGAAATTTTTAGAGAGCAATATGTGGTGCAGATAGGGCTACTGTGAAACCTGCTGTTGGGATGGAGTTAATGAAACTGAGGACTGGGGAGACAGAGCAGGAGAGGAGAGGACCGCCAGCATTTCTGCACATTCTATATATGGACACGCTCCTGTGAATCTGAAGCAGCTGAAAATTCCCTCAGAATTAAATGCACCACCTTTATTCACTACACCACTTACCTCTCATGCTTTTTATTTACATATTAAATTTCTGTACCTCCCATTATGCAGCAGCTTGGTGAACAGATAGGAAATGAAAAGATTGGAATGATGGGGATTGTTTTCTTCACCTGATCTTTCCATCTCGGCCACACAATGGGATCTTGGTGAACAGTGAATTTGGGGCCAGAGGAGCCCCACCGTTCTAGACTCCCAACTTTCCTTCTTGCAATACTCCCATTGGGAAATTTCACCCAATTGACAAGGTCCAAGTTGACAGCCAAGTCTCCGTTCTCATCTAAATACACCCCATCAACAGAATGATTGTGAAACTGGGGGTCACTCAGGAAAGGGTGGAGCTGGAAGAACAGAGAAAGAAAAAACTTTTATGGCTTGGAATGACTCTTAGTATACGCAGGATTCTGTTTTCAGGGGTGAATGCCCATGGTCTTCCGTAGGAATTTAGGAAATTGAGAATAGAAGCCTCATCTCTGAAGGGAAAGATGGGCAGCTTCTCTGAGGGCAATATTTCACCTACCCTTAGAAGCGGCAATTGGACAGTTCAGCTCCAGAGGCTGTAATCCTTCAGAAGTTGACTGGCAGTTCATTTTAGTGTACTAATAGCATAACTTCCTGAGGGTCTCACAGGAATTGCAGAGCAGGGAATTTCAAAGGGGCCCAGAAAGGCCTCTTTTCACTCGAGCCCTTTCTTCCAATTCTGCACTCTGGGATGATCAAGCAGAGATTGCTGTCATACCTCCCTTCAGTCTTTTCATCTCCAGGCTTAATGTGCCAAGGTCATTCAATCTGAACTCATATGTCTTTGCTTCCAGTGCATGTGTCATCCTTGTTGCCGTCCTCTGAATGCTTTCCTGTTTCTCCTAGTGACATCCTGTGAAATGTCTTTTGGTCTTCAAGATCACCCTACCTGCTTTTATGAGCTCTGAGTATCTGATCAACATTCCCTGCACTTCCTCATTAAAGTCATCAATAGAAACACTGAAGAGCATTGGGTCATGGATTGTACCTTGCAGAACCCCATTTGTTACTTCCAGGCGTGCCATTGATGAACATACTTTGAGTCTGAACGGGTAGCCAACTCTGCATGCAGCTGAGAGTTGTAGCTCCACTGCTTAGAGCAAGATTGCTAATCATGATGTCATGGGGCACTTTGTCCAAAACTTTGTTGAAGTCCACATTGATAATATCCATAGTATTCCCACAGTCCTTCCCTTCCACAGAGTGTTCCTTACTCCTCTTTTGAAGCAAGACAGATTCAAAGAAGCACCTGAGAATTTGGGGCTTTCCTTCTCTGCCATCTTTTTACCTTCTGCATGGGCTACCTGAACCACAGCAGCTTTCTTATGCCTTTACTCTGGATGTATCTGGATGATACCCTCCCTTCCATTCTGTGCTTCATGCCTGGAGTTCACTGTTGTTGCTTGGCTTTCCTTCCAACTCCTAGATTTGGGTGCAGAGGGATGGTATTCACATCATCATCAGAGCCTCTATTTTGAAAACATGTGGAAGAGACTTTCCCTGTTGTCTTCTACTTCTTTTCCTTAACTAAGAATCCCCACCCCATCCTTTCCTCATTAGAGTCACATGGCATGGGACTTTGCTCAGCATTGTTCCAAGCATCCTAAAATGGGCTTTCCTGACTTTCAGGTTATCAGTTTGACTGCACTTGGATTGTCAATCCATAAGAATGCAAGTATGGAATGGGCATTTTCTCCAAAGTTCCTGTAGGTGTAGTTCCAAGAGGCCTCATTCTTTCTGTTCCTCAAGTTGCTGTCAATATTAGGCCCTTTGAAGCCATCTGGCACTTTTCCCATCCTCCATGTTTACTCAGGAACAGTAAGAGTGTAAGTGGTTCCAAGACTTCTACCAGTTCCTTTCCAATTTTTGGATGAAGGTGTTCAGACCCAGGAGACTGACTCTTGCATTGTGAGTAGAAGATCATTTACCATTCTCCTGTCAAACTCGATCTCCCATCACGTTCTTTTTGCTAATCCTTCCATGTCTCAGGGAGTTCCTTATTCCTCTTTTGGGAAAAGACAGAGTAAAGGAAACAACTCAGAACTTTGGGCTTTCCTTGTCTGTCATCATTTTGCCATCTGTAGGGACTACCTGAGCCACGGCATCTTCCCTCTCTCTTTTCCTCTGGATTTAACTGGAGCAGGCTTTGGTTGCTGTTAGCATCCCTCACGGAGCTCCACTCTTTCTCCACATTAGACTTCCTGATGCCACCCCTCCCCTTCTATGCCTCTTGCCTTCATTCTCCTGTTGTAGCCTGGCCTTGCTTCCATCTCCTTGAGATGCCATTGTGGATGGGGTGGGTTGGTTTTCAGATCATCATCACAACTATTTTTGGGGAAAGCATCTGGAACAGACTTTCTCTCTTTTCTTCTCCTTCGTCTTAGAAAGCAAATTATGTAATTGTACCTTTAGAATTGCTTATTTTAAAAATCTCCACCCACTGAGGAGGGACTGCATTTTTCTTCTGCATATCTGTGTGGCTTCTAGATTGAGAGAGCTATTACTACCACTTTATATGACTCTGGTGTGCCCACAACTGGAGAATTGTGCTCAGTTTTGGGGCCCTCATTACTGAAAGGATATAGCCAGGTTAGAGTCAGTGCAGCATAGGGCCACAAGGTTGGTGGCCTGTTTTCAGGGAATGGGGTATGAGGTGAGACTGAGGGAACTGGGTCTCTTCAGCCTGGAGAAGAGGATACTCAGAGGGGATCTGTTGGTGACATACAGGTATGCGAGGGGATGTCACTTGGAGATGGGTAGAGATCAGTTCTGCCTCCAGAGGAAGGCAGGACATGCTCCAACGAAGCAAAGCTTAGGGAACCAAGGTTCCATTTGGATGCCAGGAAGCACTTCCTGACAGTTAGGACCCCGAGCGTGTGGAATGGACTTCCACGAGAGGTGGTTGAGGCCCCATTGGTGAGGGTGTTCAAGGATAGGCTGGATATGCACATGGAGGGCATGTCGTGAGTGGAGCCGGCTGGAGCCGGGGGTCAGACTAGATGGCCTGGGAGACCCCTTCTAACTCGCTCTTTTTCTATGTTTCTATTTTTCTTAAAAGTTACTTGCCTTCCCCTTCCCTTAGCATTATTCTGAGTGTCCTCAACTGGGCTTTCCTGCCAACCGGGGAATCAGTTTGATTGCACTTGGATTGGCCTCCAGTCAGAATTCATGCATTTAATTAATTAATTATTTTTCGATTTATATCCAGCCTTTTTCCTTCAAAGGGCTCAAGGCAGCTTACATCATTCTCCTCCTCCATCTTATCCCCACAACAACAACCCTGTGAGGTAGGTTGGGCTGAGAGTCTGTGACTGGCCCAAAGTCACCCAGTTGGCTCCATGGCTGGGCGGGGACTAGAGCCCAGATTGCCTGAGTCCCAGTCCTATGCTCTTAACCACTACACCACACTGGCTCTGCGTGAGTGCATTGCATCAGAGTTCCTGTAGCTGTCACTCTGTCCATTTGCTCTTTCCTTCTGGTTACATGTAGCTGGTGAGTCTGATTTTCAGGGAGCTGAAATTGGTTCCATGGTTGCAGTGCTTCTAGTAGTGAAGAACATTTTCTAGCCCCTTGGCTCCTGACTGCTCTTCCCACCCACCTTTTCCAGGGATTTCCCTCCACATTTTCACTTCCCTCGGGATTCTCATCCTCAGCCTCAGATCCTCATTTCATTTCTATACTGGACTTAGCTTCACAACTGCACTTCTTGAACTCAGAAATCATAGTCTTCTCATTCCTGTGAGGATGCGCCCTTGCTGCTCCCACACTCCCACTTTTCCTTCCAAGATGGCTGCTGGTTTGCACTTGCTGCACATGCCTGCCTTTCTGAGTTTAGACCAAAAACAAGCAGACAGACAGACAGATATCTCATGGAGGTGTCATTCCACTACAGTTGGGGAGGTTTCCAGGTCCTTAAGCCTTCATTTTGGATTAGACTTTTTCAAGCATAATCATCCTTAGGTCAAGGAATATGAGCAAGAATCTACACAATCCTCCTGCTCCTTCAATTTACTGCTTCAGCATGACTCAGACCAAATATATTTCCCTTGATGAGACTCAGTCCCAGGAAGCCAGCAGAAGGGGCCAAAAAAGGGACCAGAAGAGAGTTACAGCTGCCCCTTCATTTGGAAAATCTCATCTCAGTTTCTCACATTCTAAATTCAGCACCTAAGAAGGGGAGGGAATACCTGCCATGGATGGAGCTGGAGTATGTCTATTCTGCCTCCTTGTTCCATGTGTTTCTTCCTGGATCTGGAGGAAACAGCTGCATTCACAGCATGGGCCACAGCCTGGACTGTGTTGTAAGCAAAGAAGCTGTCCAGGGACAGTGTCCTCTCCTTGTCCACTTGGGTCAGGCCCTCCAGTTTCTCCTCCTCTCTGCATCTTATCCACTCTTTCACTGACAGCACATGCTGTGAATAGGAACACTTGAATGCTCGCTTCATGAATTTGTCCATAAAGAAATACAAATCTTTAAAACCATTAAAGTTGATTCTTTTACTTGTTTGGCGAATGAAGGAAAAGTATGCATAGACATGCTGGAAACCAAAAAATGTATAACCTAAATCCACGCTAAAGTCATACAAAGTTGTGGTGATCCAGACTTCCCCATTCCCATGTTTCATAAACATTTCTAGAACAGCTTCTACAATCTGAATTGCATAAAAAATGGAAAAGGTCTCTTCAAAAAATACAAATACATGGATTTTTACCAACTCCTTCAGTGACTGCAGTTTGAGTGGAATAACACCCGTTTTTGCCTGGGAGATGCTGCCTGAAAAAATCACACAGATGCCATTCCTGAGGAGCTCAGGTTTCAAGGTTCTCATGAACCTGTCTCCATTCTCAGTGTCCAGTGAAAAGAGACCGACCATCCTCCACCCAAAGTGAAGCAGCAGCCTGACAATCCCTGGGTACTGGATGCCTTCTTCGGGGACCATCCTGTAGAAGGAAGGGGACCGACCATTTTCTTTCCTAATCTGAGAAGTGAAAGCATACGTGATCTGGGAGAGAAAGGAAGAGACTGATGGGTTGCTTCACTTCAGCACCAAATCAAAATTCATCCACTCATGAGAAAAAGCCATTTAACCTTTAATTGTATTCATGAAACATGATTCAAAAAGAAGCAATGCTTATTATTTTCTGAAAAATAAAGTGTTATATCCTCATTAGTTTATAACTCTGAAAATGGATGCTAGGTGTAATGTGAACATTTCAGCTTCTCCTGATTTTCCATCTGCAAACAAACTTCCCAAAACTACATAGTACAAATGGGAGAAGAATTTGTTTCATAGAATGGTGAGGCACAGATGCTGTGGAGACCTTCCTGGGGTCTCAGGATCATCTGTGTCCTTCTGCATTTCATGCATGGGAATGAAAAGGAAATAATCTTGGATGTCCATGATATGATTGACCCTGAAGGGCAGAATAACTCATTCTACATCAGGTCCTAATGGAGAATATAATCTATTCCTGATGGCCAAAAAATAAGCATCAATTATTTAGGGTTCCAATCCTGAGAAATAACAGAGTTGAAAGTATAAACCTTGGCCATGAAGGACAGAATTTGGGAAAGATCAGCCTGCAGCCAGTTCATTTCATACCAGAGGCATAGCTTAAGGCAACTGTGTACAAAAGTAACCGCCATTATACTCTCTACATCTAATCATTGCAAAAAGCAGAACTGAAACAAGCCCTGTGCATGCTGGCTGTGGACGGTGATGTTGACTGGAGATGGGCTCATGCTCTGATGCAGGAGTGTACCTACAATAAAGAGACTTTTTACACAATAACCTCCTGGAGTGTCCTGTCTCTCTCATGGTCAAAAAATGAAGAAGGACCTCCTGATCCTTCCCACGAACAGTACCTGATGAATGCCTGGTGGGGAGAAAAGGGGCTTGAACCCTTTATGGCTAGGGATTGAGTAGGACTGTTTCTTGTCCTCGGAGGGATACTATGCATGCACATGATTTGGGGAATCTTTTGTTTTCTCTGCATGGCACCTCATATCGCTTCTCCCAAGTCTCTCACCTGTGGGATTTTGAAGATGCCCAGCAGGTTGGAAAGCTGCATGGAGGTGTCGGAGTCAGATTCTTCAAGGACAGCCTGCAGATGATTTCGCCTGCCACATTTGTAGTTGGTAACATGGGCCTGAGTGGTCGAGAGCAGGTCTATGGCTGCATCGGATGTCAGTCTAGCATCATGAAGGTTGTCATAGATGCTGTAGCCTAGGGTGATGTTGGGCAAGAGGCTGGGATTCTGGTTGATCTCCTGGATGGCAAAGTGGAAGGAGAGGATCTTCCAGTATTCTGTGGAGCCCCGCCTGGAAAAAGAAAACAAGCAGGTCACCCTGCCATCCTGCTTGTGAATCCTTCTTCTGCCCTTTCATGTTGCATCCTGCCTTTCAGGCTTCCACATGTTCAGTGTGGTCCCAACCCAAAGCAAGGACTCATCTGTTGATTTCTGCAGAATTGCTGGTGGAATTCCAGTGTTTGGGGAAGGTCTATTTCATATCTGAGTCAGATCCACTCCCCATTCAAGACACATGCAGCAACTGTGCCCATCCGAGGCAGGAACCCAGCTAGTGCAGCCACTATTGCTGAAGGAAAAATGAAAGAAGAGGAGTGCATAGGCAAGAAAGGTGGTGCACCTTCTGGGCCAGCGGCCTTCCCATTGCCATGAACTCCCCTTTGGCCTATGCTGCTTCTGTGTTCTCTGGGTGATAGTTCATGAGAGAGAAGCCAGCTGGAAGAAATTGCTGCAGCTTTGCATGCCACTGCAAGCTTCAATGCCTGGCTGCCCATGGTGCTTTGTGGTATCATGTCAAGCTGGCCAAAGACTTACTCATGCTCTTCATTAGAAGCAGGTTTATTGAAAGTGTGTGGCATAAAAAAAACTCTTGCCGCAGAGATGGTGGCACCAAAGATGATGTCTCCTGGCCTGTAAAAGTTCTGTGGCTGCAGCTCAGTTTTGTACCAGCTCCAGGGGCATTTGGCCTGCAGCATCCCACAGCAGGTCTCTGGGAGGAGCAGAAGCAGCAGGATGAAGAATGTCATTCTCCCGGTTCTTGACACGGCTTCCATCCTTCCCTTGATAGCCAAGTAGATAAACAGTTAGAGGAAATTCCTTCCGAAATGGACTAGAAGCCCAGCCAGACAAGGCTCCAGCTTTGAATAAGTGCCCCTGCACATCAGACTCCTGTGCTGCCTCTAACCTCTCACGATCCCTGAGCAGGACAGCAGGGAATGAGGGGCCTTCCCATTTGTGCCTGAATGCAAGACACAGCTCTGCAATCTCTGGTGTGCCTCCGGGGCTTCAGGATGGTTCTGGGTGGAGGGAACCCCATGAGGTTTGGCAGGAAGATCAGTAATGTAGTACGATTTCCCTTAATTGTATGGCCACATGGCTGGAGCACTCCTGTGGCTTCCTGAAAACCTTCCTTTCTCCCATGTGCAAGAAAGGCACACTCTGAGACCTCGCAGACACAACCCAGTTGAAGTAAGCAGAATCAAGGGACTCTTTCCCTCGTGTTCTTTGTTATTGGCCTTTAAAGGTGATCTGCTGCATCCCCTGTTTGCAATCCTTCCACTCCCAGTGTTGCCTCTGCAGTGGGGCAATTTGGCCCTGCAAAGCCCCTGCCTTGCTTTGTCCCTTCCCATTTTTGTGTTCTCAGCTTGGTGCCTGGAGCTCATGCTCATGCCAACTTTATCTCTGAGTGCTGCACCCTCATCACGGTGCAGACTAATTTTCCCTCAGTGCCCAGCTTCACCTCCAGGGATGGGGCCAGTTCTGTCAAAACTTTCCTCCTGCAGGGATGACCAAGAAGTGCAGCAAAAGGGAAAGGCCCTGATGGAGGATGTCAGCCCCATCCCAGCAGTCTCTGAAGAACTGGGAGGGAAGGCTCTTTCCCTCTCTCTTCTACCCACCCCTTCTGTTTCCCTTTGGAAAAGTTTCTTTTTTCCTAACTGCTGTGGCCACTGCCCATTTCTGGCATCTTCTTCCCCTTGGGCTACATGTGCTTGGCCTGTGTGTTTCCCACTCATGTATCCAGGAGGGGAAGCCAGTTTGAGGATAGGCATGTCTAAAATCAGAACCAAAACCATTCTTGGAAGACAAGATGAAGCAGAGGGAATGTGGGTGTGTTTCCATGCATGGGATCAAGCGTGCAATATTTGGGATGGGGACTGAGAGAGCCAGGTATGAATTCCCACTCATCCCTGAAGCTCACTGCGTGACTTCTGGCAGGTCAGGATAGAAGTGCCATGAGGTGCTAACAATCATAGTGCCAACAATGGAAAGAATATTAATGGAAGTACTCCATCAGGAAATTCACAAGAAGACACTTTAGGAAGCAGTCATAGGCCAGGTGGGCATCCAGGCTGCCCGGAAATGGATAGCCCACAACCATGTTTAAGATTTCATCCCACACTGAGGAAGCTGTGCAGAAAGCACTGGGAAGGAGTCTTGATTCTGGTCTGGGCTGGTCCCAGTGATGTGCAGAGATGGAAGCATGACCCTGGTGGCCAGTGTGAGGTTGCAGGAGAGAAGCCCATATCCCAGATGCCACACCAGTTCCTTTGGAGTGTTTACCTTTGCATGTGCAGGCCCAGATGGGCAGCCTCCCTTTTGAGTGAGGTGGTGGGCAGGGAGGGGGTGTGTTCCTTGGAACTCCTTGGCCCTCCTGTTCCCCTATGTCCTGCTGGTATATTTCCTTCAGGTTCCATTGCAACTTCAGGAAGCATCTCCAGCTTCAGGCTTCCCCCTCTGCTCAGCCCTCTCCTGGGATCCCTTCAATGCTGCCCTGCCCCATTGGAGGTTTGACTGTATGAGGAAACAGGGAAAGAAAATTCACTAGGTGAGAATGACATGGATTTTGGTCCTGTGGAAAAGAGGCAGACAATTTTGAGGGGCAGCTTTGCTTGGGCCCGTGTGTGTAACTGTAGCTCCTGCACCTGGCAGTCTGAGGGAATCCAATCTCACAGCCTGTGAGAATGTCTGCTCTGATCCACAGGGAGAGCTCTGTGTCAGCAGATTTTGACCTTTCTACTGGCAAAAATAGGAAAATTATTTCAGGGTCCACCAGTGCAGAAATAGGAGGCATTGTATACATAATATAGTATTTTATGTGTTCGTTTTCAAATATATTACCAGAAAAGGAATGAAAATTCTGTTAACTTGACAAGAAACCAAGCAGTAAAAATGTGAATAAAAGAATAAGATATTGAAAGTACTTGAACACAACTGAAATGTTCAGAGAGCAATATGCAACTCAAATAAAGCTGCAAAACCTCCCGTTGCTTCTTTTCAGGAATAATTGCTCAAAAATTTAATATAGGAAAACACAAAATCAATATAAATGCAAAAACATACTTACAGCTAATAAGAATTCAAGTACAATATTAACGTCAGAGTAACACACAATCAAACAAGGTGACTTAATTCAATAATGGTCATAATGTTGAAATGCAACAACTCCCCCCAGTAAGCCCCCCAGACCCACCAGCCAAGCCCGGCCTAGAAAACGCTCCCCACACCAGCCCGCCCTAGTGCTGCCCTGCCCAGCTGAGAATGTGGCAGAGAGCAGGGAAGGCTGGTCTTGTTCCCCACCCAGAGGCAGACCCAGCCTGGCGTGGCTCCCACTGAGCTGCCTCTCCTTTTCCCACCATCTTGGTCGAGGAAGAGGCAGACAACTGGCAGGGAGTGCAGTGAGTCCCACATGGTCCTGGCGAGCGAGTCACGGCTTTCGGGCATGCATGGAGGTGGCTCTTCCCCAGAGCGGCAGGGAATGCCTGCGGCCCCATGCCACTCCCAGACCGGTGGTTGCAGACCACTGCCCAGTGTTGCTGACCTTCACAGAAAAGCCCTCGGCAGAGACAAGCCTTCACGGACAGCGCTGCTGGGTAGTGGTAGGCCCACCTACGACACAGTTCCAGAAAATGAGCAGAGTGTTTTACAGGCTTCTAGTCATGTACGCAGAGCAGGGGTGATGACAAGGGAAGACTAGGTACATTTCAGGAGAGAATGCATCCATACACAGAACAAAACAAGACAACTGCAGAGGAGCCATGAGATGTTACTGTAAGTACCAATGATTGCAGAGTATTGATCTGACTATCAGTAAGGCACCAGAATCATTACACGTCCTGAAGGAGCATCTCATTCCATGTGTACCTGCCTGCCCCTTAAGATCTGGGGCAGACGCCCTTCTCCGAGTGCCCACCCTGAAGAAGTTTAAGAGGTTGACTACCTGGGAAATGGCCTTGTCTGAAGTGACAGCCAAATGGTGGAATTTGCTCCCCAAAGAGGTTTGCCTGGTGCCATCACTTTATTCTTTTCAGCACCAGACCAAAACCTTTTTATTTTCCCAATGTTTAAAGACCTGACTTTTATTTGGGTTTTCATTATTAGCTAAATGTTAGGATGTATGTTTGTGTGTGTGCGTATAGTATTATTATACTCTCCTGAGACTTCAGTAATGGGACAATAGTTTTAAACAAACAAACAGGTCTGGGGTGAGAGCTTGAGCAATTTCGCAAATGCGATTGGAACAGAATGAGCAAACCTAGTCAGAGCAGCTTTGCTGCAGCCAAACAAGAAGGGGCACAAAGTAACTTTCCTTGGGAGCTGTAAGGCGTCTGCACACCCGCGGAGTCTCTGAGCTGCCTGCGATGGATGCCAGAGTTCATCTGCATTCTGGCAGAGTGCAGCTTAAAACTTGTGAAGGGAAAAAGCCTTTTGCACTTCACAGAGGCTTGTGGTAGGCAGGGGATGGCTTCACATGCTCTCAGGTGATTTTGAAGAATCACCTTAGTTGGTCAAGAAATTGCGGAAAATTGGGAAAGAAGATGGAAAGTCACTGGCCTTTATAACTCTGTCCCAACACAAGTCTCTTGAGCACAGCATCAAATGCCAACGTTTGTAAAAACCTTCGGAATAATCCTAGAAGCTGTGTGAGAACTGAAAATGACACCACTAATATCTGCACAATTGATACTGTGTCAGACAGGGCTGCATGTGATCCCTAGTTTTGGTTTTTGATCATTATGAATTATGCCATGAGAAAAGCCATGAAGAACTCAGGCTTCAGCATCCTGTGGAACGAACAGGGCAATTTGACCGAAATGGATTTTCCTGGTGACATCACTCTACTTGCAAATGCCACAGCACAGTAGAGAGACTTGATATGGGCACTTGAAACAGACATGTAAAGTGGGCTGAAAAATTAGTGAAGATCAGACCAAGATGATGCAAGCTGGCTGTGTCCAGGAAAGCGCTCCAGTAATAGCAGGAGGCCAGTTCTAACATTTGAAGCAATTTTGTTACCTTATCAATATTATGGACGCAGATGCGGGAACAAAAGTGGATGTGGAAGGCCAAATAGCCAAAGCAGCTTCTGGGTTTCACCAAATGTGCTCGTTTGGAGCACGTCCACTCAGGGTATTAGAAGAAAGTGCCGATTATTTAATGCCATTGCTGCGCTGATTGGAAGTGAGAGCTGGAAGTTTAGTATAAAAATTAGCCAGAAAAGATAAGCCTTTCAGCAATGTTGCCTTAGAAATTTGTTACACATTACATTTTGGGACCATATTATGAATGAGGAAGTATTGCAAAGAGGAGCTACTGGAAGACTCTGAGTGAAAGAATATATTTTGCTGGACTTTTGCTCCACATGAATACGCTACGTTCTTCTAAGATTGAGATTAACTGGATACCACTCAGTTGGAGCAGGAGAGGAGGACCAAAAATGGCCGCACATCAGATAATGTATTCATGAGTAAAGACAAAATGAGAAATTGCAGAGCAGACTAGACATAATGGCACAGTAATTATTGGTGATTACACAGAGTTGACATGAAAACAAGGAAGGCACATGAATCATAACAGGTCCTGCATGTGAGCTTGATTTTACCAACAGAGTGTCTTGCCTGCCTGGCCAGGTGGACTTTCAGCAGCAGTCTGTTCAGTTGGCAGGAAGGTGCCACACCCATGTACAATGCTCGTCTGAATATCAGGACTCCCCTCACCCCCGCTTCCTCTGGGAGCATCTACTGGCTTATCTCGGGTGCCAGTTTTTACATTGTTGGCTCCATGGGTGTGATACAATGACTTGTTGAATCCTGTGTATTCGCATGATAGGAATTTTGTGTTGTGCTGTTCTGTATCCTCACTTCATCAAAGGGGACATCCCTGTGTCCCTGGAGAATACTGAGGCACCATTCCACCTTGCTTATTGCAGGAAACAGAGTGCTCTTGAAGCTCTGTCTGGAGAACTAAGACTGGGATGTGGGTTTCTTGCTTCCTGCCCGAGGGGTCCAACCAGCTATGGGAGATGTGTGTTCATGGCTGGCCACATGCCATGTGTTGCCGCTGCTGCCCAATTCCCCTTCCCATCCCTTCCTCTCTTTGCCCTCTTTTATCTCTTCAACCTGGATGCTTCAGAGCCCTCAACTCCTATTTTTATCCCTTTAATACACTGCTCGGTTCCCCCAGCTTGGGTGCGTGGTGTGCTGAATCCAGAAGAATGTCTTGGATTGACAGAACAGGGAAGTTCTAGGTGGGATTTTTCCCAGTGGTTGAGGAACAGGGAATCCCTGCCTGCTGCCTGTTATGCTGACCAAGCAAAGAATGAAAGGATCTTCACCCCAGCAAGGTAGGAAATGCTCCCCTTCCCTTTTTGCACTGCAGTGGCAACCTATTGCTTGCAGGGAGAAAATAGGGGATGAAACAAAATTCCCCCAAGCTGAAGAGCCAAACTGCAGCAAGGAAGGCTTTAGGGATCCTGCAGGGTCCTCTGAGAGCAGGGTGGCCTGGTGGATGGAGCTGGAGGCCTGAGTGGTCCCGGTTCCAGCCCCACCCCCATCCTCAGAGCTTGGCCAATCACTCCCTCTGAGCAAGCCTCCCAACATGGTGGTGGTTGTAGGGGGGATAAAATGGAGTGTAGGACAAACATGTAAGCCAATTGGGGGCAGGTCAAGAGGGAAAAATGCACGGAATAAATGCAGCATGAATATAAAATGTAGAGCCTCAAACTCCTCCCCTCTCTGCTCCCCACAATACACTCCTCTTCTCCCCAGGATGTCAGAATTGGGCTGCTGCACTCCTTCAGATGAAAGGCAAGGGGACCCCCCTGAGGACATAGACTTCTGGCCTACAAAAATGAGGGGATCACAGAAATGGTGCACTGAGTTTGGCAGTCCAGTTGCCTCCAACACAGCAGAGGAAATGCGAAGAAGGAGATGAACGGTGTTCTCCAGCAGGCCCCAATCATGCTCCTGCTCTCCAGAAGGAGTCCAAGCCTTGGGCATGGCCAAAGTTGCTAATAAAGAAGGAGCCTGGCTGGACATCTGCCCCAGAAAGTGTGAACTCCACCCTTGGAGCATTGTCCCTGATGACTCCCAAATGAAACCTGAGCTAGTAAGGCTGGCAAAGGACTGCTTCAATTCTACCTCATATGGAACAAGACATTCTCTCCTCCTGATCTTTCTCTTCCTGCTCTGAAGGGCAGTCTTGGGGACCTCCCACAGCTCTAGCAGGATGCTGGTGCCAATGTGTTTTTGCAGCCAAGCATGTTTGTGAGAATCTCCCTTGGAGCCCACCTTGAGCAAGCCAGCAAGTGAAATGTTTTGCAATGTCACATGGAACTTCACCAAGGAACCATCCCACCCCCAAGGACCCCACCCTGGAAAACGTCCTGGAGGGATTTCCAGGGATGTGAAAATGTTTTATAAATTGAGGAGCTGCCTTCCTGTTACCCAGTCAGGTTCTGGGCAAAACCGCAAAAATCTCAAGGACTGAAAACAGAAATTATTCATAGGAATAAAGCAAGAAAAGAAACAAAATTTATCCAAGGTGATTAAAAAGGGGAAATTGCTTACATGCTGATTCCCCATATATGAAGTGGAGTTTTCATTTTTCCTAAGTACTAAAAAGGGAAAAGGATTTTTTTTTTAATTTCTTTCAATTCGATACTCTCCATATTCATATAGTGGATTTCTGGGTTGTTCACAAATGTCAGGACCTTGAGGTGTAGATGAATAATACAACACAATTTATGCTTTGCTTTTCATCATGAGATGCTCCTTGGTGTTCAGGTCAGGCCTCACTAGACTAATGTAGCACTTGGGGAGGAAGATGCAGCCCAGCAGCCCAGTACTGGAGGCCAAGATGGAGAAGACCTGCACAGCCACCATGTACTTGCCCCTCGTGCTCAGATAGGTGGGCACAAAGGACACCCAGACACTGCAGAAGACCAACATGCTGAATGTGATCAGCTTGGCCTCATTGAAGGCCCCAGACAGCTTCCTGGCAAAGAAGGCCACCGTGAAGCAGACAACAGCCAGGAAGCCCATGTAGCCGGGGGCAGCAAAGAACATGACCACAGAACCTTCATTGCACTGCAGGACAATCTGCCCAGGCTGGGAGTGCTTGTCAGAGTCAGGGAAGGGGGGAGCAGTCCCCAGCCAGATGATGGAGAGGAGTACTTGGACACTGGAACAGCAGATGACAATGGAGTTGGCCAAACTTCGCCCCAACCAGTTCCTTGCCCTGTTGCCTGGCTTAGTGGCAAGGAACACCAGGAGGGAAGAGATGGCCACTGAGAAGATGATGCTGAAGGCTGCTTGTCGGAGGAGACAGGTGAGGCTTCTTGGCTGGCCAATGAAGAGGAAAGAGCATGCAAAGCAAAGTAGGAGGCAGACAAGTAGAATGTAGGAAAGGTCTCTGTTGTTGGCCTTAACTACTGGGGTTTCCTGGAAATTCCAGTAGATTCCCAAAATGCTTCCTGTGGCTAAAGAGAAGAGTAGAGCGACACAAGTGAGGGAGGTCCACAAAGTTTCCTCATAGGACAGGAAAGTGATGACCTTGGGGATGCACTGGTCCCGGGACTGGTTTGGATGCTGGTCTTCTGGACACTTCAGGCAATGCTCTGCATCTGTTGAAAGCAAGAGAAACAGCACCCCGACAGCCATTTCTGTGGGAATTCATCCCTGCCTCGCTGCATTCATGCTGTAGCTAGGCACGCTACGCTCAGCCAATAGTATTGTAATTTACCAGCCAATAGTATTGCAGCTTACTCAGCTAATAGCATTGTACTTCACCTGTGTAACCATATAAGGCTTATGACCATATATAGCAATAAGTACGCTTCCTGTTTCCTGCGCCTGCGCATAAGCAATCAATAAGCCTTTGTGAATCCTGCGCTTGCGCACAATCAACTAGGGTGTTCACTGCTTTACTCGATGGCTATTGGATTACGCAAGTATAAATGTATCAATCTGTGAAATAATAAAAAGGGCTTCTTGTGTTGATGCAGTAGATTTTTCTGTGAAGATCTTCTTTGTTCTCATGAACAACCAACCAAGCATGCTTTAAAACTTATTCTTTGTCTGCAGTGTTTTATTTCTCTCTCTGAACTCTCTCGCGCCGATTGTCGGAGCAGGCACTCCGACAATTTCAGTCTTTGCACTGTACATTTGATTCCTTATGGTTGTCCTTCTTATTACGACTATTAGTATAAATGATAGTACTGCTGGTAGGGACAAGATCCTGGTGGGAGAGTTCACATAGAGTGCATTCCTGACCTGCGTGGACTTGATGGGCCCCTTCATTTTCTAAGATGAACTAATATCCTAAGATTAATTATCATGGCAGAAAAATACCTGGAAGACACTTTGCAAATCGGACTAGGAAGTGTGGCAATCATCAATGAATTCATGAAACAGAAAATATCTGATCCTGGCAGGGACTCCACCCCATGCATCTGCACCCTCTGGGGTATTTTATGGAGATCATGAAATCCCACAACAAGCTTTCAAAGGTCAATCCAGGCAGCAGCTTTCTCATGACAAGCTCTCTGCAATCCTGCTTGAGTGGTGGGATATGATAAACGGGAGCACAACTCCACTTGGATTTCCCTAGTTCCAGGCCTAAGGCGAGGTCTAAATGAAATGCTTGAGGAAGCCTTTGAGAGTCAGATAAGAGGGTAAAAAGGGTGCTGCTCTTCCACCCAGGTCTTATCCAGCCTGATTCTCAGGACCTCAGGATGCATAGAGCCTGAAACTGGCTGAACACCCACCACAATTGCATGCAAGTCCATCTTGTTTGGAAGCCTCCAGCTGTGCACCATGGGAATTCCATCCCTGCCACCCTGGCCACCATCCTGCCAATCTTCCACTACAAGCTCTCCAACAAGGCATTTTTCCAGCACCAGCAGCCCTGCCTGCTCCTCTCTGCTCAGTGCAGACCACTACCCCTCCATGAGTTGCAGAAAGGGACAGTCTGACCAAATTGAGGAATTCGGACTGGTCATTTGGTCAGCAATCCTTTGACTGTCCCAGGTGGTGTGTGAACAGAGAAGGACCCAAAACTGGATGCTGACACATGTGCACTGCCAGCCCCTGATTTTCTGCCCTTCCTACTTACTAGTTGCATCAACCTCATCCAAAGACAAGCACAGAACCATCTTGGTATGAAACGTTCTTGAACCGAGTGACTTGAGCAATGTTTTGCTCCTTCTTCCCAGGAAAACCTTCCAGTTGGGTCATCTCATGTTTGCAGTGTATTCTTGGAGATTTATGTGAGTTCTGAACTCTCTCTACTTCACACAAGACATCAGGGTGGGAGTGAAACTGGAAAAAGATGGGAGGTGGGTAGTTGCAGTTTGCTAGAGTGAGTTGAGCTCCCCCATTGGTGCAGGGGAATTCCATTCCAGGCAACGCCTTCACAACAGAATGGCAAGATGTTGCAGTAGAAAGTGATCTTGATTCTAGCCCTGACTCAGCCATGCAGTGGCTCTGGGCCACTGACAGACTCTCAGCCCAGCTGACCTCACAGGGTTGTTGTGAGGATAGCATTGAAAGGAGGAGGAGCAGGCTTAGATATACCACCTTGACTTTCTTTAAAGAAAATGGCAGGATATAAGGAAACTGAATAAAGAAACTCAGGATGCTTAATGATATTGTATGCCCAGTTCCATATATATGAAAAAAAAATGTTCATTTGAGCACTTGCTTTCTTTTTTTTTACTCTTAGAAAAATCCAGAATACCATGGAATTCCTCTACTCATCAAGGACTCCATGAAGCCCAGCAGGTGCAGCTGAAGATCCCAACAACCTGTCCTCCCTGCCATTCTTCCCATGCATCTGTGAATCACCCATTACCAAAAGCTTTTTGCTGGCATAATCCTCTTGGCTCAGCCACCTTCCCCAGCATCTTCCTGAAGGCAAGTCCTGCCATGCCAGTGAGAGGAGAAGTCCTCTTCCAGCTATTCCAGATGATGAAAAGAAGCTGCAAAATCTCCTCATACTCAATACAGTTTCTTCTCTCCAAGCTACCCAGTTCTCCTCGGGGGAGCTTCAGAGAGGTAGCGCAGAAAAATGGAGAAGGCACATAGCCATGCATGGGCAATGGACCTTTAACAGCAAGGGGTACCAAAGGAAAACCATGTCTATAGTGCCCTGAGAGCCAAGGAGCAGGTGGCAGCAGAATCAAGAAGGGGATGAGGAATTCTAGGAAGCAGAGAACACCACTCAGAGCACGGATCATGTAATTCTTCCAGGAGGGGAGGAATGGGGTGGTAATATCACCCCACGGACTACGATTTTCTGGGCTGCTACTCCAGAAACAGCCAGGCCATCTGAAATTCTTAGCAGGATAGTTTAGCACCCCCACACGTACCCCATACAGTGGTCGGAATTTTGCCTCCCTCCCTGGCACTGCCTTTTCCTCTGCACTCACCCACCGTCTGAATGGACACTTCTGCACCAGAAACTGCAGTCCTTCAAAAGCTGACCTGGGAGTTCATTTTAGTGTGCTTAATAAGATTTTTTTCTGAGGAGTCTCCCAGGCATCCTAGAACATGGTATTTGGAAAGTGCCAAGAAGGGCTTTCTGTCATTGGATCCCTTTGTTCCACTTTCTTCACTCAGGAATGTTCAAGCAGAGATTGTGGTCCAGCTCTCTGTGGAAACCCACCAAGTACTTGAGGAATGCTACCATATTTCCCCTCAGGCTTTTCATCTCTAGGCTGAAAACCCTCAGTTCATCGAATCTCTCCTCATGCCCATTAGCTTCCAGTTAGCACATCATCCTTGCTGATATCTTCAGAGTGTTTTCCTGTTTCTCCCACTGAGATCCTGTGAAATTTTTTCTGTCTTCCAAAGGATTAGGTAGCCCACTTGCTGCCATGAGATCTGCAGAGCTGATCAGCATTCCCTGCATTTCCTCCCTCAGATCAAGAATGGAAATATTGAAGAGCTCTGGTCCTCGAATTGAACCATGTAGTACCCTACTTCTTACATCTCCTTCATCTGAGAAGGGGCCATTGATGAGCAAATCATGAGCCCCTTTGAAGCCAACTGTTTATCCAGCTGAGAGTTGTTGTATCAAACCTGCTTGGAGCTAGTTTGCTAATCACAATGTCATGGGGCACTTTGTCAAAAGCTTTGCGTTATCCAGATAAATGATATCCAAAGCATTCCCACAGTCCTCCCTGGTGGTTAACCAATCGAAAATGAAAATCTGATTAGAAAAATGGATTTCTCAGTTAGAAATTCATACAGGTTTCTTGGCATCACTGCATTATTTGCAAGGTGCCTGATGACCCCTAGCTAACATTCTGAATTCAGTTCCCCATAAGGGGAAGGAATACCTGCCATGGGTGAAGCTGGGGCACATCCAGCCTGCCTCCATATGCCATGGACTTCCTCTTCGGTCTGGAGGAAACAGCCACATGCATGGCATGGGCCACAGCATGAACTGTGTTGTAGAAGAGGCTGTCCAGAGACAGTGTTCGATCCTTGTCCATTTGGGGCAGGCCCTCCGGTTCCTCCTCCTCTCAGCATCTTTTCCATTCTTTCACTGACAGCACATGCTTTGCAAATGAACACTTGTACACACTGTTCATAAATTCATCCATAGCAGTATACAAATCATCAAAACCATCATAGTTGGTCCTTTTACTTGTTTGGGGAAGGAAGGAAAAATATGCATAGACATACTGGAAATCATAAGGTAAATGAGGGAAAGACAAGTTAAAATCAAACAAACTTGTGGATATCCAGATTTTCCCAAGAATAGATGTCATATATATTCGAACTGCAAATTCTACAATCCTGATTCCATAGAACGTGAAAGGAACTCTTCAAAATAAATGAAGACAGTGATTTCTAGCAACTCCTTTAGTGGTGGCCTCTTGCTCACTTTACTAGCCGATTTCAGTTCTGAGACGCTATGTGAAAAAATCACACAAATGCCATTCCTGAGGAGCTCTGGTTTCAATGTTCTCATGAACTTATCTCCATTCTCAGTGTCCAGTGAAAAGAGACCCATCATTCTCCACCTGAAGTGCAGCAGCAGCCTGACAATCCCGGGGTACTGGATGGCTTCCACAAGGACCATGCTGTAGAAGGAAGGGGACCAACTTTTTTCTCTATGAACCTGAGATGTGAAAGCATAAGTGACCTGGGAGAGAGAGGAAGTGTGGATGAATTTCTTCATTTCAGCAGGTTAAAGTTCCTCAGCTCATGAGAACAATCCTTTTAAGCAAAAATTATTGATTTTTTCTGGATAACCAGGCAAAAGGGTTCATTTTTTTTGGGTACTATCAGAGAGAGAAAAGAGAATGAAGAGTAGAAACATATGCCAAGATGGTCCGAATGTGCGAAAGATCAGCCTGGAGCCAGTTGTTTTGACAGGAGAAATGCAGCTTAAGCAACCATGTGCAAAGGTAGCATCCATAATGTTCTCTCTGCATCTAATAATTGCAAAAGCTGAATGTTTAAAAGTGATTTGCATGATGGGTGTGGCAGCTGGTCTTGACTGCAGATGGGCTCACTCTCGATTGTGGGTATGAACATACAATAAAGAGTCTGCTTTATAAAATTACTTGCTGGTGTTGCCCGTCCTTCTCTCTGTCAGAAAACAAAAACGAGGGACCTTTTTCATTCCTGAGAACTAACAATACTAGAAGGGTGCCAGATGTGGGGCAGAGGGGGCTTCAACCGTGTTAATCTCAAGACTGAGTAGGACTGCCTGATGCCCTGGGAGGGATGTCATGCTGGTAGGAGATGGAGGGGTCAAGCATCTTCCCATGGCAGAAACTGGAGAGTCCACAGAGGCAGCAGGGCCTGGCTGGAAACCTCCTTGGGAGGAACATGCTGTGAGACACTGGGTGCAGGAATGCCCAAGCGCACGCACAGCCATGCTGGATTGGTTGTCAGAGCAGGAACAGCTGCACTGGGGAAGGGAGAATTAAGGCAGGGCTGAGGGGAACAGGATGGAAAGGTGGACAGGGGAGGGGAGAGTGAGCGAGAGAGTGGAGGAGGGAAGGAAACAACAAGGTGATGGGCAAAAGCTGCCTTTGGGAGAAATCTGGAAGTGGCTGGTATTGCTGCAATGGGCAGACTGTCAGACAGGAGCAGCAATGGCAGACCCTGCACCCAAGACCCACAGCTTCCCACCTCCCCAGCTGTGATGTCGCTGTTCAGCTTAGAAACAGGGGCGAGGAGAGGGCTGTGGTGCTTCAGGCAGCACAGAAGCAGAAGATGTAAATCCCGAATACAAGGACCTGCTGGGCGACTTTACTTCCTCCTGAGATTTGCAGGGAAACCTACCTTCTATGTCACCTTCCTCCTAATCCTCTTACACATGCATGCAAATGACTTGGAAATCTTTGACTTTTTCTGCATGGCTCCTCATAGTGCTTCTGCCAAGCCTCTCACCTGTGGGATTTTGAAGATGCCCAGCATGTTGGAAAGGTGCCTGGAGCTGTTGGAGTCAGAATCTTCAAGGACAGCCAGCAGATGATCTCACCTGCCACACTTGTAGTTGGGAACATGGGTCTGTGTGGTCGAGAGCAGGTCTATGGCTGCATCAGATGTCAGTCTAACATCATGAAGGCTGTCATAGATGCTGTAGCCCAGGGTGATGTCGGGCAAGAGGCCGGGATTCTGGTTGACCTCCTGGATGGCAAACAGGAAGGAGAGGATCTTCCAGGAAAATATGGAGGTCAACCTGAGAAAAAGGAATAGAAAATTACAACTTGTCCTTCCAGTTCATGAATCCTTCCACTGCCGTTTGAGGTTGCAACGTGCTTCTCAGGCTTCCACAGGCTCAGCCCAGCTGAAAGCAAGAGCCCAATTGCATATTCCTGCAGAATTGCTGGTGGGCTGGCCTATTTCCTGTCTGAGTCTAGTTCCATTCCCCATTCAAGACACCTGCAGGAAAGGCCCATTCCAGGAAGGAGCCCATTCCAGGCAGGAGCAACTGTTCACACTGAAGGAGAAAGGGAAGGCAGAGGAGTGCAGAGGCAAGAAATGTTGGGCATGTTCAAGGGCCTGAAGCCCTCCATAGCCTGCACTCCCCCTGGGCTTTGCTGTTTGTTCACTGGATGGGTCCTCCTGGGAAAAGAGCCAGCTGTGCTGACATGCTTCTTTGTGGTATCAGTTCAAGAAGGTCAATGACTTAAGCAATCTTTTCATTAGAGGCGGGTCTACGGAAAGTGTGTGGTCCAAAGTGGCTTTGTCCTGCAGAGATGCTGGCACTGAAGACATAGTCCCCTGGCCGGTAATAATTGTGTGGCTGCAGCTCAGCCCTGTGCCAACTCCAGGGGCATTTAGCCTCTAGCATCCCACAGCAAGACTCTGGGAGCAGCAGCAGCAGCAGCAGCAGGAAGAAGAGTGGCACAGCCTCCATCCTGTCCCTTCCAACCAATTAGTGGAACAATTAGAAGAACCATTTGTTTTGGAAACGTAGATGCTTCCAGCCCAGCCAAGGCTCCAGCCAAAGGGAAGAAGAAATTCCCTGCACACAGGTCTCTTCCCCTGCACTCAACCTCTCCCAAGCTCTGAGCAGGACGGCAGGAATGATGTGCCTTCCCTTATGATCATGGATGCACGACACACCTCTGCAATCTCATGCTGGCATGAGGAGGTTCAGGATGTTCTTGGGGGTTGTGACCACATGATATTAAGCAAGGCAGCCAGTAATGCATCATGATTTCTCTAATTACATGGCCTCATGGCTGGGGGACATTTGTGTCTTCCTGAACACTTTCCAGTATCCAGGAGAGGAAGCCAGTTTGAGGATAGGCGTGTCTAAAAGCAGAACCCAAACCGATCTTCATGGAGAAGATGGAGGGAGTTTGGGTGCACATCAATCCATGGGATCCTGAATGCAATAAGTGGGATGGGGACTGAGAGATCCAGGCCTGAATCCCCACTCATCCCTGAATTTCACTGGGTGACTTTTGGCCAGTCACTGACTCTCAGCCTGGCCTGCCTGACAGGGTTGTTTTTTCAGGATAAGAATGGAGAAGAGAAGTACGCAAACTGCTTGCTTTCCTCATGCATAGAAAAGGACACTAAGTGTGAGGAGATACCAATAATAATGGTGACTGTGATTATAATAATATTAATGGCAGTTCCCCATCACAAAAATTTGTAGATGGCCCTGGACTGGAGTAACAGGCTTGGCAGCTGTGCAGAAATGGGACCGTGAGGCCCTGGCAGGCAGTCTGATCTCGCTGGTGAGAAGTCAGCACTGTGGACATCTGGCAGCTCCCTCGGTAGGGCAGGCAGGCAGCCCACGAGGAGCTCCAAGTGTGGATGAGGCGGAGGTGCTTGGAGGGGGTGAGACCCCAGGAACTCTTCAGTCCTCCCCAGCCCTCCTGTTCACCCATGTGCTGCTGGGGTTTTTCCCCCAGGTTTCCTCTGGCCACAGACCAGGATTCCTGTCACTTTGGCAAAGCAAATGCAAAGTGCGTTGTGTACTGAATCCAGAGGCTGATCCTCGATTGAGGGACCAGGGAACTTCCAGGTGGACTTTTGTCCAGTTGGCCGGAGGCTGGAGAATCCTGGACTGCCTTCCATCCAGCTGACCAAGCAAAGCATGGGAGGGATTAATATCCTCACCCCAGCAAAGGTGCATGAAACAGGCCTTTCCCACTTCACAGAAGCTTGTGGTAGGCAGGAGATTGCTGCCCCTGCTCTCAGGATACTTTGAAGTCTCACATTAGTTGTGGAAGAAATTATGGAAAGTTGGGAAAGAAGAGGGAAAATCTCTGGCCTTTTCAAGTCTGTCCCTGCACAAGCCACTTGAGCACAGTCTCAAAAGTTTGGGAATGTGCAGCCAAGACAAAGTGCATATGCCGTGACAAAGAAAACCTGCTGCTTGCCTGGGCTAAAGGAAAATGTGCTCTCAATGGAGTTTATGGACAATGAGAATTTTCCCACCATTTCTCTGCCCAGTTTCTGATATGCTAACAAGGCAACGAATGAAAGAATCTTTGCCCCACCATTGTAGGAAATGCACTGTTTTGCATTGCAGTGGCAACCTATCACTTGGAGGAGGCAAATTAGGGATGAAACAACATTCCCCCAAGTTGAAGAGCCGGACTGTGCAAGGGAGGGCCTGAGGGAGACAGCAGTGTCCCCTGAGAGACAGGGAGGCCTGGTGGGGTGAGTGGCAAACAGGAGGCCTGGCAGGTCCTAGTTCCAGTCCCCCCAACATCCTCAGAGCTCCCTGCAGATGCTTGGCCAATCACTCCTTCTGAGCATGTCTCCCCACAGGGTTATGGTTGAAGAGGGGTAAAAAGGAGAGTAGGACAAACATATAAACCACTTGTGTGTTTGGCAAGAGGGAAAAAGGCACGGAATAAATGCAACATAAACAAAAAATCTCCTTCATGGATCACTGCCTTGTCATGGCGAAGGGGCTTGTGTAGCTCAATGAAGCTATGAGCTATGCCATGCAGGGCCACCCAAGACAGACAGGTCATGGTAGAGAGCTCTGACAAAACGTGATCCACTGGAGAAGGAAATGGCAACCCACTCCAATACCCTTGCCATGAAAACCCCATGGACAGTACCAAAAGGCAAAAAGATATGACACTGGAAGATGAGCCCCTCAGGTCAGAAGGTGTCCAATATGCTACTGGGGAAGAGCAGAGGGCTAGTACTAGTAGTGCCAGAAAGAATGAAGCTACTGGGTCAAAGCTGAAAGGACACTCAGTTGCAGATGCATCTGGTGGTGAAAGGAGAGTCCGATGCTGTAAAGATCTATACTCCATAGGAACCTGGAATGTAAGATCCATGAATCAAGGAAAGCTGGATGTGGTCAAACAAGAGATGACAAGACTGATCATCGACATCTTAGGAGTCAGTGAACTAAAAGGACAGGAATGGGTGAATTTAATTCAGATGACCATCAGGTATACTACTGCGGGCAAGAATCCCTCAGAGGAAATGGAGTAGCCTACATAGTCAATAAAAGAGTAGGAAAAGCAGTACTGGGATACAATCTCCAAAATGAGAGAATGATCTCAGTTCGAATCCAAGGCAAACCTTTCAACATCACAGTAGTCCAAGTCTATGCCCCAACCACTGGTGCTGAAGAAGCTGAAGTTGACCAGTTCTATAAAGGCCTACAACACCTTCTAGAATTTACACCAAAAAATGGAGAATTGGAATGCTAAAGTAGGAAGGCAAAAGATAACCAGAATAACAGGCAAGTTTGGCCTTGGAGTACAAAATGAAGCAGGGCACAGGCTGGTAGAATTTTGTCGAGGGAATATGATGGTCATAGCAAACACTCTTTTCCAACAACACAAGAGACGACTCTACACAGAGCACCGAAGAATTGAGGCCTTTGAATTGCGGTGCTGGTGGAGACTCCTGCGAGTCCCTTGGACTGCAAGGCAATCAAACTGGTCAGTCCTAGAGGAGATCAACCCTGACTACTCTTTAGAAGGCCAGATCCTGAAGATGAAACTCGAATACTTTGGCCACCTTATGAGAAGGAAGGACTCCCTGGAGAAGAGTCTAATGCTGGGAACAATAGATGGAAAAAGAAGAAGGGGATGGCAGAGAATGAGGTGGTTAGATGGAGTCACTGAAGCAGTTGATGTGAGCTTGAGTGGACTCCGGGGGATGGTGGAGGACAGGAAGGCCTGGAGGAATGTTGTCCATGGGGTTGCAATGGGTTGGACATGACTTCGCGACTAGCAACAACAACAAACACAAAATGTCAACCTCAACTTCCTCCCCTCTCTGCTCCAAGCAACACAGTCCCTTTTCTCCCACCCAGGTCAGTTTTGGGCTGCTGCACTCCTTCAAATGTCTGACAGGGAGACCCCCATAAGGACGTAGACTCCTGACCTGTATGAACTGAGAGGATCATAGAAATAGTGCATTAAATTCAGCTGGCTGGTTGCCTCCCACAAGACCAATAGTGTGCAGGGCAGGAGCTGAACCATCAGTCCCCAGCCATCCCAAGCCATGTGGCTGCTCTCCAGAAGGAGTCCAAGCTGGGGCAAGGCCAAGGTAGCTAATGCAGGAGAAGTCTGCCTGGGGTTCTGCTCCAAAAAGGGGTGACATCAACCCCAAGAGCATGGTGCCTGCTGAGTCCGAGTGAAGCCTGAGCTCTCAGTGCTGGGAAAGGACTTCCTCAGTCCTTCCTCATGCAGAGCAAGACATTCCCTCTCCCTGATCTTTCTCATCCTGCTCTTAAAAGCAGTCTTGGGGACTTCCCAGCATCTCTGGCAGGATGTCTGTGCCGGTGCACTCTTGCAGCCAAGCCTGTTTGAGAGCACCTCCCGGGGAGCCGGCCCTGAGAAGGCTGGCGAGGGAAGGAATCCACAATGCCAGATGGAGCTTCTCCAAGGAACCCTCCCATCCCCCACGAATCCCACACTTGAAAACATGCTGGAGGGAGTTACAGGTGACTTTAGAATGATTAAAAAACTTAGAAGCTGTATTCCCATTACTCTGTCAAGTTCTGGGCAAAACTTATTTGTCTCCTCACAATTCAAAATATAGCATGAAAATCTCAAAGATGGAAAACAGTAATTATTTATAGAAATGAAACAAGAAACCCCCCCCCCCAAACTTAGCTAATTTGATTAACAAGGAGAAATTTCTTATGTGCTGTTTCCCCGTATATGAAATACAGCTGTTATTTTTCAAAAGTAATAAAAGGGCAAAGGATCCCCTCCACACACATTTCTTTCATTTCTACCCTCTCCATATACATAATATGGATTTCTGGGCTTTTCAAAAATATCAGGACCTTGAGATGTGTATGAACAGTACCAACACCTGCCACCCTGTCTATTCCCCTCTGCTCAATGGAGTCCATGAATTGAGCAGAGGGACAGTCTGGACAGATTGGGGGAAATGGATGGCATTTGTAGAGCCACCTCCTTGACTAACCCAGGTAACATGTGGATGGAGAAGGACCCCAAGGAGGACGCTGACACATGGGCACTGCCAGCATCTGATCGGATGTTTTCCCCCCTCCCTACTTAGTCATTGTATCAGCCTTCTCCACAGCCATGCAGAGAACCATTTCAGAACCAGATGGGCTGTGACCAAATGACAAGTTTAGCATTTGACTCCTTCTGCCCAGCAAAACTTCCAAGAGGGTCATCTCTTATTTGCAAAGTATTCTGGTATGTTCTTTAAATTCTGAGATAGCTCTACTTCACAGAGGTCATCAGGATGGGAGAGAGGAGGAAGGAATCTGGGGCTGGGGGGCCTGAGTTGTGGGAGGGAGTTCAGCTCCTCTAATGGGGTGTGGGAATTCTACAATTCTACAACTGGTAGTGCCTGTTTGACTCAAGGCCAGGATGGTGCAGTAGGAAGGTGACCCAGAGTTTAGTCCTGACTCAGGCAAGGAGGTCATGAGGGGTGTGTGGAGTATTCTCACATCACAGGGTTGATTTGAGAATTGCATTGAGAGGAGAAGGAGGAGAATTGCATAAACCACATTCAGTTTCTCAAAAGAAATGCCTGGATATAAAGAATATGAATGATAAAATACCGGATGACTTATGATATGGTATTCCATGTTCAGTATACATGAACACACAATTATTTTAATACAGTGGTACCTTGGCTCACGAACTTAATCTGTTCCAGGACTCTGGACGTGACCCAAATTGGTCATGAGCCAAGCCAAATTTCCTTGTAAGGTACAATGTAAATAAGGTTAATTTGTTCTGTAACCATTTTTTAAATCAGAAAAATGTGAAGCAAACTGACAACAACAAAGATCGCGGCCATCTCCTCCCCACTACCCCAAGCACAAGCGCAGCCATCTTCTCGCCCCGCCCCCTCCAGCTTGACCGAGATTGTACCTGTCATCCCTGCTGGCGCCAATCATCCCAGCGCACTGGGGGGTGGCGGGGAGAGAAGGGTGTGATCACGGGCTCACTGGGGGAGGGAGAGATGGTGCAAATGATGCGCTGGAGTGGGGAGATGGCCTCGATTGCTGTTCCGTTCATGCAGGGAATGTGTGCCTGATCAGAGGAGTGCTCCTGCAGGAAAGACAGGCAGAATCTCAGCCACGCCTTCCCTGCACGAATGGAAATGTGATTGTGGCCCTCTCCCCACCAAGGGGTGGGGAGGGGGAAGAATGCGATCCTGGTCACCACCCAAAGCGGTGTTTGCATCCCAAGTAAAAAAATTTCAGTAATTTTTGTTTGTGACCTGATTTGTTCGTGAGCCAAGGCGTTCATGAGCCGAGATACCGCTGCATATTCCATGCCATTTTTTGCTGCTAAACATCCTCTACTCATCTTGGGCACCAGGAAAGCACATCTGTCTGTATCCCATCTCAGAAGCAAAGGGGCAGCAAGAGGTACCAAAGGGAAAACCTGCCTGGAGTAGAGAGAAAGCCAAGGAGTCAAGCCAAGGAGAATGTGACTGCTGAAGCAAAGTGGGAATGAAGCATTCGGGGAAACAGAAAACCACACAGGATTTGGTCCATGCAATGCTTTCAGGGCTGGAAAGAGGGGTGGGTAAAACCACTCTCAAGGAAGAAGATTTTCTGCTCTGATACTCAAGAAAAAGTTCGGCCAACCTAAATTCCTTGCAGGATGGATGGCACCATTAAATGCGCCCCATACCATGGTCAGACTTTTGCTCCCCCTCAAGCACTGCCTTTTCTTCTGCACTCATCCACCTTCCTGAGTGGAGTTGGTCCTTTCCACACATGGAGTGCAGTTATAGCAACATAGTGGCTGTCCTTTCTGAGCCACCTTGAAGAATCCTGGGCGGCAGCTCTCCACGCACGGGGCCTAGGTCAGCGGCTGAGCAAGAGAGAAAGAGCATCAAGGGAGGAGGGTTGGGACTGGGAAAACTGGGACTGGGGAGACAGAGCAGAGGGGAGGACCTCCTGAATTTCAGCAGATTCCATAAATGAACCCCACCCTGTGAAGCTGAAGCAGGAGGCCGCTCCCTCCAAGTGAAATGCCTCGCCATTATTCCCTGCACCTTTTCCCTCTCATGCATTGTATTTATTTATTAAATAAATTTATTTATTAAATGACCCTGTCCCTTTAGGCAGAATGTTAATGGATGGGAAATTAAAACATAGGAATGATGGGGATGGTTTTCCTCACCTGATCCTGCCAAATGGACCACACAATTGGATCTTGGTGAATGGTGAATTTGGGATTAGGCCCACCCCCTTTCTAGACTCCCAACTTTCACTCTGTCAACCGTCCAGTTGGGAAAACTCACCCAACTGACAAGGTCTAAGATGGCTGCCAAGTCTCCATTTTCATCTAAATACACCCCCTCAACAGAATGATTGTGAAACTGGGGGTCACTCAGGAAAGGGTGGAGCTGGAAGAACAGAGAAAGCAAAAGCATTTGAGAGGACATATTTCATATCTCTCTTTATGCTAAGAGCTGGTCCCAGTTTAAAGTGGCTGGGTATGACTCTGATTAAGGACAGGATTCTGATTTCAGTGTTGAATGCCCATTGTCTGCTGTAGGAATTTAGGAATCCATGAATAGAATCTTCAATACAAATGTTGAAGAGCACTGGGCCATGTACAGAACCCTTAAGTAGCTTCCGTGTTACCTCTCCTTGGTCTGAGAAAGGGCCATTGGTGAGCACAATTTGGGTCTGATTCTCTAGTCAAAGGAGCATCCAGCTGAGAGTGCCTTTCTTGGAGCTAGTTTGCTAATCATGATCTCATGGGGCACTTTGTTCAAAGCTTTGCTGAAGTCCAGATAAAGATATGCATTCTCATAGTCCACTAGGAAAGCTACCAAATCAAAAGTGAGCTCTTATTAGATAAAAGGATTTATTCCTGAGCAATCCATACAGGTTTCTCAATCCATACAGAAAACCTGCTGCTAGTCTTGGTTAAAGGAAAATGTTTTCTCCGTGGAGTTTATTGACAATGAGAATGACATTTCCTACCATTTCTCATAGACATGGATGGTATTTTCCCTTATGCATGGGGACAAATGCCTCAACTCTTTGTGATTATACACAAACCAGAACTTGAACTTTATATTGCTAACTTGTTTTATATTGTTAATTTATAGTATTTTAATTGATTTATTTGTAAGCCGCCCCGAGGCTTCAGCGTATGGGGCGGCATAGAAATTTTCTAAATAAATAAATAATAAATAAATACACTTGAACCAAACGATCAATGCTTGGCCATTTGGATGAAATGAATGCTGATGCTCATGAAAAGGCTCCTGGAGGTATTTTCACCTTTATCTGTGCAACTGCCCCCATCCTTGGGCTGACAAAGGGGCTCACCCAACAGCAAACATTAGGTGAATGTAACATATTTTTTTTTAGTATCATCTATCAAGCTTGCAGATTGCTTTTTTTGCTAGCCACATCCCACAACATGCATAGACTAAGAATGGGAGAAAAGCCTGGGAAAATCATGGCCATCTTAATTTTCCCAATTTTTAAAATGTTGTTGTAAAACACACCCTTAGCAGGGAAATATTATGGAATATATTGCAATATATGGCATTCCTAAGAAATATGTCAACATTTGTAAAAATCTTCAGAATAATTCTAGATGCTGTGTGAGAACTGAAAATGGCACCACTGATTTTTTCCTGGCTAATAACAGTGTCAGACAGGGCTGGATTTGATCCCCAGTTTTCTTTTTGATCTTTCTGGATTATCCCATGAGAAAAGCAATGAAGAGCTCAGACTTCAGCATCCCACAGAAAGAACGAGGTGATTTGAACAACCTGGATTTTGCTGGTGACATCACCCTACTTGCAAATGCTACTGTAGAGCAGAGAGAAATGACACAGGCACCTGCAACAGAGGCCCATAAAGTGGGCTCAAGAATGAATGAAGATAAGACCAAGATGATACAAGTTGGCAGTATCCAAGAAAGCATCTCAGTAACAGCAGGAGGCCAAGTTCTAAAATTTGAAGTCATTTCATCACCTTGGCAGTATTATGGATGCAGATGGGGGACAGAAGCAGATGTGGAAGGCCAGATAGCCAAAGAAACTGCTGGGTTCCAACAAATGTGCTCATTTGGAGCACATCCACTGAGGGTATTACAAGTAAGTGCAGATTATTCAGTACCTGGAAGTTTACATCAAAAACTACCCAGAAGGGAAACATCTTTCAGAAATGCTATTTTAGAAAGATATTTTGCATTACATGTTGGGCCAATATTACGAATGAGAAAGTATTGCAAAGATGAGGCACCAGACATCACTCTGGTGGTTGACCCAATCAACGCAAATTCACAACTGTGCTTTCAGAGGGCCTCCCTTCCTTAAAAAATTCCCCTAACCCCTCATTCAAAGTGCTTAAAGGGTCTTTGGTTTTAGAGACTTCCAGTTGGCATTGTGGCGAGACGACTGTGAAGAGCGTCAAAATGACTCTTTTTTGTCGCCAAGAGCTGCAAATTACTCTTTTGGCAATACAAACATTCTTAACAGCTAGGCAAGCATCCCAAGAGGCGATGTCAACATGACAGGAAAGCATGTCAATTGAACAAAAAAGCTTCGCAAATGAACAAAGAGAATGTCTTGACAAACTGGATAACTCTATTAAGGAGGTATCAACCCAATTGGCAGCCGTTCGACTTAAAACTGAACAAAATACACAAAAGATACAACAAGTGCATGAAAAACTTGAAATGGTAGATAAAGAAACAAAATTAAAGCAAACAAATAAGTCACTATGGGATTCGCTTGCCATATTAGAGATGGAAAGAGCATCTAACTAGTCGAGATTTCAGAATATACCCAAAGGAAAGAATGAGGACCTACAGGATTTAATGACTGACATGCTGGCAGAGTTGTTAGAACTACAAAATGAAGAGATGAGAGCAGGGAGTGACCTTGTTTACAGAGTCAATTCAACTTATGCCAGGAAAAACAAACTTCCAAGGAAAAACAAACTTCCAAGGGAAGTCCATGTCAAATTTGCTCTCAGATCTATAAGAGACAATGTTTTGAGGGCTATGCATGATAAACCTTTTAAAGGTGAATGATTGCCATGAGGTTACTGTCATGAAACAAATGCCATGGAGGATTAGAGAAGGATGGAAGAAATACTTATTCCTTACTACAAAGCTGACTAAGAAAGAGATTATTTATTTATTCATTTTTGGATTTATATCCTGCCTTTTTCCTACAAAAGGCTCAAGGCAGTTTACATCTCCTCCACCATCTTATCCCCCTGTGAGGGAGGTATGTTTAGGTGGCTAACGCCAGAAGGAATATTTTTCACCTGGAACTCTACAAGATACAAACTGGACTCAATCGTTAAGGCACAAGAGTTTTATGAAAAATTCAAAAGTATGCTTGAAGAGGAAGAACTGGGTGTCTCAAAAGAAGGAGGGAAAGGTGCTGAACCAATGGAACTAACAACGTATCACTCTGAGGAAGAAGAAATAGTGAATACTGACTCACAACAAGAAGTACAGACACTAGAACCAAAGGAAAAGAAAAAAGGTAGAAGTGTAAAGGTGAAGAATAAGTAGATAAATATATACTCTTTAAACATGGCCTTTAAAAGGGAAGGAAAAATTGAATTGTTCTCTTTAAATGTAAACGGACTAAATGGACCTTCTAAGAGGAGAAGGATTCTCTCTCAACTTCAAAAACAAAAATTAGATATAATTTGCCTACGAGAAACACATATTAAGAAACAACATGCTAAACTTTTGGAATGTTCAAAGCTTGGAAAGTTATTTATATCTTCTGCTTCTCAAAAGAAGAGAGGTCTAGCATTATACATCAAGGAAAAACTAGACCCTAAATATATACTAGCTGATGAGGATGGTAGGATTCTGATGGTTGAAATCACAATGAAACTTAAAAAGGTGTTCTTAGTGGCGATATATGCCCCAAACGACCATCAGGAAATGTTTTACCAAAAATTACATGCTTTACTCTTACAAGTGGGCTACCAGACTGTGTGTGTAATGGGAGATTTCAATGCAATTGTGGATAAGAAAATGGACCATAAGAGATTAAGGGAAAAATGGGCAGGAGGATACTCCCAAACTCTTGTTCTAATATGATTGACGAATTCAGATTGATAGATGCTTAGAGGCATAAAAATCCAACCTCTGCTAAATATTCTTTTTACTCAAATAGACATAGGTCATGGTCTGGAATTGATATGGTTTGGAAAACCCCAGACTTAGTACCAGATTTGGTAGAAACTGAAATAGAGGCAAATGTCTGGGCAGATCACAACCCTGTAGCCATATCACTGAAAGGAACAGCAATGACGCCCAGATGGAGCTTAAATAAAGCTTTATTAAAGGATAAAAAACTCATAGAAGAGATAAATAAGGAAATACAAGTATTCTTTCAAATAAATAAAATTGAAGAAACCTCTTTACAAAATGTCTGGATACAACCAAAGCCTATGTCAGGGGATTGATAATAACATATTCAGCAAAAATAAACAAAAAGAAAAAGCAAGAATGAGCAAAAATTGCAGAGGAACTGACGAAATAGGAACAAGAACTACAGGAAGATCCATCCAAAAAACCCCTTAAGGTCCAAATGAATATTCTAAAGCATAAACTGAATCTCTTGGACACAAATAAACTTACTAAGCAAATGAAATTGGCCAAACAGAATTTATTTGAATGCTAATAAACTAGGGAGATCGTTAGCCTATAAAGTAAAGAAAGAGAGAGAGAGAGAAGAGACTGATTTCTAAACTGAAGGATGGAGACGGATGACTACAAGTTCAAAGTTCAAAGTATATATATTAAGAAAATAGTGGAAGATTTTTTTGCAAAGCTATATCAGAATGATGAGATTTCAACTGAGAAAGTAAAGAAATACATCTGAAAGGGAGATGTACCAAAACTACTGGAGAAATATCAAAAAGTATTGAATCAAGAAGTAACAACCATGGAAGTAATAGAGGCAATTAAGTGACAAAAGAACAATAAAAGTCCTGGCCCAGATGGGCTGCCAGCAGAGCTTTATAAATTTTTTGAAGGAATATCTGCTACGCTTCTTAAAGATATATGTAATGCAGCACTGTTAAATGTTAAAATACCAAATACTTGGACAGAGGCAAATATCACATTAATACCAAAAGAAGATATGGACTTGACGCAGATTCAAAATTATAAACCTATATAATTATTAAATGAGGATTACAAAACTTTTGCCTCCATAATGGCAGAAAGATTAAAGAAGTATTTAATAGACTTTATTCACTCAGACCAAAATGGTTTTTTGCCTAAAAGACAAATGAGAAATAACTTGAGATCTGTCTTGGATATCCTAGAGTATTATGAGATGCATACGGAAAAACCAATGGCTTTATTATTCATGGACACACAGAAGGCCTTTGATAATGTCAACTGGCAATTTATGAAGCAACAGATGGCTCAAATGGAGTTTGGTGAAAAGTTTATTAATGCGATATCAAGCATTTATAAAAGCAGTCAGCTAGGATTATAATTAATGGAGAATTTACAAAGATTATAGAGATACAAAAGGGTACAAGACAAGGATGCCCATTATCACCTCTATACTGATTTTAGAAGTGTTGAATAGAAATATCAGGGATGAAGCAGACATTAAAGGTACTAGAATTAGAGATGAAAGCTATAAATTGCAAGCATTTGCAGATGACCTAGCTTTCATAATGGAGGAACCCTTTGCAACAATGCTTAAACGCCTGCAAAGGATGGAAGAATTTGGTGAGGTTACTGGGATGAAAATAAATAGAGAAAAGACAAAACTGTTAGTAAAAAATTTTACACAAGACCGGAGAAAAACCCTGCAGGAACAAGTAGATTTGTAGATTGTTAAAAAGGTTAAGTATCTGGGAATTTATCTTAGGAGCAGTCTTGGGGACCCCCCCCCACAGCAATGGCAGGATGCTGATAGTGTGCTTTTGCAGCCAAGCATGTTTGTGAGAACCTCCCATGGAGCCCACCCTGAGCAAGCCAGCAAGTGAAAGGATTCACAATGCCACATGGAACTTCACCAAGAAACCATCCCACCCCCAAGAACCCCACCCTAGAAAAAATCCTGGACAGATTTCCAGGGATTTGAAAATGTTTTAAAAATTGAGGAGCTGCCTTCCCATTACCCAGTCAAGTTCTGGGCAAAACCATGAAAATCTCAAGGACTGAAAACAGAAATTATTCATTGGAACAAAGCAAGAAAAAACACAAAGCTTCATTAAGGTGATTAACAAAAAGAAATTGTTTACATGCTGTTTCCCCATATATGAAAGGGATCTTTCATTTTTCCAAAGTACTGAAAAGGGCAAAGGATTTTTTTTTCATTCATTTCTTTCAATTCGATACTCTCCATATTCATATAGTGGATTTCTGTACTGTTCAAAAATGTCAGGACCTTGAGGTGTAGATGAACAATACAACACAATTTATGCTTTGCTTTTCATCATGAGATGCTCCTTGGTGTTCAGGTCAGGCCTCACTAGACTAATGTAGCACTTGGGGAGGAAGATGCAGCCCAGCAGCCCAACACTGGAGGCCAAGATGAAGAAGACATGCACAGCCACCATGTACTTGCACCTGGTGCTCAGGTAGGTGGGCACGAAGGACACCCAGACGCTGCAGAGGGCCAGCATGCTGAATGTGATCAGCTTAGCTTCATTGAAGGCCCCAGGCAGCTTCCTGGCCAGGAAGGCCACCGTGAAGCAGATAGAAACATAGAAAACAGAGTGAGTCAGAAGGGATCTTCCGGACCACCTAGTCTGACCTCCAGAACCAGCTGGCTCCACTCACGACATGCCCACCATGGGGACGCCCAGCCTATCCTTGAACACTCGCACCGATGGGACCTCAACCATCTCCCGGGGAAGCCCATTTGGGGTCCTGACATCAGGAAGTGCTTCCTGGCATCCAAATGGAACCTTGGCTTCCTGAGCTTTTCTCCGTTGGAGCGCGTTCTGCCTTCCTCTGCAGGGGAGAACAGGTCTGTACCCAACCCCATGTGACATCCCCTCACATACCTGTATGTTGCCAACGTATCCCCTCTGAGTCTCCTCTTCTCCAAGTTGAAGAGACCCAGTTCCCTCAGTCTCGCCTCATATGGCATCCCCTGCAAACCGGCCACCAACCTTGTGGCCATACGCTTGCACTGACTCTAAACTTACTATATCCTTTCTGTAATGAGGGGCCCAAAACTGAACACAATACTCCAGTTGCCGGCACACTAGAGTCATGTAGAGTGGTAGTAAAACCTCTCTTGATCTAGAAGCCACACTTCTGGCTATGCAACCAAGGGTGGCGTTCGCCCTCTTGACCACTGCATCACACTGCTGACTCATGTTTATCCTGCAGTCAACCAGTACCCCGAGGTCCCTTTCACAAGTGCTGCTCTTCAGCGACTTATCACCTAACCTGTACTTATGACAGCTATTCCTATGCCTTGCACTTATCCACATTGAATGCCATCCTGTTGTCTCCTGCCCACATCCATAGTCTGTCCAGATCCTTTTGGATCTGGAGTACCTGCTCCTCAGTTGTGGCCACTGCTCCAGTTTTACTGTCATCTCTGAATTTGATCAGCAGACTGTTCAACCCTTCTTCCATGTCCTTGATGAAAAGATTAAACAGGATCAGCCCCAGGACAGAGGCCTGGGGGACCCCGCTTGTCACTGGCTGCCATCTCGATGATTCCCCATTAATGGTTACCTTCTGCTTTCGGTCAGTCAACCATGCCCTAATCTACCGCACAGTGCTTTGGTGTATCCCAAAACTCTTCAGTTTCTCTACCAGGATATGATGGGGCACTTTGTCAAAGGCCTTGCTGAAATCCAGGTATACCACATCCACTGCATCCCCTCCATCTAGCCATTGCAAACCCTTGCGATGCACAAGGTTTGTCTGGCAGGACCTGTTTTTGCAGAAGTCATTTTGTGTGGCTGTCAGCCTCCCTTCCCTATCTAGCATCGCTAGATCTCTCTCTATTATGAGCCTTTCCATTGTTTCTCCTACAATGGACGTAAGGCTAACCAGTCTATAATTCCCCATGTCCTTTCTACTACCCTTTCTGAAAATCGGGACCACTGATGCCACCCTACAGTCCTCTGGAACTTCACCCATTCTCCACGAGGTCTCAAAAATGGAGGCCAGTGGGTGTGAGAGAACCCCTGCCAACTCTCTAAGTACTCTCGGGTGTAACCCGTCAGGGCCTGGCACCTTTGTAATGTCCAATGCCCTGAGGAGCCCCTCGACTTCAGGGTGATTGACTCTAATCAGTGCCCCTAAGTCCCCAGCCTCATCTAATCTCCCATGCGGATATCCCCCATCCTGCTTTGGGGAGAACACAGAGGCAAAATAGTCATTTAGCCTCTGTGTCTGTTCCCTCAGATCAGTCACTGGATCTCCTTCCTCCTTATTTAGTGGTCCCACCACTTGTCTTCCCTTCCTCTTCCTATGCTGAAAGAAGCCCTTTTTATTGCTCTTGATATTCTTGGCAAGTCTCAGCTGGTAATCAGCCTTAGCCTTGCAAAGAATCCTCCTGCAACGGGCCTCCTCCTCCCGGTATTCCCTTTTGTCCATTTCCCCCAGTACCCATTTCCTACGGAGGTTCCTCTTTTGTCTAATCCCTCTAACCACCTCCTCTTGCATCCATGGCAGCACTCTCCTCCGCCTCCCCACCTTACTGACTAGAGGTATCATCAGGGCTTGCACCTCTAAAACCTCCCTTTTGAGTGCTATCCATCCCTCCTCAACTTGATTACCTTCCAGTAAGGGGAGAGAGAAGATGAATTAGACTGTGAGTGGGAGGTTGTGCATTGCAAGAGGGAGTTCAACCTCCTGAGTGGGTTGGACCAAATCCCACACTTGGCAATGCCTGTCTGACTGGTGGCCAAGACGGTGCAGGAGAAAGGAAATCCAGAGTCTAGCCCACACCCCACCATGGAGTTCATTGGGTGATTGTGGGCCCACAGAGACTCTCAGCCCAGCCAAACCAAAAGGGTTGCTTTTAGGATAGCCATGAGAGAAAGTGGAGGAGAGTTTCATGAAAAGCCTTGAGATTCTTGATACAGCATGACTGGATGTAAAGAAATTGAATAAAGAGATACAGGACGCTTTATGATATGGCACTCCAATTCAGTATATATGAAGATGTAAGTGTTTTAATAATTTTCATGCCTTGTTTTTTACTGTTAGATAAATATGGAATGTCATGGAACTCTCTGGTCACCTTGGGCTGCATTGAAGCTCATCAGTCCACTGCCCATTTCAGAATATACAGAAGCCCAGCATGCACAGCTGAAGATCTGACCCATATCTCCTCCCTCCCAACCTTCCCATATATCTGTGAATCCTCCAAACAAGACAGGAACCATTGCTTGCATAAACCTTTGAGAATGATCTTCCCCAGCATCCTCCCTGTTGTAAAGCCCTGCAGTGCCAGCAAGAGGAGACGTCCTCTTCTGGGTGTTCTACATGAGGCAAGGGAAGGTCTAAAAGCTCCTCATGCTCTGGAATGTTCCTTCTTTGAAAGCCACCCAGACCTCCATGGAGGAGCAGCACAGGGCACTCTGGGTTCCTTTGTAAGTGGAGGGGTATGACTGCCAAAGACTACTGCGGTGGGACAAGGAGGTGTACCAAAAAAACAGAACCCAGAATAAGGAAAAAAAATGTTTTCTTGAGAGAAGGTAGAAACAAGGAGGAATTCAGGGGAGGCTTACAGGCAAATGCTACCAAAGAGAAACCATGCCAGGAGCAGACAGAATGGCACGGAGGACGTGGTTGCTGAGGCAATGAGGAAACGAGGCATTCTGGGAAGCAGAGAACACCGCACAGAAGTTGGGCCAAGCAATGCTTCCAGGACTGGGAGGAAAGGGTGGGTAAAACCACCCCAAGGAAGAAAAATATATGCTCTGATATTCCAGTAAAAAACAGGCCATACCAAATTCTTTGCAAAATTGCAGAGCAGCCACAAAAGCGGCCTATATCATGACTGGATCTTTGCCCTCCCACAACCACTGCCTTTTCCTCTGTACTCACCCACCTTCCCGAGTGGAGACGGTCCCTTCTGCGCAGGGAGCGCAGTCATAGCAGCAAATGGGCTCTCCTTCCTGAGCCACCTTGAAGAATCCCGGGCTGCAGCTCTCCACACACCTGGCCTGGGGTTGCGGCTGAGCGAGAGATAAGGAGTATCAAGGGAGGAGAACTGGGATGAGGAAGCTGGGACTGGGGAAATAAAGTAGGAAAGAGAGGGGAGGACCTCCAGAAGCTCAGTGGATTCCCTAAACCAGTGGTTTTCCAAAAATTTGCCACTGGGGACTGGCGGAAATAGGAAAATTATTTTGGGGACTGCTGAGGTAGAAATAAAAAGCCTTATATACACAATATAGAATTCTGTGTATTCATTTTTAAATATAGTAATAAAAAAAAGAAATTCTCTGAAATAACCAGAAACTGAGGAGTAAAAAATTTTAGTACAAGAATAAATCTTTGAAATTAAATATAATCAAATACACCCGAAATTTTCAGAAAGCAATATGTACTTCAGACAGGGCTACCGTGAAATCTGCTGTTGCTTCTTTTCGAGAATACTTGATCCAAACTTTACAATAGCAAAATACAAACTCAATATAAATGCTACAGAATATTTCTAGCAAGTACAAATTCAAATAAAACATTAACAGATAAGCAATACAATATCAATCAGAGTTACTTAATACAATGACAATCATAATCTGAAACACTGAAAGCAGCACCCCACCCCACACCTGAACCCACACACATGCTAGCATGGACTGGCTGAGCCAGGCTCAGTGTTCCACTTCACAGCAGAAGATTCAGCAGAGAAAGGAAAAGCCCTGCCTTAGTCAACACCCAGAGAGGGGACCTAGTGTGGCGTGGCTCCTTCTGGCTCCCTCTGAGCTGCCCCCAAACCAGACTATCTATCTATCTATCTATCTATCTATCTATCTATCTATCTATCTATTAACTATCTGTACCTCCAATTATCCACAATGTTAGTGAGGTGATAGAAAATGAAAAAAAAAAAAATGGAATCATGGGGATGGTTTTCTTCACCTGATCTTTCCATCTTGGCCATGCAATGGGGTCTTGCTGACTGGTCAAGTTGGGGCCAAGCAAGCCCCGTCTTTCTAGACTCCCAACTTTCATTGTTGTAACAGTCTCGTTTGGAGACATCACCCAATTAACAAGGTCCAAATTGACTGCCAGGTCTTCGTTCTCAACTAGATACACCCCATCAATAGAGTCATTGTGGAACTGGGGGTCACTCAGGAAAGGGTGGAGCTGGAACAACAGAGAAAGCCAAAGCATTTGAGAAGACACATTTCGTACTTCAGCTTTTGCTAAGACAGGGTTCCAGTCTAATTTGGCAGTGTATGACTCTTACTATGGACAAGTTTCTAATTTCATACTTGGATGTCCATGTTCCAATTGGGAATTTAGGAAGCAGAGAATACAAGACTTGTCATTGAAGGCAAAGGGTGGGCAGCTTCCCTGAGGACAATCTTTCAGGAATCCTTAGAAGCAGCAAGTGGACAGTCCAGAAGTTGATCCGGGAGTTCATTTTACCATGCTTAATAGGATTTCTTTCTGAGGAGTCTCACAGGGATCACAGAGTAGGGGACTGGGAAGGGACCAAGAAGGGCTTCCTGTCTCTTGAGCCCTTTTTTCCACATCTTGCACCCATTGAAGACAGACTGCTTTTCTCCTTCGAGTGATTTGCTGTTCGCCCTGCCATAGCATTTTTCTGAGGGTCTTATAATGGCCTTTTCTGACATTCCAGCTGTTGGTTTGACTCCACTTGGATTTGCCTTTTGTAGTAATTCAGGAATGGCATGGGAGCTTTCTTCCACACTTCCTGAAGCTGCCACTTTGGCACTATGTCCTCCTGTTTGGTTAAAGCAGCCTGTGAGCCTGGTTTCCGCAGTGCTGAAATCAGTTGCATGGTTCCACTGCTTTTAGTGGTGCAGAGCATCTTCTAGATCCTTTGCCCCAGAGTGACCACCTGTTCCAGGGTCTTCCCTTCTCATTTTTTCTTCCCTCAGGATTCTCTTCCTCGGCCTCAACTCCCTGTCACTCCTCTGTCTCCCATACTAGACTTAGTGTCCCAGCTGCACAGCTCGACCTGAAAACTTGTCATCTTCTCATTCCCTTGATGTTGCCCATTCACCACTGCAGTGCTCTCACTATTTCTTCCTAGGTGGCTGCTGCCTTGCACTTGCTGAACCTGCCTGCCATTCTGACTTTAAGCAGGAAACCAGGCAGGGCATGGAGGTTGCAGGCCACAACCGGTGAGAAGTTTTCTAGGTCCATAGTCTCTGATTTGGATTCTACATTTCTCTCCATGTTGTGACATTCTGCACTTCCTTTTCTCATCCCTGAAGGTGACCAGCAGAGTCTCCTTTCCTCTGCCTTCCTCTCCTCTTCCACTACAGCTCCACTTCCAAACTCCGGCTAGCTCTACAAGTTGCTCTCTTGCTGGAAGCTTGCTTGCTTGTCCAGAAAGTACCAGACCAGCTGAGGCACCATTGCCTGCTCTTCTCAGCTAGGGACCAGATGAATGCTGGGATCAGGAGTGCAGACACATCTAAGTGCAGTTTGTTTTCAGCTGGGGATAACTGGTTCAACATGAATTGCCTTGTGTTCTGACCCCTGGCAATGCAGGAAGCTCTATTATTATTAGGACAAGGAATTTGAGGAAGCACCTCTATTGTCCTCATGCTCCTTCTGTGTACTGCTTCAGAATGACTCGAAGTAACTCCACAGGCCAGGACCAGATGGACTCAGTCCAGGGAAGCCAGTAGAGGGGACCAAAACAGGGACCAGATCAGAGAGTGTTCCAGCTGCCCCTTCATTTGGTAAACTTCTCAAGTTGTAAGTTTAATAGCTAAAAATGTGAGGGGTCAAGGGCATACCTGTCATGGAAGGAGTCGGTGCACATCTAGCCTGCCTCCATGTTCCATATCCTTCCTCCTGGATGATGATGATGATGATGATGATGATGATTAACATTTCTATGCCGCCCCTTGCCGAAACCTCGGGGCGGCTTACAACATGATAAAATCTGGAGGAAACCACCACATCCACAGCACGGGTCACAGCCTGGACTGTGTTGTAAGAGAAGAAGCTGTCCAGAGACAGTGTTTGCTCCTTGTCTGCTTGGGACAGGCCCACTGTTTGCTCCTTCTCTCTGCATCTTCCCCACACTTTCACTGACAGCACATGCTTGAAATAAGAACACTTGAATGCTCTCCCCTCAAATGCACGCATAGTATTATACAAATATTTAACACCAGCATAATTGGTCCTTTTACTTTTTTGGGGAAGGGAGGAAAAATAGGAATACACATGATGGGAATCAAAATCTGCGTAAACTAAATTCAAGGTAAAGTCAGACAAAGTTGTGGTGATTCAAACTTTTCCATTAACATGCTTCATAACCATTTCAAGAACTGTTTCAACAATCTGTATTCCATAGAAAAAGAAAAGGAACTCTTCAAAATAAACAAAGACTTTGATTTCTGCTCATTCCTTCATTGACTGCACCTCGCTTGGTAGAAAACCTGATTTCAGATCTGAGACACGGTATGAAAAAATCACACAAATGCCATACCTGAGGAGATCTGCATTCATGGTTCTCATGAACTTGTCTCCATTCTCACTGTCCAGAGAAAAAAGACCAACCATTTTCCACCTGAAGTGCAGGAGAAGCCTGACAATCCCTGGGTACTGGATGCCTTCTTCAGGGACCATCCTGTAGAAGGAAGAGGACTGACCGTTTTCTCTCCTAACCTGAGAAGAGAAAGTGTAAGTGACCTGGGAAAGAAAGGAAGAGAGTGATGGATTGTTTTATTTCAGCACCAAATCAAAATTCTTCCGTTCATGAGAATAAACCACTTAAACATTAATTATCTTCATAAAAGATGATTTGGAAGAAAGCAATGCTAATAATTTTCCAAAAAATGAAGTGCTTTATCATCCGAAGTTGAAAACCATGAGAAAAGGAGGCTGGGAGTAGCCTGAACTCTTGAGTATCTCCAGATGTCCCATCCTGTTATAAATTTCCCAAGACTTCATCCCATAAATGGGAAAGGAGTTTGGTTCATAAGGTTGGTCAAACACAGATGCCGTGGACAACTTCCTGGGGTCTCTGAGTCGCCCTTGCCCTTCTGCATTTGAAGATGGGAAAGAAAACTATCTTGTATGCAGATGATATGATTGACCCTGAAGAGCAGAATTATTTGCTTTACATCTGGTCCTAATGAAGAATACAAATTTTTCCTGAGGAGCATACCGCAGGGCTCAACTCTTTAGGTTTCTATCAGGGAGACATAAGACAGATAAAAGCTTCTGCCGAGAAGGTAAGAATGTGTGAAAGATCAGCCTGAAGCCAGTTGTTTGGACTCGATAAGTGAAACTTAATATAACCATGTCCAAAAGTTACTCTATGGTATTCTCCTTACATCCCTAATCACTGCAAAAAGCTGTACATTTGAAAGCCCTGTGCATGAAATCTGTGGCAGCTGGTCTCAAGTGGCGATGGGCTCACTCTCAATTAGACACATGGAAACTTGGAAGTGAAGTGAACCTGGCTCCAGGTTACTCCGCTATAGTAATCCTCATCATGTGGTTATTGGTTGTGCATCTGCAGCAAAGAGCCTTTTGGATAAAGTTATTTGCTGGTGCTTCCATCTGTCTCATGGTCAGACAAGGAACAACAGGGACCTTTTGGTTAATCCTCAACACTAACAGCTGCAGATCGGTGCCTGGTATTGGGTATGGTGGTCTTTAGCCCTTTACATGTTGGGAGTGAGAAGGATGGTCTGCTGTCTTGGGAGGGATATCATGCATGCCAAATATATGGGCAATGTTTTGCTTTCTCTACATGTCCCCTCATAGTGCTTCCCCCAAGTCAAGCTTTGTCTACAGGGTCCCTCATAGTGCTTCCCCAAGCCATGCACCTGTGGGATCTTGAAGATGCCCAGTATGTTGGAAAGCTGCATGGAGTTGTCAGACTCAGATGCTTCAAGTACGACCAGCAGATGATCTCACCTGCCACACTTGTAGTTGGGAACATGGGCCTGAGAGGTCGAGAGCAGGTCTATGGCTGCATTGGATGTCAGTCTAGCATCATAAAGGGAGTCATAGATGTTATAGCCCAGGGTGAAGTTGGGCAAGAGGCTGGAATTCTGGTTGACTTCCTGGATGGCAAAGAGGAAGGAGAGGATCTTCCAGTACTCTGTGTGTCCCAACCTGAAAAAAGAAAACAAGCATGTCATCCTGCCATCCCTGCTTGTGAATCTGTCAACTCCACTTTGAGGTTGCATCCTGCTTCTCAGGCTTTGACAATCTCAGTCTGGTGCCACACCTGAGCAAGAGCCCAACAGCAGATTCCTGCAGAACTTCTGGTGGGATTCCAGTGTTTGGGGCAGTCCTATTTCCCGTCCGAGTCCAGATCTACTCCCTATTCAGGACACATGCAGCAAAGGTCCATATCCCTGGAAAGAGCCCATCAAGTAGAGCCACAAATGCTGAAGGAGAAGGGAAGGCAGAGGAGTGCAGAGGCAAGAAAGGTGGTGCACCTTCTAGGGCCTGACGCCATCCCATTGCCCTGCACTCCCCCTGCACTTTGTGAGTTCACTGGCTGGGTGTTTATGAGAGAGAGGCCAGCTGGAAGAAATTGCTCTGGCTTTGCACACCACAGCATGTTACGCTGCCAGCCTGTCTGTGGTGCTTTGTGGTATCGTGTCAAGCGAGCCAATGACTTACGCAATCTTTTCATTAGAGGCAGGTTTGTTGAAAGTGTGTGGACTAAATCAGCCTTCTGCTGCAGAGATGCAGGCACTGAAGACCAAGTCTCCTTTCCGGAAATAATTCTATGGCTGCAGCTCATCCTTGTTCCAGCTCCAGGGGCATTTGGCCTCCAGCCTCCCACAGCAGGCTTCCGGGAGGAGGAGCAGCAGCAGAAAGAAGAGGGCCCTTCTGCTGGCTCTTGGCAAAGCCTCCATCCTGTCCCTTTCAACTAATTAGTGGAACAATTGGAAGAGTAATTTACTTATGAAATGGAGGTGGTGCTGGGCCAACCAAGGCTTCAGCCAAAGAGAAGCAGAAGTACCCTGCACAGAGGCCTCCTCCCCAGCCCTCAACCTCTCCTGGCTCTCAGCCAGACAGAAGGGAATGAGGTGCCTTTCCTTCTGCTCGTGAATGCAGGACACACCTCTGCAATCTCAGATGTGTATAAGCAGGCTTAAGATGGTCCTGGGAGAGGGGGCCCCATGAGGTTTACCAAGAAGAAATTTAATGCAGTATGATTTCTATAATTATACAGCCACATTGCAAGAGCTTCCATGTGGCTTCTGGAATTCTTTCCTCTGTCTAATGTGAAGGAAAGCATCATTCTGAGATTTTGCCAATGTGGCCTCTGTGAGGCAAGCAGGATCAAGGGATTCCTTCTGTTGTGTGGTTTGTAATTGGCCTCAAAGGGCCGATCTGATGAATCACACACAGGCGCTCTCCCCCACGTCCACTCTCCATTATGGCCAGGCAGGTAACACACTGTGTTGGGACAATCAAGCTCACGCCCAGGCCCTCTTATGATTTGTGAACCTTCCTGATGGCCATGTCAATTCTGCTTCGCTTTTTCCTTTCCCATTTGTGGTGAGCACATGTTGGTCCCTGGAGGTCCTGCTTGGGGCATGTCAAGTTCAGGGGACTCCCATCAGCAACAGCATGTCATAGACCTTAGCAGTTTTTTGATGAGATCCTGCAGAAAACGACCCTCTGCAGGGACAAACCTACAGTAGAGCTACCAGGTAGAGGAGCACAATCCAGCTGCAAGATTCCAGAGTGTTTTACAGTTTTCCAGTCATGTAAGTAGGGGTGGAGTTGATGATGAGGGAAGAATAGGTACATTTCCACAGATAATACATTCATGAGCAAAAACAAGATGTGAAATTAAAGAGGGGACATAAAATGGTATAGTAAATATTGGTGATCACAAAGAATTGTCATGGCCATCAGAACAGCACATGAATCACAAGAGGGCCTGGGCCTGAGCTTGATTGTCCCGACACAGTGTGTTACCTGCCTTGTAAGCTGGGCTTCCAGCAGCAGTCCCTTGTGTGGACATGAAGGCATAGGACCCATGCCCTGTTAGTCTCTATTCTCATGGCTTGCCTCCCATGCTTACTTCCTCTGGGACCATCTAATGGCTTACCATAGTCAGTCTTCCCCTTCAATTTTGCATTTCCTCCATTAGAACTTCATCCTGCCACTGCTCAGACACAATCATGCAATTTCCCAGGTATTTACCAACCGTTTTCCCCAATGTTGCAAGAGAAACCTTTCCCTCTATATCTTTCCCTTTTTCTTCTTTCTGGGAGTCCTTGGATTTCCACCATGGGAATTCTCAGCCCCTTTTTCTTTTGGCTTCTTCCTGCAAAGGCAAACCAGCCACCAGTAATCTCCCCATTTGCCTCCCTGCCTGCAACTGCAACTGGTCCCAATCAAAGGGAAAACTTCTTGTCTGGTGGAGCTGCAATTGGGAGGCTTAGTGGCCTAAACACTTGCAAGGTTTTGAACAGATGTTAGTAACATTTAGGACACTAGTGCAACAGAGTTTCAATGCTGTTTCGGCTAGCTAGGAGCTTGCCCAGGAGCATGCGGATGGTTTGCTTGCTTGCAGCTGCTTTTCCATTTCCCAGAGAAGGAATTAGAAAGCAAAAACCCACCAATGGGGAGCAGCAAAGGATGGCAAGGCTCTCCATATTTTGACGTATAGAACTGATGACTTTTCTGAGGGCTACCCCAGCAATATTCTGCATTCCATTGCCTCTGGTGTATATGAGTTGCTCTGCAAGAACACACAGGAGGAATGGAGCCCCTGGGGCAGCCTGCTTGACCCTTGAGTGGAGAGAAGGAAGGGCACTGCTGCCAGATTTTGTATTAAAGGACACATGAAGACATATCTTTGTATTTGAGGATTTATTTATGGCTACTGCCCAAGCTCCACTTCCCATCCCTTCCGCTCTTTGACCTTCTTTTATCCTTTTACCCTGGAGGTTCCAGAGCTTCCCACCCTAATTTTATCCCTTTAATACACTGCTCCATTCCCCCAGCTTGGGTGTGAGGTGTGCTGAATCCAGATGCTTGTCCTGGATTGGGGGAACAGGGAAGTTCCAGGTAGGTTTTTCCCCAATTGGTTGAAGAACAGAGAGTCCCTGCCTGCTTTCTGTTACACTCAACAAGGGAAGACAGAAAGGATCTTCGCCCCAGAAAAGTAGGAAATGCACCCTTTCCCTCTTTTCATGAGGGAAAGGGTGCTGCAGTGGAAACCTCTTATTTGCAGGGAGAAAATGAGGAATGCAACAAAATTCCCCCAAGCTGCAGAATAGAACTGTGGCAGGGAAGGCCTGAGGGAGCCTGCAGTGTCCTCTGAGAGGCAGGGGGCCAGGTGGGTCTGGTGCTGAGCTGGAGGCCTGGGAGGTCCCAGTTACAGCCCCACACCCCCATCCTCCAATCTCCCTGGGGATGCTTGGCCAATCACTCCCTCTGAGGTCGCCCCCTCACAGTATGTTTGTTGTAGCGGGGAGAAAAAGGAGCGAAGGACATACTAGTAAGCCACTTGGATGCTGGGCAAGTGGTAAAAAGGCATGGAATAAATACAGCATAAACACAAAATCCTAGTCCCAACCTCCTCCTCTCCCACCAGCACACTCCCTTTTCTCCCCCTGAGTTCAGTTTTGGGCTGCTGCAATCCATCAAATGAGGGGCAGGGGGACCCCCATAAGGACATAAACTCCTGGCCTCCAAAAATTGAGGTGATCATAGAAATGGTGCCTTGAGTTCAATGTGCTGGTTACCTCCCACATTGCACAATTTGTTCAGGGCAGGAGCTGAAGTGGAGGTCCCCAGCTATCCAGACCTGTGAGGCTGCTCTCCAGAAGCAGCCTGAGCTGAGGCAAGGCCAAGGTTGCTAATACAGGAGGTGTCCAGCTAGACCTCAGCTTCAGAAAGAATGATGTCCAACCTCAGAGCAGTATCCCTGCTGATTCTTGACTGAAGCTGGAGCTCTCAGGGCTGGAAAGGAACTTATTCAATCCTTTCTCATGTGGAGCAAGAGATTCCCTGCTCCTGATTTTTCTCTTCATGTTTCTCAGGAGCAGTCCTGGGGACCTCCCTGCAGCTGTGGCAGTCTGCTGGTGCTGGTGCGGTTTTGCAGCCAAATGTGTCCCTGAGCAGGCCGGCAAGAAAAGGGATCTGCAATGGCAGATGGAACTTCACTGAGGAACCCTCCCACCCCCAAGGAACACCACTCTGGAAGGAGAGCTGGAGGGATTTCCTGGAGACTTGAAAATGTTTTACAACCTGAGAAGCTGCATTCTTGGTACCTTGCCAAGTTCTGGGCAAAAATTATTTGTCTGCTCACAAATATATCACAAATATATCACAAACATCTCAAAGACTGAACACAGAAACTACACTGGGCTACAAATTTTGGGAAATTATCAACCTCCGAGATATCATTGTTTAAAATTTCCAAGGAACAGTTGCATAATCTATGGAATGTGCTCCCCAGAGAGGTCCGCCTGGCACCATCGTTATTTGTTTTTCGGCGCCAGGCGAAGAGCTGTTTATTTAAATGTCATTTTAATTGTTAACAATATTTGCTTATTTATCTGGCCAGGGTGACTTCTTTTATATTGTTATTTATTTTATATTGTTAATTTTATATTGTTATTTTTGTATTTTATTGTATTTTATTTTATGCTGTGAGCCGCCCCGAGGCTTCAGCAAGGGGCGGCATAGAAATGTTTAAATAAATAAATAAATAAAATGATATTTTCCCTCAGAGGCAAAGTGCCTCAAACTATGTAAACAATGCAGAAAACTTCTGCTACATTTGTGGCAGTGGTAAAACAGGCATACTACATAAATTGCAGATGCAAGGTAAGGAATCAGGACAAAACTTTGGCCTGCATTGCATGTGCAATTGATCTGAGTCATTGGCTAAACAAGAACAAAAAGTCCATGCCTTTTGCAGTTCCAGTGGTGTGGAGGGAACCCACCAATCATAGTAGTGACTGTTACTTTTGCATGGTTCCCCCAATAGGAAAAGGGATCTCAAGAAAGAAGTGGACTGGAGAGAGAAGATGGCGTTGGGACGGGACTGCTGTGATTAACAGAGCTTCTGTTATCATGCAGGTATTGCTTGACAGTGAGTCGTCGGAGGCTCATCTAAGCCCTGTCGGGGCGAAGATAGATTGTCTGGGCACTCTTCTAGTCGGTGTGGGACAGCAATCCCATATCTACTGGGAGAAATTCAGGCATTTCTCAACCGGGCAACACAGGGAGATTTTTTTTATAGTTCCTTCAAGTCCTCAACATCTGATGGAATACTTAGCTTATTTTAGCCAGATAAGCATCGGACTGCTGGTAAGCATTCTCATTTCTTATTTCTTTTCACAATACTACCCGTGGAAAAGCTGCCTCTGTTCATAATTGGCTTTAAGAAAAAAAGAAAAAGCCCTCCTGAAGTCTTTAAGCAGCAAGTGATATGGAGAAGAGAGTGAAGGCTTTTATATGAGTTGAAGCCGAAGAAAAAGATTTTTCCTCTAATCTCTCTAAGGGCGAAGAATTAAAATGAATAATTACTGTGGAATTAAATGATAGAAGGTTAAAACATAGAGAGATCATTTTGGATATCTGCTTGGACTTCTGCCAAGACCTTGGACACTTGCCAGGATTTTTTTGTATTCCTTGGTGTTTTCCTCTCTACTGTGATGATTTTCTGGTGAGCATTCTTGCTTTCTTTTTTCAATATTACCTGTGGGAAAACTATATCTGTTGTTAATTGGCATAAAGAAGAAGGAAAGGCCCCTTGATGGAAGGAGGAACTTCTGCCCCCCCCCCACGGTGTTTTGTATTTTAAGCAGAAAGTGATATGGGGAGAGGATTAATGGTGCAAAAGTCTAAAGTAGAAACTGAAAGTTGAAACTGAGGAGAAAGATTTTGCTTCCTTGATTTCCCCAAGGGTGGAGAAGTAAAACAATAACTATTGGGGAATTAAGTTATAGAAGGATAAAATTTGCTGGTGGCTATTTTTGGCCAGTTTCCCCTTTTTCTGGGACCTTTGCCAAAAAGAAACTGGACACTGATGACATTACTTCTTTTACTTTTTCTAAATAGCCCTTTGCTGCCACCCGTTGGTTATTGGAATTATTGCAAGCTATTTCTATTTTTTTTTCTCTTTTCTTTTTACTATTTTATTCAATTTTTATCTTTTCTCCCTCCCTTTTTTTCTTTTTCCCTTTCTCCTCTTTTCTTTTTTTTTTTTTTAACTTCTTGGGTGAACAACTTTCATCATGAGGAAAACTCAGCCCTCCTCTTCAGCACCCTCCTCAGCTGGTCAGAGTTCAATTCATCAGCCTAAGACAGAAGATGTTACAAAAAGCTTAAGAGAGTTGCAAATGATGACTTTGGTGATACAGGTGGCTTTAACAACTTTGCAAGCATCTTGGGAATGAAAATAAATAAAGAAAAAATGAAACTTTTAGTTAAAAATCTTACGCAAGATCAGAAAAAAAAGACTCCAAGAACAAGTGGACTTGCAGATTGTTAAAAAGGTTAAATACTTGGGAATCTATCTTACAGCTAAATGCACAAATTTGAAAGAAGACAATTATGATAAATTATTGAAGGGTATTAAAGGTGACCTAGAAAAATGGGCCAATTTTCAATTGTCTTTGAATAGCACTTGTTAAAATGAACGTACTACCAAAACTTTTGTTTTTGTTCCAAATGATTCCCGTAAAAATTGATAAATTTTTTTTGAGGATTTAAATCTTCAGATTTCGAGATTTATTTGGAGAAAAAAAGAAATCAAGGATGAAATTAAAAATGCTTCAAGAAACCAAAAAGAATGGGGGTTTTGGTCTTCCTGATTTGATGTTGTATTATCAAGCGTCTATTTTAACTTGGTTAAAAGAATGGATAACTTTGTGAAATAAGAGAATTTTGTATCTTGAAGGACATGGTTTGCAAATGGGTTGGCATGCTTATATGTGGCACGAGAAGGTTAAGTCTCATGGAACTTTTTAAAGTCATTTGATTAGAAGATCTTTAATGTCAGTGTGGGAAAAGTTAAAATCAAAATTGTATAATAAATTACCAAGGTGGCTTTCACCAATGGAAGCCTTTGTGTATCCAAATGTATTGAATTTTGAAAGGATTATAAGATATGATGATATTTTGGACAAGGATGGAGGCCTGAAACTAGATCAAGAAATACAAGAACAGGGACTCAATATCTCTTGGTGGTATAAGGTGCAGATGCAATCAGGATATGCTAAAGATTGTAAAATATGGGGGTTTTATAAAGGTTTAACAGCCTTTGATCAAGTGATGCTAAAAACAGATGAGAAAATGATCAAAAGAATTTATGAGTTCTTACTTGACAGGAAGATGGAAGGGGAACAGGTTAAGGAAACTGATAACATGGGCACAAAATTTTGGATATAATATTGAATTAGAAAGGTGGCAAAAGCTATGGGAAAGAAATATTAAGGTAACTTTAGCAACTTTGTATAAATAAAATTTATATAAAATGTTTTACAGATGGTATTTGTCACCAAGATTACCTAAGATGTTTCCAAATATATCAAACGGATGTTGGAAGTGTAAACATGATGTGGGTACTTTTTACTATATGTGGTGGACCTGTGAATGTGTGAAAAAGTTTAGGATTAAAATACATAAATGGCTTGAGGAAATGCTACAAAAACCCTTTGCTTTTAAACCTGAAATTTTCTTTTTAGGCATTATACCAGATATTAGCGAACAAGAAATGTATTTGATGTTACATTTAATCACAGCGGTGAGGATTGTGCTTGCTCAGTACTGGAAATTGCCCACTGAGGAACTGATTTAAAAAAAGATTCTGGACTGTGCAGAAATGGACAGATTGACTCTATCACTGAAGGAGAAAAAAGATATTGACTTCTATCAAACTTGGGACTTGGCTTAGATTTAAAGATTTTTTAAATTTTTATAAATCAATTTGAACATGATTATAGAATGTTAGAAAGATATGTTGTAGGGGGCTGACCCAGTACATCCAATGTATTTGATGATTGATGTTTTTATTTTAAAATCTTAATAAAAATCATTATTTTAAAAAAAAGAAAGAAGTGGACTGTGGAATATCCAAGCATTCCATCCACACTGCATCCTGTATCGCATGGTGAGGACATGCCAATTCCAGAACCACCAGAATCCTACTCTCTGGACTCATATGACGATAAAAACAATGAGTAGGATGCAGGTGATCTGGGGCTGTTGATGTCAGTGGAGCAAAACTTTGGCCTACCATTTGCTTCTCCTGAACCAAGTCTAATTTCACAGAGTGATATACGTTTATAATTATTGGCATGGCACCATTAAGTCACTTTTTGCAGAAAAGTTATGGAGCATAATCACACATACCCATTGTAATATTGAATTATTTTGATGCAATTTTGACCTGAAACAGTATCTGGAAGCTGGAACCAATTAATACGCAGGACTTACTTTTCCTTTATTAGTGACACAATTCAGGTAAAATTTAGCTACTTTCTTTTCTGAGGCTTTCTTCTCAGAGACCAGTACTATTCATAGAAAAAGAAAAGTAAGAGAGAGAGAGAGAGAGAGAGAGAGAAACACAAAGCTTAACTAAGGAGATTAATAAGGGAAAATTTCTTGCATGCTTCTTCCCCATGTATGAAATGGAGCTTTTATTTTCCCCAATTCTATATTGTCCATATAACCAAAATGAATTGCTGGGCTGTTCACAAATGTGAGAACCTTGAACTGTTGATGAACAATACAATACAAATTCAACTTTATGTGTTGCTTTTCATCATGAGATGCTCCTTGGTATTCAGGTCAGGCCTCACTAGAATAATGTAGCACTTGTGGAGGAAGATGCAGCCCAGCAGCCCAGGGCTGGAGGCCAAGATGGAGAAGACCTGCACAGCCACCATGTACTTGCCCCTGGTGCTCAGGTAGGTGGGCACGAAGGACACCCAGACACTGCAGAAGACCAGCATGCTGAAGGTGATCAGTTTGGCCTCGTTGAAGGCCCCAGGCAGCTTCCTGGCCAGGAAGGCCACCGTGAAGCAGACGGCAGCCAGGAAGCCCATGTAGCCGAGGGCAGCATAGAACATGGCCACAGAACCTTCGTTGCACTGCAGAATGATTTGTCCAGCCTGGGAGTGTTTGTCTGAGTCAGGGAAGGGGGGAGAGGTGCCCAGCCAGATGGTGGAGAGGACCACTTGAATGCTGGAACAGCAGATGACAATGGAGTTGGCCAAAGTCCTCCCCAACCAGTTCCTTGCCCTGTTGCCTGGCTTGGTGGCCAGGAAGGCCAGCACCACAGTGACGGTTTTGGCAAGGAGGGAAGAGATGGCCACTGAGAAGATGATGCTGAAGGCTGCTTGTCGGAGGAGGCAGGTGATGCTTCTTGGCTGGCCAATGAAGAGGAAAGAGCACACAAAGCAAAGCAGGAGGGACACGAGCAGAAAGTAGGAGAGGTCTCGGTTGTTGGCCTTGACTAATGGGGTTTCCTGGAATTTCCAGAAGATTCCCAAAATGCTTCCTGTGGCAATGGAAAAGTGTAGGGCCATGGCAGTGAGGAAGGTCCCCAAAGATTCCGCATAGGACAGGAAGGTTATGATCTTGGGGATGCACTGATTGCAGACCTTGTTTGGATGTTCATCTTCTGGACACTTGAAGCAATGCTCTGCATCTGTCGAAAGCAAGAGAAACAGCACCTGACATCCCTTCCAGTCTCTCTCTTTTACATTGTATTCATAACATTGTTGTTATTTGTGTTACTAATTTTATTTTTAATTGTAATAGTACTGGTAGGGGCCCCATCATTCTCCAAAGTCAACAAATTTCCTCAGATAAACCATTATTGCAGCTAATTAACTGAGGAACTTTTCAAAGTGGACTAAGTTATTTTTCCTTGCAATTATTAATGCATTCATAATCATGAGTCAATTCATACACTAGAACATGTATGACTCTGGCAGGGAATCCGCCCCTTTCACATCTCAATTTGTAAGGCTGAACATCATAGCATGAATCATGGGGGACATGTCTATGCCTGGAAGTGCAGAAAGTCTGGTGGGGCAGATCCCTGGAACATCCACTGCCGCAGCACAAACCACATGGAGGGAAATAGCCTTCAGCATCGGTGCTTACACTCCAGCCTGAAATGATCGAGGAACAGCTGAAATAAAGTATCTGTAGAGTGTGTCTGGGTTGGCCCAAGACTGCTCTGACAGCTCAGTGGTCCATCCCAGTTCAAGCCAGACACTAACCTTCCCTTGACAAGCTCACACTGCAGTCCTTCTAACTCTACTGGGATTGCTCAAATCCCAGTCCTAATCCCAGCTCCAACTCCAGGGCATTTGCCACGCTTTGAGAGTCAGCAAAGAAGCTGGAAGGGAAGCTACTTTCCCACCCAGCACTCCTCCAACCTGACACCCGGACCCTCAAGATGTATTGATCCTGACCCTGGCTGAGCACTTACCACCAGTGCACAGAAGTGACACCGAGGTACATACTGGCAGTGTCCACACCTCCAGCTGCGCACACTGGGAATTCCATCCTTGCCCCTCAGCCACCAGCTATACCATTTCCTGCCACAAGCTGTCCAACAAGGTACCTGTAGTTGTGCCTACTCCCCTCTGCTTAAAGGAGACCCCCTACCCCTCCATGAGCTGAGCAGACAGACAGTCTTGACAGACTGGGGAATTGGGAGGAGTCATTTGTTGAGCCATCCCCTTGACTGACCCAAGTGACATGTGGATGGAGAAAGACCCTAAAGAGGACACTAACACATGGGCACTGCCAGCCCCAATCTGCCTTTTCTGTTCTTCTTAGTAGTTGCATCAATCTTCTCCATAGTCATACATGGAACCATCATGGAACCTCATGGGCTAGGACCACATGACAAGTTCAGCGTTTGGCTCCTTCTGTCCAACAAAACCTTCTGAGTGGGTCATCTCGTAATTGCAAAGTATTTTGGGATCTCTGTGAGTTCTCAACTAGTTCTACTTCACAGAGGTCATCAGGGTGGGAGAGAAGAGGAATTAGTCTGGGGGTGGGGGTTCTGAGTTGGTGGAGGGAGTTCAACTGCCCTAGTAGGATGGGGTAATTCCTCAACTGGCAGCACCTGCCTGACTGGTGACCGAGATGGTGCAGGAGAAAGGCAATCCAGAGTCTGGTTCTGATCTAGCCATGGAGGTCAGTAGGTGACTGTAGGCCACCCACAGACTCTCAGTGCAGCCTACTTTGCAAGGTTTTTGTGAGGATAGCAATGTGAGGAGGAGAAAAGCAGAAACCACCTTGATTTTCTCAAAAGAAATGACTGGATATAAAGTGGCTGAATAAAGAAATGCTGGAAAACTTATGATGTGGCATCCCATGTTCAGTATACATGAACACACATTCATTTTAATACCATTCATGCCATTTTCTACTGCTAGAAAGATACTGAATAGCATGTGAATCCTCTACTAATCTGGGCTCCATGAAAGCAGATCTGTCTGCATCCCATCTTAGAATCAAAATGGACATCATGAGGTACCAAGGGGAAAACCTGCCTCTAGAAGACAGAAAGCCAGGAGCAGGTGGCTGCTGAAGCAAAGTGGGAATGAAGAATTCTGGGAGACAGAGAAAACAACACAGGAAGTGGGCCATGCAATGCTCGCAGGACTTGAGGGAGAAGATGTGCAAAACCACCCACAAGGAAGATTTTCTGCTCTGATACTCAAGAAAAAGCTCAGCCATCCTAAATTCCTTGCAGGATGGATAGCACCACCAAATGCACCCCATACCATGGTCAGAATTTTGCCCCCCTCCCAAGTACTGCCTTTCTTCTGCACTCACCCACCTTCCCGAGTGGAGATGGTCCCTTCCGCACATGGAGTGCAGTCATAGCAGCAAATGGGTTGCCCTTCCCGAGCCACCTTGAAGAATCCCGGGAGGCAGCTCTCCACACACCTGGCCTGTGGCAGTGGCTGAGCGAGAGAGAAGGAGCATCAGGGGAGGAGAGTTGGGCTGAGGAAGCTGGGACTGGGCAGACAGAGCAGAAAAGGATTGAGAGGGGAGGACCTCCAGCTGTTCAACATGTTCCATTACTAAATGCTACACTGTGAAGCTGAAGCAGCTGCACATTTCTTCCAAGTGAAATGCATCGCCTTTATTCCCTGCATCTTTTCCCTTCATGTATCAGATTTATTTCTTAAATGCCTTCCTGTCTCTTTAGGCAGAATGTTAGTGGATGTGAAATGAAAACGTTGGAATGATGGGGATGGTTTTCCTCACCTGATCTTGCCATCTGGGCCATGCAATTGGATTGTGGTGAATGGTGAATTTGGGGCCAGGCAAGCCCCGCCTTTCTAGACTCCCAACTTTCACTCTGTCAACCGACTTGTTGGGAAACCTCACCCAACTGACAAGATCCAGGTTGGCCGCCAAGTCTCCTTTCTCATCTAAATACACCCCATCAATAGAATGATTGTGAAACTGGGGGTCTCTCAGGAAAGGGTGGAGCTGGAGCCACAGAGAAAGCAAAAACATTTTAGAAGACACATTTCATATCCCACTTTTTGCTAAGAGGTGGTCCCTGTTTAATGTGGCTGGGTATGAGTCTTATTATGGACAGGATTCTGAGTTCAGTGGTGAATGCCCATAGTCTCCTTTAGGAATTTAGGAATCCATGAATAGAATCCTGATCACTGAAGGAAAATATAGGTCAGCTTCTCTGATTCCAATATTTCACATATCCTTAGAAGTAGCAAATGGATAAGTTGGCTCCAGAGCATGTAATCCTTCAGAAGCTGACTTGGCAGTTCATTTTATGACCTCAGTAGGATTTCTTTCTGAGGAGTCTCATGGGAATCCTACAAAAGGGGATTGGAAGTGTCCAAGAAGTACTTCATGTTACTTGAGCCCTTAATTCCAATCCTGCACTCTGGAATGTTCAATCAGAGATTGTGGCCTTGCTCTTTGTGACAACCCATCCAGTTCTTGAAGAATGCTTTGATACCTCCCTTCAGTCCTTTCATCTCCAAGCTAAACATTTTCTCTAGCCAAATGAGCATCCAGCTGAGAGTTGCTGTATCTGCCTTACTTGGAGCTAGTTTGCTACTCATAAGATCATGGGGCACTTTGTCCAAAGTTTCGCTGAAGTCCAGATAGATGATATCCACAACATTCCCACTGTCCTCCATGGAGATTACCCAATCGAAAAGTGAAATCTGATTGAAGAAAAGGATTTATTCCTGCCAAATCCATACAGGTTTCTCAGCATCACTGCAAGGTGTCTCAAGATCACTAGGTCTACAATCTACTCCAGATTTTTCCCAAGCACTGTAGCAAGATGGGTTGTTCTGTCATTGCAAGAGGCCTCCAGCTTTCCCTTCCTCAAGGTGAGGTGAAAATTAGGCCTTCTGCAGCCCTCTGACGCTTCTAAATGAGAGTAAGTCATGGGTTACGAGACTTCTTCTGCCAGCTCCTTTCAAACATTTGGATGAAGTTCAAATGGCCCCAGAGACTGCAGTTTGGATGCAGTTCTGGCCCTGGAGACTGACTCCATTGAGGGTAAAAGTTCATTTACCCTTTTCCTATCAAACTTCATCTCCCATCATGCTCCTCCTGCTTGTCCTTCCCTTCCACAGGAGCTTCCTTACTCCTCTTTTGGGACAAGTCAGAGTCTAAGAAAAAGCTGAGAACTTCAGCATTGTCCTCTTTCATCATTCTGCCATCTGAATAGACTTTTGCTTGCTTTTACTGTAGCATTCCTCACTAACCCCTCTCTTTCTCCATTTAATCTTCCTGATGCCTTCCCTTCCATTCTATGCTTCCTGCTTGCATTCTCCTGTTGTAGCTTGGCCTTCCATCCATTTCCTAGAGATGTCAGCTTTTTTTTGGGTGGGTTCGTTGCCAGAACATAATCAAAGCCAGTTTTGGGGAAAACACATGGAAGAAACTTTCTTGGTTGTCTTCTTTCCTTGGCTCGAAAAGGATAAAATGCTACCTTTAGAATTGCTTTTTTTAGAAATTCCCATCCATCAGGAACTACTTCTTTCCTTAGAGTCATTCAACATGGGACATGAGTTAGCATTGTTCTGAGCATCTTAAAATGGGCTTTTCTGACATTCTGGCTTTCAGTTTGACTACGCTTGGATTTGCTTTCTGTAGGAATGCATGTTTAACCTGGGCTCTCTCTGTCAGAGTTCCTGCAGCTGCCACTTTCTCTACTAGGTCTAGAATGGGGCACCATTCCCTGCTCTTCTTAGCTTTGAAATTGAATAAATCCTGGGATCAGGAAAGCAGACACAGCCAGGTGTAGATATTGTTCAGCTGTCACAGCAGGTCAAACAGGGACTGCCTTGTGTTCTGAACCCAGGCAATGCAGCAAGATTATTCTTAGGTCAAGAAATCGGAGCAAGGACCTATAAAGTCTTCATGCTCTTTCTAGTTTCCATTTCAGGATGACTTGAAAGAATTCTATGGAACACATCCAGAGGGACTCAGGCCTGAGCAGCCAGTAGAGGAACCAAAATAGGGACCAGAAGAGATAGTGCTGTGGCTGCCTTTCATTTGGAAAAGCTCATCTCTATTCCTGACATTCAGATTCAAAGGACAAGAAGGGGAGGAATACCTGCCATGGATGAAGCCAGTGCACATCTTGCCTGTCTCCTTGTTCCATGGAATTCCTCTTGGATCTGGAGGAAACAGCTGCATCCACAGCTCGGACCACAGCCAGGACTGTGTTGTAAGAGAAGAAGCTGTCCAGAGACAGTATGTTCTTTTTAACTGCTTGTGTCAGGCCCTGCTGTTTCTCCTTCTCTCTGCATCTTGTCCACTCTTTCACTGGCAGCACATGCTTTGAGTATGAACGCTTGAATGCTCTATTCACAAATTCCTTCATAGAGATATACAAATATTGAAAGCCATCATAGTTAGTCCTTTTACTTGTTTGGGGAAGGAAGGAAAAAAATGCATAGATGTGCTGGAATGTACTTATCTTATTTGTATAAACTAAATCCAAGGTACAGTCAGACAAAGTTGTGGTGATCCAGACTTTCCCATTAACTGGTTTCATAAGCATATCAATTGACATTTGCACAAGTTCTACTCCATATAACAAGAAATAGAGCTCTGCAAAACAAATGAAGACATTGATTTCTAGCAACTCCTCCAGTGGCCACACCTGGATTTCTGCCTTCCCTGATTTCAGTTGTGAGATGCTGCGTGAAAAAATCACACAAATGCCATTCTGGTGAAGCTCCGGTTTTAAGGTTTTCATGAACTTCTCTCCATTCTCAGTGTCCAGTGCAAAGAGACCCACCATTGTCCACCTGAAATGCAAGAGCAGCCTGACAATCCCTGGGTACTGGATGCCTTCTTCTGGGACCATCCTGTAGAAGGAAAGAGACTGACATTTTTCTCTCTGAACCTGAGAAGTGAAAGCATAAGTGACCTGGAAAAGCAAGGAAAAGACTGATCAATTTCTTAATTTAGCACCAAATTAAAATTCCTCATCTCATGAGAATAAACAATTTAAGCATTAAATATCTGTCTGAAACATGATTCAAAAGCATGTAATACTAGTTACTTTATGAAATATATAGTGTTTTAGCATCTTTTCCGAACTGACAAATCGATGCTTTAAGTAGCTTGAACCCTTGTCCATTTCCAGCTTTTCCATGCGGGAATAAATTTACCAAGACTTCATCCCAGAAATGGGAGAATTGGTTCATAGGGTTCATCGAACACAGATGCCATGGAAATATTCCTGGGGTCTCAGAATCATCGTTGCCCTTCTGCATTTGACAACTGGGAAAGAAAAGGAAACTATCATGAATGTCCATGGTATGATTGACCCTGCAGTGCAGAATGATTTGCTGTACTTCTGGTCTAATGAAGAAACCAAATGTTTCCTGATGACCAAAAAGCAAGGGTCAATTATTCATAGTTCTATCAGAGAGTAACGGGAGAGTAAAAAAATATAAACCTCTGCCCAGAATTTCAGAATGTGTAAAAGTTCAGCTTGCAGGCACTTGTTTTGACATCTGAAGTGCAGCCTCGGATAACCATATCCAAAAGGAACATGCATGATCGTTTTTGTACATCTAATCCCTGAAAAGCCCTATTTATGTTCACTGTGGCTGCTGGTCTCATTCCGAGTTGTGCTCACTCTCAATTGCAGGTGCACACAGACAAGATAGAGTCTAATCTATACAATTATTGCTGACATTTCCATTTTGTCTCATGGTCATAAAATGAAGAAGAGGGACCCTTTTGCTAATCCTGACCACTAACAATACCAGATGGGTGCCTGGTGTGGAGCACAGGGAGCTTGAACCCTTTTCATCTCAGGGTTGAGTAGGATGGTCTGTTGTCCCAGGAGGGATACCAGGCATGCAAATGATTTGGAGAATTTTCTGCTTTCTTCTGATCGCCCCTCATATTTCTTCTCCCAAGCCTCCCACCTGTGGGATTTTGAAGATGCCCAGCATGTTGGAAAGCTGCTTGGAGTTGTCGGAATCAGATTCTTCAAGAACTGCCAGCAGATGATCTCGCCTGCCACACTTGTAGTTGGGAACATGAGCCTGAGAGGTTGAGAGCAGGTCTATGGCTGCATCGGATGTCAGTCTAGCATCGTGAAGGCTGTCATAGATGCTGTAGCCCAGGGTGAGGTTGGGCAAGAGGCTGGGATTCTGGTTGATCTCCTGGATGGCAAAGAGGAAGGAGAGGATCTTCCAGTAATCTGTGGAGCTGAACCTTAAAAAATGAAAACAAGCGGGTCACCTGCCATCCCTGCTCGTGAATCCTTCAACTACCCTTTCTGGTTGGATCCTGCTTCTCAGGCTTCACAAGCTCAGTGTGGTCCAAACCCAAAGCAAGAGCCGATTCCTGCAGAATTTCTGGTGGGATTGCAGTGGAGGGGCTGACCTATTTCATGTCCGAGTACAGAAATAATCCCTATCATAAGACTCCTGCAGCAAAGCTGCTCATGCCAGGCAGAAACACAGCAGGTGCAGCCATTCACATCGAAGGAGAAGGGAAGGCAGAGGAGTGCAGAGGCAAGAAATGCAGTGCATGTTCTGGGAACTGGGGCCTTCCATTGTCCTGGACTCCCAGCTGAGCTCAGCTGCCTGTGAGTTTCCTGAATAACCTTTCTTGGAAAGGAACCAGCTGGAAGAAATTGCTGTGGCTTTTCATGCCACCTCAAGCTACGGTGCCCACGGCTCATTGTCGTAGCATGTGAAAGAGGCCAGTGACTTACTCAAGCAGTTTATTAGAGGCAGGTTTATTGAAAATGTGTGGTCTAATGTGACCTTGTGCTCCAGAGATGCTGGCACTGAAGACGTAGTCTCCTGGCCCAAAATAATTCTGTGGTTGCAGCTCATCTTTGTGCCAGCTCCAGGGGCATTTGGTCTCCAGCCTCCCATAGCAGGCCTCTGGGAATAGAAGCAGCAACAGCAGCAGAAAGAAGAATGCCAGTCTGCCAGTGCTTGGCATGGCCTCTATCCTGCCCCTTTCAGCCAAGTAGAACAACAATTTCTTCTGAAATGGTGCCCAGCAAGCCAAGCTTTTGGCTGAAGGGAAGGAGAAGACGTGCCCTGCATGGAGGCCTCCTCCCCTGACCTTAACCTCTCCCGAGCTCTGAGCAGGACAGCAGGGAATGATGTGACTTTCCTTTTGTGACTGGATGCAAGACACATCTCTGCAATCTTATGTTTGCATCAGGGATTCAGGATGGTCCTGGGGGAGTGGGCCTCATAAGGACCAGTAATGCATTATGATTTTCATAATTATGCAGCCACATGGCTGGAGTGCCTCTGTGGCTTCCTGGGCACTTTCTTCATTCCCGTGTGCAAGAAAGGCACCCTCTGAGACTCACCAATGTGCCCCCTTTGAGGCAAGCAGGTTCAAGGGACTAGTTTGGTCGTGTGCTTTGTAATTAGTCTTGAAAGGTCATCTGCTGCATCACGGACTTGCTATACCCCTCTGCCCCTGCAGTATTGCTTAATTAGAGACAGAATTTTGACCTGCTAAAACTCTGCTTTGGTTTGTCTATTCCACTTTTTGTTTAGCTCACCAGGGACCCTGGGGATCATGCTCAGGGCATCTGTAGCTCAGAGGACAGCCATCATCACAGTGCAGACTCATTTTCTCTTGGTGCCCAGCTTGAGCTCAAGGGATGGGGCAGGCTGTGATTCGGTCAAAATTTTGCTCCCAGAGAGAGAACCAAAAAGGACAGGAGAAGGGAAAGGCCCTGTCCCCATCCCAGTGATCACTGAAGGAAGGGGAGGGAAGGTCCTTTCCCTCTTTCTTCTCTTCTTCCCTCCTATTTCCCTTGGAAAATGCTTCTTCTTTCCTTCTGGCTGTGCCCACTGCCTGTCTCTGGTGCCCTCTTTCCCTTTCGGTGTCTATCCAGGGACTTCATTTTTTCTGCTGGTGAATCTAGATGGAGCCAGTTTCAGGATAGGCATGTCTACAAGCTGAACCCAAACCATTCTTGTTTGAGAAGATGAAGCAGGGGGAATTTGGGTGTGCATTCGTCTGTGGGATCCCACATGTAATAAGTGGGGTTGGCACTGCAAGATCCAGGCCTGAATTCCCACTCATCGCTGAAGGTCACTGTGTGACTTTTGGCCAGACACTCACTCTCTGACTAACCTACCTGACAGGGTTGTTGTTGTCAGAAAATGAATGAGTAGGAGAAGCATGCAAACTGCTTCCTTACCTCATGCAAGGAAAAGGGCAAGAAATAAGTGCAATGACATGCTGTGAATTCTTTTGACAATGTTGGTGAGAATACTAACAGAAGTACTCCATCATGAAAATCAAACAGAAGAGCTTCAGGGAGCATTCATGGACGGGGTGGGCATCTAGGCTACAAGGAAACCCCATGCCCATTGTGAAACTTTTGGATTTCATGGCACATCGAGACAGGCGTGGAGGCAGTCCTGGGCTGGAGTCACAGGTTTGGCAGCCGTGATGAGCAGAAATGGGATATGAGCCCCTGGCAACCAGTGTGAGGCTGCTGGGGAGAGCCGGCACTCTGGACCCCCAGCAGCTACCTCTGTAGGGCAGGCAGGCAGCCCCTGAGAAGCTCCCAGTGTGGATGAGGCAGAAGTGCAGGGAAGGGGTGAGGCCCTGGGAACTCCTTGGTCCTACCTGGCCCTCCTGTTCACCTACTTGTTGCTGGGGTGTTTCCTCCAGATTTGCTCAGGCCACTAACCTGGTTTACACACACTTTGGCAAACTGAGACTCTGGTCCCTTTGAGTGGTTTCAGTAGTTTGTGGACTAGAGTTACCACGTGGATTTCAGTGGGTGGCATGAATTGTGGGAGAGGCGGATTGCATTTCATATGTGATTTTATTGGTTAAACTACGTTGTGTTTTATTATGTACAATGATATTATTATACCATTGTATTTTCAATCTGCCCAGACAGTTGTTTTAATTATCCATAAATGTTTAACTGCTGCTTCTGTGTGTTTACTTGTTTTATTTTTATATCCAGTTATGAACCACCCAGAGAACTGCAGTTACAGGTGGCATAGAAATGTAGTAAATAATAGAACTGCTGCTAATACTAATTTGAAAAAAAAAGTGCCATACTGAGGGAAGGTATAAGGAATGAAGGGCAAATGTATTACTTTTCATTGGTTTTAACTTGCTTTTCTTGTTCTGTTTGACATTTTATCACTTGGCAGCACTGCAGGACTCATCTGTTCAATCTCAGATGCCAGTTTTTATGTTGTTTGCTCTGTGGGCACTTTCTGAATCCTGAGACTTATCATGATGAGATGTTTGCTTTGTGTTGCTCCTTTTTAACAGTTCAGTGGAGGGGGCATCCTTGTGACCCTGTCACTGGAGAATGACGGGACACCTTGCCATTTGCATGTTGCAGGAAGGGTTTTCCAGGTCCTCTCCAGCTCCAGAATGCCAGAAAATGGGGGCCATTTTGGGCAAAGTACAGCAGGGATGCCTGGTTCAGTAAGGCAAAGCCTCAGAACTGTGTGGCTGTTGGGGCCGAGAAGGAGACCACTGTCCTGCGGGGTCTGTTTCTGGAGGGGACATATGCATTTTTTGCATCTGGAGCATCCATGCTGCAGAGGGCTCCATCCCACATTGCTGGGTGCAACTGGAAACCAGCACCATCCCCAGAGGGAACAGTCATATTCTCAGCAAGGAGAGGGAAAGGTCCCCAAATCAATGACGTTCAGAAATCTACCACCTGGTGGTGATTTTTCTCTTGCTCTCCAACTAGAGATTCTCTCTGAACCACTTGGTGACTTGTAAAAATACATGCATACTTCCACAAAATTTCTAAACAAAGACTGTGCCCCCTTTTTGATTCTGGTCATATCAGAAATGAAATATAATGTGACACTATCTAATGTATTACTTTACATTAATGTAGCAACTAAAACCATCGCTCCCCCACTCAAAAAAATTAATGCAAGAAAACAAATGGCTGTTCGAGGAAGCTTTACAAAGAGCTGAGGAAAGAAGGGAAGCAAAAGGCAAGGGAGAAAGAGAAAGATACACCCAGTTGAATGCAGAATTCCAGAAACTAGTTAGAATAGATAAGAATGCCTTCTTAAATGAACAGTGCAAAGAAAAAGAAGAAAAAAATAGAACAGGAAGGATCAGAGATCTCTTCAAGAAAAATGGAGATATGAAGGGAACATTTCATGCAGAGATGGGCATGATAAATGACCAAAATGGCAGGGACCTAACAGAGGCAGAAGAGATTAAGAAGAGGTGGCAAGATTACACAGAAGAACTATACTAGAAAAAGCTTAACATCCCTGATAACCACGATGGGGTGGACACTGACCTCAAGCCAGACATCCTGGAATGTGAAGACAAATGGGCCTTAGGAAATCTGAGCAACAACAAAGCTAGTGGAGGTGACAGCATTCCAGCTGAGCTATTCAAAATCTTTAAGGATGATGCAGTAAAAGTGCTACACTCAATATGCCACAAACTCAACAGTGGCCACAGGATTGGAAAAGGTCAGTTTACATTCCGATCCCAAAGAAGGGCAATGCCAAAGAATGTTCAAACTACCACACCATTGCACTCATTTCACATGCTAGCTAAGTGATGCTTAAAATCCTACAAGCTAGGCTCCAGCAGTATGTGGACTGAGAACTACCAGAAGTACAGGCAGGATTTAGAAGAGGCAGAGAAACTAGAAATCAAATAGCCAACTTACACTGGATCATGGAGAAAGCTAGGGAGTTCCAGAAAAACATCTACTTCTGCTTCATTGACTACGCTAAAGCCTTTGATTGTGTGGATCACAACAAATTGTGTCAAGTTCTTAAAGAGATGGGAGTACCGGACCATCTTATTTGTCTCTTGAGAAACCTATATGTGAGTCAAGAAGCAACAGTGAGAACTGGACATGGAATCACTGATTGGTTCTAAATTGAGAAAGGAGTTTGGCAAGGTTGTATACTGTCGCCCTGCCTATTTAACTTATATGCAGAGCACATCATGAGAAAGGCAGGGCTAGATGAATCACCAGTTGGAATTAAGATTGCCAGGAGAAATATCAACAACCTCAGATATGAAGATGATACCACTCTCATGGCAGAAAGTGAAGAGGAACTAAAGAGCCTTTTGATGCGGGTTAAGGAGGAGAGAGCAAAAGCTGGCTTAAAACTCAACATTAAGAAAACTAAGATCATGGCATCCAGTCCTCTCACTTCCTGGCAAATAGATGGGGAAGAAATGGAGGTAGTGACAAATTTTATTTTCCAGGGCTCCAAGATCACTGCAGACGGGGATTGCAGCCAAGAAATTAAAAGACTCTTGCTCCTGGGGAGGAAAGCTATGGCATATGTAGACAGCATACTAAAAAGCAGAGACATCACCCTTCCAACAAAAGTGCGTATGGTCAAGGCTATGGACTTTCCAGATGCAATGTATGGCTGTAAAAGCTGGACCATAAGGAAGGCTGAGCGCCAAAGAATTGAGGCCTTTGAATTGTGGTGCTGGAGGAGACTCCTGCAAGTCCCTTGGACCACAAGGCGATTAAACCAGTCAGTCCTAGAGGAGATCAACTCTGACTGCTCTTTGGAAGGCCAGAACCTGAAAATGAAACTCAAATACTTTGGCCACCTAATGAGAAGGAAGGACTCTCTGGAGAAGAGTCTAATGCTGGGAACAATAAATGGCAAAAGAAGAAGGGGATGGCAGAGAATGAGGTGGCTAGATGGAGTCACTGAAACAGTTGGTGTGAGCTTGAGCGGGCTCTGGGGGATGGTGGAGAGCAGGAAGGCCTGGTGGAATGCTGTCCATGGGGTTGTGATGGGTTGGACACGACTTCGTGACTAACAACAACAACGACAATCCATAAAGCTTCCTCAGCATCGTTGCAATGTGTCTTGAGATTTTATTTATTTATTTATTTAAAATTTTTATATGCTGTCCCCTTGCTACATAGCCTCGGGATGGCTCACAGCAATAAATAAATAAAACAATTACAATCAAAACCTGGAAACACACTAGCTGCACAATTAAATCTATAAATATTAAAGATTATTAAATACTGTTTGAATAAAATGGTCTAGGCCTGGCACCAAAAAACAAATAATTACAGCACCAGGCAGACCTCTCTGCGGAACGCATTCCACAGATGGGGCACCACCGCAGAGAAAGCCCACCTCCGGGTGCTTTGCTTCCTGATATCTCTTATGGGATGCTCCTGGAGGAGAGCTTCTGCTACTGATCTCAAGGGGCGGGAGGGCAAATATGGCCACAGGTGTTCCTTCAGGTATCCAGGTCCCAAGCCGTTAAGGGCTTTATAAGTTATTACCAACACCCTGAATTGAGCCCGGACTTTGATGGGTAGCCAGTGAAACTGGTAGAGGACTAGGGTTATATGAAAATAACACCCAGTCCTCGTCAGAAACCTGGCTGCTCTATTTTGCACCATCTGAAGTATCCAGACTGTCTTCAAGGGCAGCCCCATGTAGAGCACATTACAGAAATCCAACCGAGAAGTAACCAATACATGCATCACTGTTGCTAGGCAGTCATCCTCCAGGTAGGGACACAGCTGATGGATTAGCCGAAGCTGATGGAAAGCGCTCCTCACCACCGCCAACACTTGAGCTTCCAAAGTCATCTCCAGGTCGAGGAGCACTCCCAAGCTGCGGACCATGTCCTTTAGAGGGAATGCAACCCCATTCAGGACAAGATCCAAGTCACCTACCCAGGAGTTCAAACTACCCACCAGCAGGACCTCCACCTTGTCTGGATAGAGCTTCAGTTTATTGGCTCTCATCCAGCCCATTACCTCGGCCAGGCACCGGTTCAGCACAACCACTGCCTCACCTGGATTGGTGGAGAACGAGAGGTAGAGCTGGGTATCATCAGTGTACTGATGATTCCACAGCCCACACCTCCTGATGACCTCTCCTATCAGTTTCATGTAGATGTTGAATAGCAAGGGGGACAGAATAGACCCCTGTGGAACACCATGGCGTAGCTGCAATGGCGCAGAGGTTAAATCCCCCAGCACCACCTTCTTGAATCAGCCTTCGAGGTAGAAGCAGAACCACTGCCAAGCAGTGCCTCCTACTCCCAACTCCCTTAGCCTATCCAGAAGGATACCATGGTCGATGGAATCGAAAGCCACTGAGAGGTCCAGGAGAACCAACAGGGACACACTTCCCCTGTCTCTCTCCCTGCACAGGTCATCATACAGGGTGACAAAGTCAGATTCAGTACCATACCCGGTTCTGAAGCCGGACTGAAATGGGTGCAGATAATCAGTCTCATCCAAGAGAGCTTGGAGTTGTCCCGCCACCATCTGCTCCAACACCTTGCTCAAAAACGGGATGTTGGCCTCCGGTCTATAATTGGCAGCCATCTCTGGATCCAGGGACGCCTTCTTTAGGACTGGCCTGACCACTGCCTCCTTTAGAGGGGCAGGCACCTGGCCTTCCTTCAGAGAGGTATTGACGACCTCCAGGATTCAGGAACCAATCCCATGTTTGGCTTTGGACAGTAGCCACAATGGGCAAGGGTCCAGCAAACAGGTGGTGTTACGTATTTGTCCAAGCACCTTGTCCACATCATCAGGCCGCAATAACTGAAACTCATCCAACAATGTGTGACCAGACGGTAACATTGGCATCTCCCCTAAGGAATCTGAGTCACTAGTGGAGTCCAGCTCATGACGAATCTGAACGACTTTCTCCTTGAAGTGCTGGGCAAAGTCGTCACAGCGGGTTATTGAGGGTGGTACTGGATCTTTCTTGGGGCCTGGCTGTACCAGCCCCTGTGCCACCCAAAAAAGTTCCGCTAGATGGCACTATGAGGAGGCAATTGAAGTGGAGAAGAATTTCTTCTTCGCTGCCCTCACTGCCACAGCATACGCCCGATAATGGGCTCTTAAGTGTGTTCAGTCAGATTCATTCCGAGATTTCCTCCACCTAAGCTCTAGCCGTCTCCCAACCCGCTTCATCACCTGTAATTCAGGTGTGTACCAAGGGGATGAATGGGTTCTGCCTGGTGGAAGAGGACGCTTAGGAGCGATCGTGTCAATAGCTCTGGTCATTTCCCCATTCCACAATTCGACCAGAGCATCAACAGGAGCACCAGCTTTATCAACCGGAAACTCCACCAGAGCTTTCAGGAATCCATCCGGATCCATCTGGCTCCGAGGGCGGACCAACACAATAAGGTCTACACCCTTACAGAGGGAAAGGCTACCATCAAGCTCAGACCTCAAGAGGAAGTGGTCTGACCATGAGAGGGAAGTCGGACACAAATTCCTCACCCTCAGATGACCCTCTTCTTGCCCCATTGAGAAAACCAGGTCCAGTGTGTGTCCATGTTCATGGGTCGGGCCAATGACATGTTGAGACATCCCCATGGCTGTCATGGAGGCCATGAAGTCCTGAGCCGCCCTGGACAGATCAGTCTTGGCATGGAGATTGAAGTCCCCCAGGACCAGCATCCTGGGAGTCTTCAACACCAGGTCCGAGATGATCTCTGTCAGCTCAGGCAGGGAGCCTGATGGGCAGAAGGGTGAACGGTACACCAGCAGAATCCCCAATCTGTCTCAGTCACCCACCGCCAAGTAGAGGCACTCTAGACCCGGTCTCGAGAGGACAGAAAGCCCTGCAAGGGAAAAAGAGGCTCAATGAACTAAAGCGACCCCTCTCCCTTCCCCCCTGGGCATGGCCGATGCTGAACCAGAAACCCAGGTGGGCAAAGTTGAGAGAGGGATACGTCCCCCCCCCGCAACCCAGGTCTCTGTGATGCAAGCCAGGTTGGCCCCCTCATCCACAATCAAATTGTGGATGAGGGATGTTTTATTATGGACCAACCTGGCATTAAGTAACAGAACCGTCAGGCCCGAGGGCTGGTTGATAAGCATACCCAGAACCTTCCGACTGGGGGAATAACCAGAAGGGGGAACAGGTGTCAACCATCTGTCCCTCCTTCTTCTATGCAGACCCGTTAAACCCCCAAGGCCATAATCCCCTTTGCCCATAACCACCTCAATGGCAGTACCCATGCGCTCCCCAGGCAACCCCATAGAAGCAGCCAAGTGTGAATCCATTAAAAACAGACAGAAAAAAACCAGATAAAACCAATTAAAAACAATAAAACCTCACCACCCCCCAATTGCAAATTAAGGAAGCCCACCCACAAAGTCCCTTGCCAGCCCAGCCCCCGCACGGCCCCGCACGGTCCCAAATGGCGTCATCACACTTAGGCCGTTGCCCTTCCATCCGTCCCTTCCGTCCCTTCCGTGGGGCCGGCTTGGTCCTGTCCTGCGAGTTAAAGTCTGCGGCTCTTCCTCCACACCTCGCCCCCTGACCGGCGCAGCTCTCACCCACGCCAGAGGGAGGGCAGGAGCAGGGCCTGTGGAGCACTCACCGGCAAGGTGGTGGTGATGGGTCTGCAGGCCAGCAGTGTCCCGGCGGTTGTCTTCCAGGTGGCGGCAGCGGTGGGTCTTCCCGGGTGGTGAGGGTGGGCAGTCCGTCCCTTCCGTCCCTTCTGCCCGAGATCACTAGGTTTATTCTCTGTTCCAGAGTTTGCCAAGCACTGTAGTCAGATGGGCTGTTCTGTCATTTCATGAGGCCTCCTGATTTCCATTTCTCAAAGTGAGGACAAAATTAGGATTTCTGCAGCCATCTGTCGCATCTCAAGGAGAGTAAGACAGTGGTCGGTGGACTTCTTCTGCCAGCTCCTCTGCAGCCTTTGGATGCAGTTCATCAGGCACTGGCAACTGACTCCTTCCCTGTGGATAGACTATCATTTACACTTTTCCTATCATTCTTGATGTCCCACCATGCTCCTTGCGCTTGTCCTTCCCTTTTTATTTCCACTTGTCCTTCCCTTCTTATTCCTTCTATTTGACAGAGTCAAAGAAAAAACTGACAAATTTGGGCCTGCCTTCTCCTATGTCATCTGTTTGCCCTCTCAACAGACACCTCAAACCATGTCACCTTCAATTTGTCTTTTAAACTGGATGTATCTGAGAAGTGTTTTGGTTGTTTTTCATATCCCCCACCATCCTCCACTCCTTCTCCACTTTAGTCTTCCTGATGCCATCCCTTTCACTCTGTGCTTTCTGCCTATATTCTCCTGTTATAGCTTGGCCTTCATCATCAGACCCATTTTTCCTAAAAGCACGTTCACCAGAACTTCTCTGCAGTTTTCTTTTCTTTGAAGGAAAAGAATATAATTGTGCCCATAGAATTATCTTTTTAAAAATCTGCACCCCTTGAGGACTGATGGTTTTTTTTCCTACAGTCATTTGCCATGGGACTTAGCATTGTGCAGAACTTCTTAACATGGGCTTTCCTGGAATTTGTGCAGTCAGTTTCATTACACTTGCCCTGAGTTCCTTTAGCTGCCCCATTGTGCACCAGGTCTTTCCCATTGGGAACAAGCAGCATGCAAGTCTGATTTCGAGGTGCTGAAAACTGTCACATGGTTGTACTGCTTTCAGTAAGGCAGAGTATCTTCTAGTTCCTTTGCTCGTGACTTCCCCCATTTTCCAGGGAATTACCTCCTCATTGTCAGTTCCCTCCAGATTCTCTTCCTCAGCTACCAGATTCTCCTCTTTCTCTTGTACCACATGTACAGTTGCCACTGTACTGTTTGACCTCATAATTCTTTTTGCCTTGAGGGTATCTACCTGCAGCTCCAGTGCTCTCCCTTATTTTTCCAAGATGGCTGCCAGCTTGCACTTTGTGCACGTGTCTGCCTCACTGACTTAGGCAGAAAAACATACTTGCCACTACAATGTGGGAAGATTCCAGGTCCATATTCTCAGACTTTTAATAGTGTCTTTCTCTACAGCTTGTGACATTTTGGTCTTCTCTCCTCCCTGAAGGTGATCAGCAGAGCCTTGTATACTCTGACTCAACCTCCTTTTCCACTACACCTCCACTGTCAAACTCCAATTAACTTTCCATGTCAGCTCACTTGACAGAGCCTTGCTTGTTTGTATAGATTGTCCCAGCGCAGCTTGTACACCATTCCCTGCTCTTCTCAGGTAGGGAAATGAATGTATCCTGGGCCCAGGAATGCAGACAGAATGGAATGAAGGTTGTGTTCAGACAGTCATAGCAGGTCAAGCAGGGCTTGCCTTGTGTTCTGAAACCAGGTGAGCAGCAAACCTGATTATTTGTAGGTCAAGAAATCTGAGCAAGGACCTATACAGTCCTTGTATAGACTTGTATACACACTCATTGCTTCAGAATTACTTGAAGCAAGTCTACAGGCTAGGAACAGCTGGACTCAGTCCCAGGAATCCACTAGAGGGGACTAAAACAGATCCCTGACCTGAGGATGTTCCAGCTGCCCCTTGATTTGGAAAATTTCATCTCCATTTTCACATTTCATGTTTAATAGCAGAGAATGTGGTGGTTTGGGGGAATATCTGCCATGAATGAATCCGGTGCGCATCCGGCCTTCCTTCAAATTCCATGTCCTTTCTCCTGGAGCTGGAGGAAACAGCTACATTGATGGCATGGGCCACAGCCTGAACTGTGTGGTAAGTGAAGTAGCCATCCTGGGACAGTATTTTTTCCTTGTCCACTTTAGTCAGGCCCTCCTGTTTCTCCTTCTCTCTGCATCTTTTGCATTTTTTCACTGACAGCACATGCTTTGAGTACGAACACTTGAATGTTCTATTCACAAATTCCTCCATAGAGATATACAAATCTAGAAAGCCATCATAGTTCAACCTTATAATTGTTTGGGGAAGGAAGGAAAAATATGCATAGACATGCTGGAATATACTTATTCTATCTGTATAAGTTAAATCCAAGGTAAATTCAGACAAAGTTGTGGTGATCCAGACTTTCCCATTAACTGGTTTCATGAACTTTTCAATAGCCAATTGCACAATTTTTGTTCCATAAGACAAGAAATCCATCTCTGCAAAGCAAACAAAGATATTGATTTCTAGCAACTCCTCCAGTGACCTCATCGGGATTTCTATATGGCGTGATTTCAGCTGTGAGATGCTGCATGAAAACATCACTCATATGCCATTCCTGAGGAACTCCAGTTTCAAGGTTCTCATGAACTTGTCTCCATTCTCAGTGTCCAGTGAAAAGAGACCCACCATCCTCCACTGGAAGTGCAGCAGCAGCCTGAAAATCCCGGGGTACTGGATGTCTTCTCAGGGAGCATCCTGTAGAAGGAAAGGGCCTGAATATTTTCTCTCTGAACCTGAGAACTGAAAGCATACGTGACCTGGAAAAGAAAGGAAGAGAGAGATGGATGAATTGCTTCATATCAGCACCAAATCAAAATTCCTCATCTTATGGGAATAAACCACTTAAACCTTTCATCATAAAGGATGATGGGAAAGAAAAAATGCTTCTAATTTTCTGAAAAATAACTTTTTTCTGAAAAATAAAATCAGAAAACTTTTCCCCTTTAACTAGCTCCATGAAACATGAATTGACAGCAAGCAATGCTTCTGAAAAAGGAAGTGTTTTAGAATCCTAAGTTTAAAACAGTGTCAAATGGTAGCCGGGAGTAGCCTGAACTTTTGAGCATTTCTAGATGTTCCATCCTTTTATGAATTCCCCAGGACTGCACCCCATAAATGGGAAAAGAAATTGTTTGTAGGGTTGGTCAAGCACAGATGCTGTGGACAGCTTCCCAGGCTCTCAGAGTCACCCTTGCCCTTCTGAATGTGATGATAGGAAAGATAGTGTTGTGAGCCACCCTGAGGCTTCGGCGAATGGGGCGGCATAAAAATGTTTTAATAAATAATAAATAAAAATAAATAAAAGGAAACTATCTTGGATGCCCATGATATGATTGACCCTGATGTCCAGAATTGCACCACATCTCATCCCAATGAAGAAAACAACATTTTCCTCATCACCAAAATGCAAAGCTCAATCATTTATGGTTCCATAAGAGAGACATAAGACAGTGGAAGATAAAAGCCTCTGCCAAGAAAGTCAGAATATGAAAAAGATCAGCTGGAGCCAGTTCATTTGACACCAGAAGCATAGCTAAAGATAACTGTGTACAAAAGTAACCTGCATCATATTCTCTCTACATCTAATCATTGCAAAAGCTGAACATAAGAAAGCCTGGGGCATGCTGGCTGTGGCTGCTGCTCTTGTAATACATTAATTGCTGGAATTTTCGGGCTCTCCCATGGTCAAAAAATGAAGAAAAGGGAACTGCTGTTAATCCTTACCACTAACAGTACCGGATGGGTGCCTGCTGTGGGGCAGAGGGGCTTGAACCCTTTTCATTTCAGGACTGAGTGGATGGTCTGTTTTCCTGGGAAGGATTGCATGCATGCAAATGATTTGGAGAAGCTTTTGCTTCTCTACAAAAACCTCCTATTGCTTCTCTGAAGTCTCTCACCTGTGGAATTTTGAAGATGCCCAGCATGTTGGAAAGCTGCATGGAGTTGTCGGAGTCAGATGCTTCAAGAACAGCCAGCAGATGATCTCACCTGCCACACTTGTAGTTGGGAACATGGGCCTGAGGGGTCAAGAGCAGGTCTATGGCTGCATCGGACATCAGTCTAGCACCATGAAGGCTGTCATAGATGCTGTAGACCAGGTTGAGGTTGGGCAAGAGGCTGGGTTTCCGGTTGACCTCCTGGATGGCAAAGAGGAAGGAGAGTATCTTCCAGTAAGATGTGGATCCCAACCTGAAAAAAAGGAATAGAAAGTTTCATTCTGCTGCCCCTGCTCATGAATCCTTCTACTGCCCTTGGATTTTAGATCCAGCTTCTCAGGCTTTGATATGCTAAGCCTTTTCCCAACCCAATCCATGAGCAGACTCCTGAAGCATTTCTGGTGGGATTCCTCTGGGTACGTTGACCTATTTCTGGTCATCTGCAGCAAAGGTGCCAATCCCAGGCAGGAGCCCAGCATGTGCAGCCACTAATGCTGAAGGAGAAAGGAAAGGCAGAGGAATGCAAAGGCAAGGGATCTGGCACTCTTTCTGGGGCCCAGGACCCACCCATTACCCTCTACTCCCCCCTGGGCTTTGCTGCCTGTGAGTTCACTGTCTGAATCCTCATGAGAAAGGAGCCAACTGGAAGGAATTCCTTTGCAAACTGTGCTGCCTGGCTGCCCATCCCCTTTGTGGTATCATGTCAAGGAGGCCAATGACTTACATAATCTTTTCTTTAGTGGCAGGTTTAGTGAAAGTGTGTGGGCTGAAATAGCCTTCTGTTGCGGAGATGCTGGCACTGAAGACGTAGTCTCCTCAGTGGAAATAATTCTGTGGCTGCAGCTCATCCCTGTGCCAGCTCCAGGGACATTTGGGCTCCATCACCCCACAGCAGGCCTCTGGGAGTAGCAGAAGAACAGGAAGAAGAGGTCCATTCTGCCAGAGCTTGGTGCAGCCTCCATCTTGCCCCTTTCCACCAAGTAGAGGAACAGTTAGAAGAAAGATCTGATTACAACATGGATGTGGAGCCTGGCCAGCCAAGGCTCCAGTGGAAGAAAATGAGAATAAATGCCTTGCACGGTGGACTCCTCTCCTGCCTCCAAAGTCTCCCGAGCTCTGAGTGGGACATCAGAGAATGAGGTGCCTCCCTTTTCTTCCTGGATGCAAGACAGTCCTCTGCAATCTCAGGTGTGCCTCAGGGGGTTCAGGATGGTTTTAGGGGAGGGGACCCCATGAGGTGTAGCAAGAAGATCAGTAATTTCCACAATTATGCAGCAACATATATTCATGGGAAAGAAGCCAGCTGGAAGAAATTGCTCCACCTTTGCATTCCTTGCAAGCTGCGCTGCCCATCTCCCTTTCTGCTTTTTCGTGTCAGGTCAAGCAGGCCAATGACTTACCAAAGCTTTTCATTAGAGGCAGGTTTGTTGAAAGTGTGTGCTCCAATGTTGCATTCTGTTGCAGAGATGCTGGCACTGAGGACATAGTCTCCCGGCCGGTAGTAATTCCCTGGCTGCAGCTCATCCCTGTGCCAGATCCAGGGGCATTTGGCCTCCAGCATCCCACAGGAGGCCTCTGGGAGCAGTAGCAGCAGCAGCAGAAAGAAGAGTGCCATTGTGCTGGCGCTTGGCACGGCCTCCAACTTGCCCCTTTCAACCCAAGAGAGCAACAGGTAGAAGAATGATTTACTCGAGAAACAGAGGGGGTGCCTGGCCAGTCAAGGCTTCAGGTGCAGGGAAGGAGTTCATTGCATGGAGGCCTCTTCACCTGCCATCAACCATTCCCAAGCCCTGAGCAGAGCAGCAGGGAATGAGGTGCCTTCCTGTTTGCACCTGGATGCAGACACTCCTCTGCAATCTCCGGGGTGCCTCAGGGGCTCAGGATGGGCCAGAGGGAGGACACTCCTTGAGGTTTAACAAGTGGACAGTTATGCATGATGATTTCCATAATTTTATGCCCCCATGGCTGGAGAGCCTATGTGGCTTCCTGAGCAATTTTCTCACTCCCATGTGCAAAGACACGGCTGGGGGGCAGCACATTTCTGGAAAATGTCCCATGCGGCCAATTTGAAGTAAGCAAGATCAAAGGACTCATTCCCTAGTGTGCTTCGTAACTGGCCTTTAATGGGTGATCTGCTGCATCACTGGCTTGCTACCGCCCCTCGCAGTGTTTCCTCTCCAGTGAGGCCATTTGTTCCTGAAAGTCCCTGCCTCACTTTGTCCCTTCCCACTTTTGGTGTGCTCAGCTTGGTCCCTGGAGGTCATGCTCACGCCAAATGTATCTCTGAGTGCTGCAGCATCATCACAGGGCAGTCCAATTTTCCATTGGTGCCCAGCTTCAGCCTCAGTATGGGACAGGCTGCAATTCTTTCAAAAAGTTCCTCCAGCAGGGGCAGGAAAAAGGGCAGCAAGAAGGAAGCTCCCTGATGAAGGAACAATGATGCCAGTCCCATCCTGGATGTCTCTGAAGGACTGGGCATGAAGGGTCTTTCCCCCTCTTCTCTCCCCTCCCCTCCTCTTTCCCTTGGCAAACATTTATCCTTTCCTTCTGGCTTTGCCCCTGCCCATTTCTGGCATCCTGTTTCCCTTGTGGGGCGTGTGCTGGGACTGTGTGATTCCTGCTTGTGTGTCCAGGAGGGGAAGCCAGTTTGAGTATAGGAATGTCTACAAGCAGAACCTGAACCATTCTTGCTTGAGAGGATGAAGCCGAGGGAGTTTGGGTTTGCATCCATGAGTGGGATTGATTGTGCAATAAATGGGTTAGGGACAGAGAGATCCGGGTCTGAATATCCACTCATCCCTGAAGATCACTGAGTGACTTTTGGCCTGTCATTCAGTCTCAGCCTATCCTACCTGGCAGGGTTGTTGTTTTCAGGAAGAGAACGATGAGGAGAAGCACACAAACTGCTTGCTTTCCTCATGCATAGAAAATGTCAGGAGAGAAGTACAATGTGAGGCTAAGAATCATACTACCACCGATAGGAGGAATATTAATGGAAGTACTGTATGGTGAAAATTCACTGGAAGACTCTTCAGTAAGCACTCATGGATCAGGTGGGCATCAAGGCTGCCCGGAAATGGCCTGGCCATTCTCACATTTTCAGATTTCATGCCATGTCGAGGCAGCTGTGCAGAAAGCACTGGGCAGGAGTTGCGGGTGCTGAGCCAGGCTGGCCCCGGTGATGTGCAGAAGTGGAACAGTTCAGGAGAGAAGTTGTGTACTGGCAAAAATTGGAAAACTATTTTGGGGACCATGGGGTCATACATAAAAAGCATTATATACATAGTATAGTATACCTAAAATAATACTTTGAACATTCGTTGTTAAATATACTACACAAAAGGAAAGAAAACTCCCTTAAAATAAAGAGAAATGGAGCAGTATAAATGCTAATAAAAGAATTAAATATTGAAATTAAATGCAATTGGATACAAGTGAAATTTCTGAGAGCTGCTGCAAGATCTGCTGTTCCTTATTTTCAGGAATAATGGCTCCAAAATTTATAATAGCAAAACACAAATTCAATATAAATACAATTATATAGCTAATAAGAATTCAAGTACAAAATCGAAGCAAGTAGAACACCTGAGCAACACACAATCCACCAAAGTGATGTAATACAATAATCACAATGTAAAATACTGAAATACAGCGACCCGCCCCCCCCAGACAAGCCCCAGAACCACCAGCCCAGCCTGGCTGAGAAACTGCTCCCAGCACCAGCTCACCCCAGTTCTTCCCCTTCTGGCAGAGGTTACAGCAGAGAGAGGGGAGGGCTGGTCTTGGTCCTGCTCAGAGGCAGACCCAGCCCCGCATGCTTCCCCTGGATGGCCTTTCCCCTCCTGCCCCCTCAGCTGAGGAAGAGGAGGGCAACCAGCAGGGGGAGCAGCAAGCCCCATGTGGTCCTGGCGAGCGAGGCAGGGCTCTTGGGTGTGCAAAGAATCAGCTCTTCCCTGGACCAGCAGGGAATGCTGGCGGCCCATGCCAGTCCCAGACCGGCAGTTGCAGACCTCTGCTGTGTTGCAGAACCTCTACAGAAAAACCCTCTGCAGAACCAAGCCTTCATGAAAAGCACTGCCAGGTAGAGGTCGGTCCACCAAAAACACAGTTCCAGGACATGTTCAGAGAGTTCTATATTTTCCCAGTCACATACACAGAGGAGGGGTGGTGACAAGGGTAGAATAGGTAGATTTCGAGATAGAATGCATCCATACACAGAACAATGCGAGGTAACTTCAGAGAGGTATGACATAAAGTTACCAGCAATACCAATGATTACAGAGTATTGCTCTGACTATCATGAGGCACAGGAATCGTAAGAGGTCTGGGTGAGAGCTTGAGCAAGCTCACAAACAGGATTTGACCAGAAGGAGAAAAACCAGTCAGAGCAGCTTTGTTGCAGCCACAGAGGAGGGGCACAAGGTAACTTTGCTTGGGAGCCGCAAGTTGTCTGCACACACGCTGAGTCTCTGAGCTGCCTGTGATGGATGGCAGAGTTCATCTGCATTCTGGCAGAGTGCAGCTTAAAACTTGTGAAGGGAAAAAGTCTTTCACACTCCACAGAAACTTGTGGTAGGCAGGAGATGGCTTCACCTGTTCTCAGGTGATTTTGAAGACTCGCCTTAGTTGGGCAAGAAACTGTGGAAAATTGGGAAAGAAGATGGAAAGTCACTGGCCTTTATGACTCTGTCCCAGCACAAGTCTCTTAAACTCAGCGTCAAATGTTCTGGGTTTAGTATCAGTCCAGCCAAAACAAAGTGCACAAACATGGCGAAGACAACCTGCTTCTTGCCTTGGCTAGAGGAAAATGTGCTCTCAGTGGAGTTTATGGACAAAGAGAATCAAGTTTCCTTCAATTTCTCATCTACATGGGTGGTATTTTCCTGTATACATAGGGACAAATTCCTCAACTCATGGTGAATACACACAAACCTGACCTCACATACACTTCAACTTAACAACCAAAGCTTGGCCATTGGGATGAAATGAATGAAATCTAGGAGGAGTGTTTTTCCATTTTGTCTTTCAAAGTGGCCACATCCTTGGGCTGAAAATGGGCTCACCAAACTGCAATAATTATGATAATGTAAAAAAAAAATTTTTTTCACCACCATCAATCAAGCTTGCAGTTTGCTTTTTTCTGTTTTATTTTACCAATTTTAAATGATGTAAAATACTGCTTTTAAGCAGAGAATTGTTATGGAATATATTGCAAATATATGGCATTCCTCAGAAATATGTCAACATTTGTAATAACCTTCAGAATAAATCTAGCAGCTGTGTGAGAAATGGAACTGGCACCACTGATCTTTGCACAATTGATACTGTGTCAGACAGGGCTGCATGCGATCCCTAGTTTTGTTTTTTGATCATTATGAATTATGCCATGAGAAAAGCCATGAAGAACTCAGGCTTCGGCATCTTGTGGAACGAACAGGGCAATTTGACCAAAATGCATTTTGCTGTTGACATTGCTCTCCTTGCAAGGGCCACAGCACAGCGGAGAGACTGACATGGGCACTTGAAACAGAGGTGCATAAAGTGGGCTGCAAAATTAGTGAAGATCAGACCAAGACGATGCAAGCTGGCCGTGTCCCATAAAGTGCCCCAGTAGCAGCAGGAGGCCAAGTTCTAAAATTTAAAGTGATTTTGTTATGCTGGCAGTATTATGGATGCAGATGTGGGGAAAGCAGCAGATGTGGAAGGCCAGATAGCCAAAGCAAGTGCTGGGTTCCACCAAATGTGCTTGTTTGGAGCATGCCCACTGAGGGTATTACAAGAAAGTGCCGATTATTTAATACTGTTGCTGTGCCAATTGCGAGTGAGACCTGGAATTTGACAAGAAAAATTATCCAGAAGAGAAACATCTTTCATCAACATTACCTTAGAACGATATTACGCATTACATATTGGCACATATTTCAAGTGAGGAAGTGTTGCAAAGATGAGGTACCAGAAGAACCTCTGGTGGTTGACACAATCCTTGGTGCATGTTCACAACATTGCTTTCAGAGGGCTTCCCTTCCTTGTGCAAATAAATTCCCCTCTCTCCTTACTGAGAGTGCTTAAAGGATATTTTGTTTTAAATCAATCCGTTCTCCACACAGATGCTCTGCATGAGGCAGTATAAGCTTTGAACAATCAGAGATTCTCCCTCCATGCCTTACCTCCTTTGCACAAACCCTCTGTTTTAGTCACACCAAGATTTCTTTTGTGTGGTAGCCCAAGCCTTACTCCACCTGTGGCTGGAAGCAGAGTGGCTCAAATTTCCAAAGGAACTCTGTGCTTTGCGCATGCTCAGGGGCTCTCTGTGTACACTTCTGTGCTCACAAAGCAGTGATAACTTCCTGCCAGATCACCCCCCTTTTTCTTAGCTCTCTGGACTGCCTATGGCCGCAGAGCCAGGAGCTTGGGCAAAGTGTCCCCTTGACAGTCCCTGAGTCAGGCTGGCCGAACCGAACCCAGAAAAGAGCTGAAAGTGTTGCCTCACATCACTGGCTGCTCGTAGCAAAGAAGGCATTCCCCCCTTTTTCTCATTTTGTTTTCCTTTTTCAACGGTTCAGCATCTGCATCCCTTTCCCCATTACTTCCATTGTCTCTCCCTCATGCACCAGCTCTCCATTCAAACGGGTCAAGCCTCCCAAAGCCTCTCACATGCCAAGCACCAGCAATCAGGGGCCATTCCAGGTCAAACCTCTCTCTCCCAAAGGGCACACTCAAACACACTGCAAGCTTCCAGAGCATATGCAGAGTGTTTTCTAGTTTTCTAGTCATGCACACAGGAGTGAGATGTTAATGAGGGAAGAGAAGGTACATTTCAAGAGATAATGTATTCATGAGAAAAGACAATGAGAAATTCCAGAGCTGACTGGACATAATGGTACAGTGATTGTGGGTGATTACGAAGAGTTGACATGGCAACAAAGAAGGCACTTGATTCATAACAGGTCCTGCAGGTGAGCTGGATTTTCCCAAGAGTGTCTTGCGTGGCTGGCCAGGAGGACTTTCAACAGCAGTGCCTTGAGTGGGCAGGAAGGCACCAGACCCATGTCCAGAGCTGGTCTCAATTTTTGGGGCTTCCCCCACTCCCCCTCCTGCTGCCTCTGGGACCATCTAATGGCTTCTCTCGGGTGCCAGTTTTTTCATTGTTGGAGTCATGGCAATGATTTGAGGTCTGACTGGATCCTGGGTCTCTAGTGATGGGATTTTTGTGTTATGCTGTTCTGTTTAATCACTTCATCAAAAGGGGCAGCCCTGTGTCCATGGAGGACATTGAGGCACCTTTCCATTTCGTGTATTGTCAGAAAGTACCTGGGATCTCGGAGCTCTGTCCGGGGAGTTGTAGCTGGGATGGAGGGTTCTTGCTTCCTGCCCGAGTGTGCCAATGTGGCTATTCCCCTTTTGGACCCTCATTTATCCTCTCAGCCTGGATTCTCCAGAGCCTCCCAAACCTCCTTTTATCCTTTTAATATACTGCTCTGTTCCCCAGCTTGGGTGTGTCATGTGCTGAATCAAGATGCGGATCCTGGAGTAAGGGAACAGGGAATTCCAGGTGTATTTTTCCCAGTTGGTTGAGGAATGCAGAATCCCTGCCTGCTTTCTGTTATGCTAACAAGGCAACCGATGAAAGAATCTTTGGCCCAGAAAAGAAGGAAAAACAGCCCTTCCCTTTTTGCACTGCAGTGGCAACCTGTTACTTGCAGGAAGAAGATAATGGACTAAAATTTCCTCAAGCTTAAGAGTCAAAATGTGAAAGGGAAGGCCTGAGGGAGACTGAAGGGTCTTCTGAGAGGCAGGGTGGCCTGGTGGTGCAAGTGCCAATTGGGAGGCCTGGATGATCCCATTTCCCACTGCTCCCCCATCCTCATAGCTCCCTGAAGGTGTTTGGCCAATCATTCCCACTGAGCTCCTCTCCCTCGCAAGATTCTTGTTGAAGGGGATGTAAAGGAGAGGAGGAAAAACTTGTAAGCTTCGTATTTTGGATCTTTGCATGAGGAGAAAAGGCAGAGAATACTTGTGGCATAAACACAAAATGCTGAGTCCCAAATTCCTCCCCTTTCTTCTCCCTCTGCATGGGCCGTTTTCTCACCCAGAGGTCAATTTTGGGTTGCTGCACTCCATCAAATGCGGACTGTGGGGTGGGGGCAGGGGGACACCCAAGGATATGGACCCCTGGACACCAAAATATGAGGGGAGCATAGAAATGGTGCATTGTGTTCAGTGGGCTGATTCTTCCCACATGGCCCAGGATGCACTGGGTGAGACTGAAGCAGCTGTCCCCAGACATGCTGTGACTTTCCCAGAGGTCCAAGCTGGAATCAAGCCCAAGCTTGCCAAACAGGAGGAGTCTGGCTGGACTTCTGCTCCAGAAAGGACTACATCCACCCTCAGAGCGGTTTCCCTGCTAACTCCAAGTGAAGCCTGGGCTCTTAGTGCTGGGAAAGGACTTCTTCAATCCTTTCTCATGTGGAGCAAGACATTCCCTGCTCCAGATCTTTCTCTTCCTGCTCTCCAGAGCAGAGTTGGGGAACTCACTACAGCTCCGGCAGGATGCATGTGCCAGTCTTCTTTTGCTGCCAAGCCTGTTTGTGAGCATGTCCCAGGGAGCCAGCCCTGAGCAGGCCAGCAAAGGAAGGGAACCCTCCCACCCCCAAGAACCCCAACCTGGAAAAGTAGCTGGGGGGATATCTAAGCTGCATTCCTGTCACCCTGTCAAGTTCTGGGCAAAAATTATTTTTTCTGCTCAAACTTCATAATATGCCATGAAAATGTCAAAGAAAGAAAACTGAAACGATGTCTAGAAACAAACAACAACAACAAAAGACAAAACACAAAGCTTAGCTAAGGGAATTAACAAGACAATTTTTTTTTGCATACAGCTTCCCCAGGTATGAAATGAAATTTTTATTTTTCCCAACTACTGAAAGTGCAAAGGATGATTTTTTTTTCAATTGTTCCAATTCTATATTGTCCATATGCCCAAAATGGATCACAGGGCTGTTAGGAAAGGATGAATTTTGAGCTCTTGATGAACAAAACAATACAGAATTTATCCTTTGCTTTTCATCATGAGATGCTCTTTGGTGTTCAGGTCAGGCCTCACTAAAATAATGTAGCACTTGGGGAGGAAGATGCAGCCCAGCAGCCCAACACTGGAGGCCAAGATGGAGAAGACCTGCACAGCCACCATGTACTTGCCCTTGGTGCTCAGGTAGGTGGGCACGAAGGACACCCAGACACTGCAGAAGACCAGCATGCTGAAGGTGATCAGCTTGGCCTCATTGAAGGCCCCGGGCAGCTTCCTGGCCAAGATGGCCATCGTAAAGCAGACGGCAGCCAGGAAGCCCATGTAGCCGAGGGCAGTGTAGAACATGGCCACGGAGCCTTCGTTGCACTGCAGGATGATCTGCCCAGGCTGGGAGTGCTTGTCACAGTCAGGAAAGGGGGGAAAGTTCCCCAGCCAGATGATGGAGATGACTATTTGCACACTGGAACAGGAGATGACAATGCAGTTGGCCAAAGTCCTCCCCAACCAGTTCCTTGCCCTGTTGCCTGGCTTGGTGGCAAGGAAGGCCAGCACCACAGTGACAGTTTTGGCCAGCAGGGAAGAAATGGCCACTGAGAAGAGGATGCTGAAGGCTGTTTGTCGGAGGAGGCAGGTGATGCTTCTTGACTGGCCAATGAAGAGGAAAGAGCACACAAAGCAAAGCAGGAGGGAGACAAGCAGAATGTAGGAGAGGTCTCTGTTGTTGGCCTTGACTACTGGTGTTTCCTGGAATTTCCTAAAGATTCCCAGAATGATTCCTGCAGCTATGGAGAAGAATAGGGCCATGCAAGTGAGGATGATTCCAAAAGGTTCTGCATAGGACAGGAAGGTGATGACCTTGGGGATGCACTGATCCTGGGCCTTGTTTGCATGCTGATCTTCTGGACACTTCAGGCAATGCTCTGCATCTAGTGAAAGCAAAAGAAACAACACTTTGACTTCTGGTCTCATTTCTGTTCTTTACATTTCATTCATTGTTGTTTTTCTTATTACTAGTACTCCTATTCATTGTAGCAGTACTGGTAGAGATACGATAGTTGTGTGAGAGGCAACAAGTGTGGCTTGCTGTGCCCCTTCATTCTCCAAAGTCAACAAATCTCTTCAGATACACTATCAAGGCAGCTAACCACCTGAAAGTCACATTGCCAAGTGTTCTAGGATGTGTTGACAGATATTTTTCCTAGCTATCATCAATCAATTCATGCACCAGAAACTTTCTGACTTTGGCAGAGACTCCATCCCTTCCACGTCTCGATCCATCTGAGGATGAAGCACGGACTACTTGTCTATGGCTGGAAGTTCAGAAAGGCTGTGTAGTCTAGTGGGGTAGATCCCTGGACCATCCACTGCCTCACCACAAACCCATATTGAAGGTGGCATCTTCCATCATTGGTGCTTAGACTTCAGTGTGAAAAGAGTAGGAATGGTTGAAATAAATCCTCTGCAGAGTGTCACTCGATTTATGTGGTCCCTCTCAGACTGCTGTGTTGCCCATCATGGTTGGCACATTACACAGAGCCCCTGTCTCAGCTTCCTGAAGCTGCAGGTTTGCTATTGCAAGCAGGCTCACGGCAAGAGTACAGTGCAGTCAAGGAGATCAAGACAGCCCCCAAAAAGCATTCCCAGGTCAGGCCATGCAAGCAGCATCCTCATGACAAGCTTGCTGCAATCCAGCTTGCGTGGAGGGACTTGATGCGAGGTTTCACTTCTCTACTGGGATTCCCCTAGCCCCATTACTAATCCCAGTTCGACCTCCAGTGCTTTAGCCTCCCATCGAGAGTCAGGGAAGAAACTGGAAGGGGTGCTGCTCTCCTACCCAGGACTCATCCAACCTGAACCAAAGTGCCTCAAGATACATTGAGCCTGCCACTGGGTAAGAACCCACCACAAGTGCATGCAAGTCGCACTGGAGTCCATCCTGACACAGTTTCTAAGGTTCCAGCTGTGCACTTTGGGAATTCCATCAATGCCTCCCCAGCCACCATCCAGCCGATCTTCTGCCACAAGCTCTCCAACAAGGCTTGGTCTGCCAGCACCAGCAGACCTTCCTACTTCCCTCTGCTCAATGGAGACCATCACCCCTCCATGAATTGAGCAGAGGGACAATGTGGACACACTGAGGAATTGAGTCCCATCATTTTCTCAACCATCACTTTCACTTACCCAGGTGAGATGAGGATGGAGAAGGACCACAAGTGGACACTGACACAGGGGCAATGCCAGCACCCACTATTCTTCTTTGTCCTTCCTACTTAGTAGGTGCATCAGCCTTATCCACAGCCATGCATGCAACCATATCAGAATCAAATGGGCTGGGAGCGAATGACATGTTCAGCCTTTGGCTCCTTCTGCCCAGGAAAAGGAGTAGGTCATCTCTTGTTTACAAAGTATCCCATGAAGGTTCTGTGAATTTTGAACTACCTCCACTCCACAGAGGTCATCAGAATAGGAAAGGAGATGAGGAAGACTGGGCTTGGGGGGTTCTGAGTTGGTAGAGGGAGTCCTGCTCACCCAGTGGGGTGAGGGAATTACACCCCTGGCAGCACCTTCCTGACTGGGAGCCAACATAGTTCAGTAGAAAGGTGGTCCAGATGATAGTTCGGACTCAGCCACAGAGCTCACTGGGTGACTGTGGGCCACTCTTATCTTCTCAGCCCAGCCTTCCTCACAGGGTTCTTGTGAGGCAGCATTGAGAGATGGAGAATTATAGTGACCACCAGGAGTTTCTTGAAGGAAAATTGCTGAATATAAGGATACTGAGTAAAAATATGCTGGATTAGAATATGGAATTCCAGCTTCAGCACACATGAAAACACATTCATTTTAATACCTTTTATACCCTGCTTTTTAGCTTTAGAAAAATATAGAATACAACTGGAACCCTCCAGTTATTTTGAATTCCATGAAAGCTCACCTGTCCCTCATCCAATCACAATATGTGGCAGCCCAACATGCACAGCTGAAGATCAGACCCACATGTCCTCCCTCCCTACAATCCCCTAAGCATGTGAATCCTCCATGCCCCAAAGAAAACAGGAACCCTTCCTTGTGTGATCCTCTGGGCCCATCAACCCTTCCCAGCATCTTCCCTGAGGGCAAACCCTGCAGTGCCAGCAAGAGGAGGAATCCTTCTTCCGCTCTTCAGATGAGACAACAGGAGCTCCAAAGGCTCAAGAACCTTCCTTCTTTGCAAGGCAGCCAGTTCTCCTGGGGGAGCTGCACAAGGAGGAACTTGGCTCCTTTGTAAGGTGAGTGAAATGACTGCACAACAAGTTTCGCTTCACAAGCCAAGATGTACTGAGGGGCACTTTGGAGGCAGATGAAGGTTTGCTGAGAAAAACACCACGAGAAAGTTGGGAAAGGTTTCTGGAGAGATGGAGAAGACAAGGAGGAATGCAAGGTCAAATCAGGGTTGGATCTTCCCAGGCACCGCCTTTCCCTCTGCACTCACCCACCTTCCTGAGTGGAGATGGTGCCTTCGGCGCACGGATCGCAGTCATAGCAGCAAACAGGCTGTCCTTCCCGAGCCACCTTGAAGAATCCTGGGCAGCAGCTCTCCACACATCTGGCCTGGGGCAGCAGCTGAGCGAGAGAGAAGGCACATTAAGGGAGGAAGGTTTGAGGTGATGATTCTGTGAATGGGGATACTGAGATGGCAAGGTTGGAGAGGAGGTCCAAGATTTCAGCATGTTCCATTACTAAATCCTACCTAGTGATGCTGAAGCACCTGGATATTCCCACCAACGGAATGCCCACTTTTATTCACAACACCGTTTACATCTCATGCTTTTCATTAATGTATTAAACGTCTCAACATCCGATTAGACAGAATGTTGGTGAAGGGAAGGGAAATTTAAAACAATGGAATGAAGGGGATGGTTTTCTTCACCTGATCTTTCCATCTCAGCCACGCAATAGGATCCTGCTGAATAGTGAATCTAGGAGCAGCCAAGCCCCATCTTTCTAGACTCCCCACTTTCACTCTTGTGATACTCGTGTTGGGAAACCTCACCCAATTGACAAGGTCCAAGTTGACAGCCAAGTCTCCATTCTCATCCAAATATATCCCATCAATAGAATGATTGTGAAACTGGGGGTCTCTCAGGAAAGGGTGGAGCTGCAACAACAGAGAAAGCCAAAACATTTGAGAAGACACATTTCATGCTCCAGTTTTTGCTATTAGTGGGTTCCGGGCTAATTTGGCAGTGTGTGACTCTTACTATGGACCGGTTCTAATTTTATCCATGGATATCCATGTTCCGATTCGGAATTTACGAAGCAGAGAATACAAGCCTCATCACTGTAGGGAAAGGGAGGGTTCATTTTAGTGTGCTTAATAGGATTTGTTTCTGATTTGTTCTCAGAGCAGGGGATTTGGAAGGGACCAAGAAGGGCTGCCTATCACTTGAGCCCTTTGTTCACATGCTGCACTCTGGGATGATTAAGCAGAGATTGTGTCCTTCCTCTTTGTGAAAACCCATCAAGTACTTGAAGAGTGCTACTGTATCCCCCCTCAGTCTTTCATCTCCACAGTAAACATGCCCAGTTCATTCAATCTCTCCTCCTATGGCTGTTTCCCGTCCACACATCTTCTTTGCTGTCCTCCTGTGAATGCTTTCCTGTTTCTCCTACTGTGATTCTGTGAAATTACCTAGCCCACTTGCTTTCATGTGATCTGGAGATCTGCTCAGTATTCCCTGCACTTCCTTATTCAAATCAATACAAATGTTGAAGAGCACAGGGTCACAGAGTGAACCCTGCAGTCCCCCACTTGTAACCTCCCCTTNCTAAATATAGAAATAAACAATGCTTTAAAAGGATGGCAGTCCAGGGTCAGTAATCATGAAGACACATTCATTTTCACACCTTTTATTCCTTTTTCATACCTGTTAGAAAAATATTTAATATCATAGAATCCCTCCACTCACCTTGGACAGTGTGAAAAAACATCTATTTCCTGCCCATTTCAGGCAGGCACAGCTGAAGATCCAACCCACATGTCTTCTCCTCCAACCTTCCTGTACATCTTTGAATCTCCCATACCCCAAAGACCATTGGACCAATTGCCTGCATAATCTTCTGGACCCAGCAACCCACCCTAGCTGCCTCCTTCATGACAAACCTTGCAGTGCAATAAATTGGAGAAGTTGATTTTCAGCTCTTCCGGAAGAGGCAATGGAAGCTCAAGAAAGCCTCCTTTTCTGGGGGGGGAGGGGAAAACTGGGAGCTGTGGGCTCCTGTGTAAGAGGAGGGGAGAGACTGCAGGATAAATCTGATTTCAAGTGCCAAGAGTGTTGTGAGGAGTATTTATTTTATTTATTTATTAAAACATTTCTATGCCGCCCCATTTGCTGAAGCCTCAGGGAGGCTCACAACATAAAATATAATACATAAAACAAATTAACAATATAAAATATAAAATAAAGTATAAAATAAGTCGCCCTGGCCAGAGAAAATAAGCAAATAATACTGCAGAAAGAGAAAAAGTGTACTGACAGATCACCACCCATAAGAGCGGAAGAAAAGTTTTCTGGAGAGATGGAGAAGACAAGAAGGAATGCAAGGGCAGTCGTGGGCAGGGGAAGCTTAGCAGCAGGTGGTACCAAAATAAAACCTGTCTTCAGTAGACAGAAGGTCAAGGAGTGCATCACTACTGAGAACACCAGCAGAGAACACCACACAGAACTTGGTCAAGCAATGCTTCCTGGACTGGAGGAAGAAACTCCAAAAACAGCCAGGCTATCCTGAATTCTTTACCAGATGGATTAGCACCCCCAAATGCACCCCATACCTTGGTTGGATCTTTGCTTTTTTCCAGGCATTGCCTTTCCTCTCTACTCACCCACCTTCTTGAGTGGAGATGGTCCCTTCTGCGCAGAGATAGCAATCATAGCAGCAAATAGGCTCCCCTTCCCGAGCCACCTTGAAGAATCCTGGTCGGCAGCTCTCCACACACCTGGACTGGGGCAGGGGCTGAGCATGGAAAGAAGAAATATCAAGGGAGATGGGTTGGGGATGAAGATGCTGTGAACTGGGGAGAAAGATCTGTAAAGGCAGAGAGAAGAGAACCTCCAACATTTCTGGGAATTCTATAAATGAACTCCATACTGTGAAGCAGAAGTGGATCAACATTCCCTCTGAATTAGATGCA